>NW_028270160.1:76763643-77068288 GCF_037043375.1 Chiloscyllium plagiosum | reverse complement strand
TTTCAAGCTATCCTCACAAATGACAAGGTCCCTATTAGTCGTGAATAGTGAAGCACAGTATGCATTAAGGAAATCCCCTATCTCCTGTGACTCCAGGCACAAGTTCCCTCAGCTATCCCTGATCGGCCCTACACCCACTCTGTCCATCCTCTTGTTCCTCACATAAGTGGAGAATGCCTTACGGTTTTCATTAATCCTTCCCAAGAAAGCTTTTTCATACCCCCTTCTAGCTGTCCTAAGTTCATTCTTCATTTCGTTACTGGTACCTTCAGAGAATCCCTACAGTGTGGAAACAGGCCATTTGGCCCAAAACCTCCATATCAACCCTCCAAACTGTACCCCAACCAGAACCATTTTCCCAACCTAATTCTCTCCATTTGCCCCGACTTATGCACCAAACCTACACATCCGTGAGCACTATGGTAATTTAGCATGGCTGAGTCACCTGACATGCACATCCTTGGGCTGTGGGGGAAACCGGAGCACCTGGAGGAAACCCATGCTGACACGGGGAGAACGTGCAAACTCCACACAGACAGTCACCTGAGGCTGGAATCGAAATGGAATGCGTGGTGCTATGAGGTCGCAGTGTTAACCACTGGGCCATCGTGCTATTCCATGTTACCCTCTAGAAACCTATCTGACCCTTGCTTCCTCAACCTTAAGTAAGCTTCCTTCTTCCTCTTTCAACCTTGTTAAATGCTTCGCTGTCCATGTGGACAATGTTGACTGCTCTGCCTTCATCGATCTCTTGGCCACCTGCTTGAAGAGTCAATTCAGTTTGTGAAACACGGATTTCCACTCACAAAGTCATGCTGACTATCTCTAATCAGCCCTTGCCTTTCCAAATGCACATAGCTCCTTTCTCTCAGAATCTCCTCCAACAACTTCCCCACCACTGGGCTCACTGGGCTGTAATTTCCTGGCTTTACCCTGCAGCCCTTATGTGATGGAACAGCGTAATGTTCCCTCCAGTCTGCCGACACCTCTCTGCGTCTGTTGATAATATAAATATCTCTGTAAGGGACACTGCAACCTCTTCCCTAGCTTCCCACAATATTCTAGGAAAAACCTAATGAGCGACTGAGGATTGATCTACCTTTATTTGTTTTAAGATTCCAGCACTTTCCCTTCTCTGTTGAGGAATCTTTCCACAACATCACTATTTATTTCCCCAAATTCCTGAGCTACCATGTCTTTCGCCACAGTAAATACTGACAACGCTATCTTGTCTAATATCTCACCCATCTCCTCGGGTTCCACATATAGGCGACCTTACTGATCTTTAAGGGGCGCTATTCTCTCCCAAGTTACTCTTTAGCCCTTATTGAAACTTGCGTAAAGGCTTCTGATAATTCAAATACATTATATCCCCTATACCACTGCACCCCTCCTACACCCTTTCAAACCTGCCATTTATATTCACACCAACAAATTAAATCCAACAGGCTCAAAAACAAATTCTCTTTTATCAAATGTGTTTCTATGTGGCCAGTTATTGTATATTGACATATCCTTTCTAACAATGTCAGTATGCTCCCGACTTACTATCAGGCTAACATTATTTGGTTTCAGACTGACAGCAGAAAGGGTTGAGGGAGATCTTGTTTATCAATCTGAAAAAGGTAGCCCACAGGATCAGCAGGTAATAGAGAAGGCAAATGAAATGCTGGCATTTATTACAGAGGGAATGGAGTCTAAAAATAGGCAGGTCTCGCTAAAACTATGCAAGTTACAAGTCAGACCACACCTCGAATATCATGAATAGTGTGAGTGCCCGCAGGGAAGATGTTGTCGCATTGGAGGCAGTCCAGAGAAGGTTCATTCGGCTGATCCTGGGAATCTCAACTTAAATCACTGCGCTCTAGCATTTGAAACTTTCACATTGGAAAAGAGATTCTGACTATCCACATTATCTATCCCTGTCCTAATATTATATTCCTGTACCTGGTCGCCTGTCAGCCTCTGATACTCTCACAAAGCAATCCAACTTTGTTTAGTTTCCTCTTAACACCTAAGACACCCTTAAAAACATAACACAGGTAACGTGCTGATAAACCACTTTTGTACCCTCTCCAAAGACTCCTATTTTGTGGAGATGAGAATTGCACACAGTACTCCAAATGTGACCAAACAAACATTTGATACATTTACAGCATCAGATGCAAAGCACTTTACCCAACGTTGTGACCGATGAAGGCCACTGCTCCATTTGCTTTCCGTCCCATTTGAAACACTTCTGTTGCCATTTTCTGGGAGTTCCTGACTTGCACCAAGATCCTTCTGCATATCAATATCCCTCAGTATGCTAACTTTCTTCTTGAATTTGATATCATCTCACACTTGTCCAGATTAAACTCAATTTGCTATTTCTGTCTATCTCTCCAACTGTCCTGTAACCTCCTGCAGATTTTAAAGAATCAGGGAAACAAGGGTTTTGTGGAAAAGTCAGGAAAGTAGAGTTGAACAGTATCAGAGCAGTCATGATCTGATTGAAGGACAGAGCATACCCCCAATTGACCAAATGGCCTCATTCCCCTACTACATGTCATGGTCTGAGCACAAACTCAATATGTCCTACATTATATTATGGGTCTCAGCTCACAAAACTCCTTTATAATAGGATTATTGGATATTTATTAATACACAGCATTTGATCTACAAATATGATATGATGTTATAGAAAACCATCTCTTATGCAATCCAGGATTCTATCCATTACAGCACAGATACTCAGTTACTGTACTGCCCTTGCCATAAATACATTCAGTGTCCTGACTGTAACCATATTGACATTCCCATCACTGTCTGGTGCCTACAAAAGAATTCCTGCTAACGGTTGCTGCTGCTTGTTTATTCTCAGCTCCACTTTTCATATTCAGATCCACATGACTATCTCATTAATGCATTAACCTCATCCTTCATTCACAACTTGTTGGCTTTTTGCCTAGTCTACCAATTGGGACTAGATTGGGTTGGGATATCTGCTCAGCATGGATGGGTTGGACCGAAGGATCAGTTTCCATGCTGTACATCT
The DNA here is from genome assembly GCF_037043375.1 of Chiloscyllium plagiosum. NCBI lineage: Eukaryota > Metazoa > Chordata > Chondrichthyes > Orectolobiformes > Hemiscylliidae > Chiloscyllium > Chiloscyllium plagiosum. The sequence goes on along the minus strand of NW_028270160.1, from coordinate 77,065,251 downwards.
CCCTGACTCTATGACTCTATCCCAACAAACCTTCAGTATTCACCTCCCAGCGATGGTCATTTGCAGCTAACAGACAGTTCCATCATATATGTTCACTGTCATTCCATCTTCCTTATGGCGAATGCAGGGAGTCACTCCTCAGCAATGGGGGTTGAACAGATGGGTAGAGGTTACAGAGATAGGGTGGATTACAGGGCTGTGTATGTTAGAATTAAACAGAGTTACATCTGGTCAAGAATGTCAGTGGGGCAAAGGGGATTTGAGGAATTTACAGAGATAGACGGAGCTGGATTAGATTCTGGAGATAGGGATAGGGATGGAAAAAGGAAGAGGTAGGCAGACTGTGAGGCACAGACAGGGAGCTGTTTCATCTAGGAGAATATTGTGTATACTAACAGAGATATGGAAGGTTTTCGTGACTGAAGACGATTACAGATATAAGAAGGCTTCTAGGCTCTGGAGGCTACATAGATAGGAAGGCAATGGAGAATGCCAGGTTACTGGGTTGGAGACAGTTACACAAATGGGGTGGATTGCACAAACTGAAAGAGGTTCCTGTGGTTGCGAGGGGTATGGTGTCGGGAATGAGGGTGACATTTAACAAGATAAAGATCAAAGAATTGGAGAAAGATAAACAGATTACATTTTTTTCACAGCTAAGGAAGTGTTATAGGAGCTGGAGAAGATTACATAGGTAGGGATCGATGGAGAGGTTAAAGACAAATACAGTGACATGGAGGATGGTATTGGTGGGAGGAGCTTACAGGGATAGACAGGGCTCTCAGGGTTTACAGGGATGAAGGAATTTAGTATCTACTGGAGAAGGTTAGGAATTCGGTTGTTAGGGATTGGAGAACCTGACAGAGACAGAGACAGAGATGTGGTGTGGACTAGAGGAGAATCCAAACAGAGGAAGGATTATCGGGACTGGAGGATATTACAGAGATCACTAACACAGAATGAGCCAGGATTGATGCCTGCGATCCACTGTGCTGTCGCATTGAGGACCAGTACAGCAGAAGTGAAAGCAGGACCCTCACAAGATGGTGGGAATGAAGTCTAGAATGTTGCTGGTCCTTGCCCAGCTCTGTATCTATGTCCTGTCTTCCATGTCTGAATATAGAGGTCTACTACCTCCACCCTGTATTGTTTACTGTGAATGATCTTACGGGTTGCAGGATTTACTGAAGGCTCCAGATCTCCCTCTCCATCTCTCTCTGGCTGACCAACCAGCTTCAATGAGGTGATGGATGAGACAGGAGTTAGGAACAACCTGATTACCTGTATGAGATAGAAATAGACAGAATGGGAAATTAGACTGATGCAGTGAGGATACCTCATGCAGAGTGGCACTGAGACCAGCAGAGGTCTCGGAAATCCCAGTCTCCATCCCTTGCCTGAGCTGCTGCATTTCTCTGGAATGGAGAATTCTGTTGACTCAGGATCTCAGACCATCTGTAAGAGGGAGGATTGCTGACAGAGGCAGCAAATAGACTGACACAGCGAGGGATGCCACATGGAGAGATACTTAGTGATATCACATTATTAGACACTGCATTAACAGTGAATTGTTTGAATTTGTAACAAAGGCACTGGGATAATTGTGAGGGGATTCAAAGTTGGTATCTTATCATCTCTTTGGCAGTGGGTCACAGACGAGGCTGACTCTCTCCCATTCTCAGTTGGGAGGGTGGGGGAAGAGTCTGGAGTTGGCTGTAGACCAATGTGGCCTTCCACAGACTCTGTTACACTTGGGGCAGAAGGTGGACATGGAAAGGGGGGGGGGGGGGCATTGGTGTGAAAGCACGCTCCTTGTGCTGATTTCTCCTGGATTCCCATTTTTCCCACAGCAAGTCTCGAGGTGCTCGACACCTTCGAAATGCTCCTTCCCCACTTCGGACGGTCTTGGCCCAGGACTTAACAGATTTGATTAAGAGATGTGGAGTTGTGGAGGCAAGATCATTGGGGACATTTAAGAGACTCCTGGACATGCATGTGGTCACAGACATTTAAGGATGCATACATGAGGATCATTGGTCGGCACAACATCGTGGGCTGAAGGGCCTGTTCTGTGCTGTACTGTTCTATGCTCTATCTTCTATGAAAAAAACGATCAATTCTGATGAAGCCAATGTTTAGAAACGTGGACACATTTGTTAAAGAGATCGCTAGGGATTCTCCTAGCAGGAGTACAGTAGGAAGAGGAAACATTGTCAGCATTTAATCAGATTATCGGAACAGGGAGAGGTGAAGGTGCTGGAGGTGGTGAGAGTGTTACAGAGAGGGGCAAAGTCCTGAACATGTTACAAAGCCAGTACGAATTGCTGCAGCTAGAGCTGTTTCCAAATGTCGGGATGGACATATGTATTTTTATTGATTCATTCACAGCCTGAGGATGTCATCGGATAGACTAGCATACATTGCCCGACTGCTAATTGCCTGGAGACAGCTCAGAGTCAGCCATATTGCTGTGGGACTGGAGTCACATGTGAGCCAGACCTGGTAAGAATGTCAGATGTCCTTCTCTAAAGGACATACGTGAATAAGTTGATTTTTTTCCAGATAATCAACAATGCTTATACAATGGCTTCACTAATGTCCTGTACAGATACACCATGACATCCCAACTCCTACTCCCAAACGCCTGCTTCGCCAGCCTGTCTACCTGTGACGCTACTTTCAAAGAACTGTGTACCTGCTTCACTGCGTCACTGATTGACAACACAGCCCAGGGCCCGAACATTAATTGTACAAGTCCAGACTGGTCTGCTTTACCACAATACAACATCTTGCATTTCTCGACCTGTTATTCCTAACCTCACTGGACCATCACTACTGCTGATCCCATTGTACTCTTCGATAACCCTCTTCACTGTCCTTTATCACCCATTTCATTTTCACTCACAAACATGACTCCCGTATTATCATCCAAACTGTTTATATAAATGGTGCACAACAGTGACCCGGCACCGAACCCCATGGCACACCGTTGGTCACAGGCCTGCAGTTTGAGCAGCAACCCTCTATGAACACGCTCCGTCTCCTACAGTCAATCCTGTTTTGTATCCAGTTGGTGAGTGCTCCCTAAACATACTAACCAGTCTGCCATGCAGAACCTTGCCAAAGGTCTTGCTAAAGTTCATGTGGACATCGTGTACTGCTCTGCTTTGGTCTGTCACTTGTCTACCTCCACACTCAGGTTTGAGGCATGATTTCCCATGCACAAAGCCATGCTGACGATCATTAATCTGTCCCTACCTTTCCAAAAGCACGATGATCATTTCTCTCAGAATCTCCTCCAACAATTTACCACCCCTGCCATCAGTCTCACTGGTTCGTAGTAGCTGTCGATGATACAAATGTCTCTGGAAGGGGTCCTGTAATTTCCTCCCTCCCTTCTCACAAGGCGCCGGGATACATCTGATCATGTCCCAAGGTTTTATCTAACTTTTTGCATTTTAAGACATCCAGCACCTCCTGTTCTCAAATGTGCATTCTTTTCAAGACATCACTATGTATTTTCTCAAGTTCCCAAGCTTCCATGTCTTTCTCCACAGTAAATCCGAACGCAAAATATTTGGTCAGTATCTCACCCATCAGCAGTGATTCCACACAGACAGCCTCATTGACCTTTCAGGGGCCCTATTCTCGCCCAAGCTAACTTTTAGCCCTTGCTGAAACTTGTCAAAATGCTTCTGAAATTTCAAATATCCCTCTACCACAACTAGACTCCGCCACCCTCATGTATTCTGCCATTTATGGTCACACCAAAATATAGAATCCAAACGATTTAAAAATATTCCCGTTTTATAAAATCATGCATCTCCCATTGTTTCTAAGCATCCAGTTACAATTTCTTGTCATAACCTTTATCACACATTCCAGCACGTTCCCGACTTACTGTCAGGGTAACACCGTTTGGTTTCAGACTGATTGCACAAAGGATTTTGGGAATTCTTGTGTATCAATCTGAAAAAGGTAGCTTACAGGATCAGCAGGTATTTGAGAAGGCAAATCAAATGCTGGCCTTTATTACAAAGGGAACGGAGTCTAAGAATGGGGAGGTCTTGCTAAAACGATGCAAGGTACAAGTCAGACCACACCTGGGTTATAATGAACAGATTGACCTAGAACTCATTGGGGTTTTGGAGAAGGGGAGAGAAATTGAATGAAACATCCAGGATTCTGAGGGGCTTTGACAGGGTAGACGCCGTTAAGTTAGAAAATAGAACAGTACAGCAGAGTAATAGGCCCTTAGGCTATGCTGACCTGGCTGTGCTGACCATGACGCTATTCTAAACTAATCCCATCTGCCTGCACATGGGCGATATCCCTCTATTCTCTGCCTGTTCATGTTTCTGTCTAAATTCCACTTCAAAAGTTTGCTGTCATTGTCACCTCCCCCACCTTCTGAGCAGCTTCCACCCTCTCGGTAAAGAAACCTGGCCTCATTCATCTCACATAAAACTTCTCACTCTCACCTTAAACTGAGGCGCCCTAGTATTTGATATTTCTACATTGGAAGAAGGATTCCAACTATCCACACTATTCACACCTCTCCTAATGCTATATACCTGTACCTGGTCACCCCTCAGTCTCGCAAGACAATCCAACTGCGTCCAACCTCCTTACAGTAAACACATTCTCATCCAGGCAATATTCTGCCAACCCTCTGTTGCAACCTCCCCAAAGCTTCCACATCCTTCCTGTAGTGTGGCAATGAGAACGACATGCAACCTTCCAAACATGGCCGAATGAAGTTTCATTCAGTCACAACATGACATGCAAACGTCTGTACTCCTCCTTTACCACCACATCCTACTGTGTTGTTATTTTGAGGGAGCTACGGATTTGCATCTAAGGTCATCTGTTTATCAATGATTCCATATAGTCAATTAGTGTACTTTTCTCTTCCATTTGACTTCATAAATGCATCACTTCACACTTGTCCCGATGAATTTCGATTTGCGATTTCTTTGCGCAGTGTTCCAGCTGATCTACATAGTGCAGCAACCTTTAACACTCTTCCTCACTATCCATAATTCCCCTAACTATCCCTAATCATTACATGCCTTTCCAAATGTCGTCTGCAAAATACTAACCAAACTGCTGACCTTTTCATCTGAATCACCGATATAAATTACACACAGATATTGCAGCACTGATCCTTGTGAAACACCATTGTCCACAGACGTCCAATCACCACTGCACATGCCTCTGTCTACTATCACCAAGAAAATATTGTATCCAACTTAACAATCAGCATGGATTGTGATTTGATCTTCCAGGTCTCCCTTGCCACTTGGAAGTGTCCATTCAAAATGACGCTATATTTTGATTCCCAGATTAAACTGGCTGTCTCACTAATGCACTGACTGCATCCTTTCTTCACAACAAAACGGGACCTTGTTTGGTTTTTTGCTGATCCTGCCTAAATCCCTACAACACCTCAATAATCAAATCCCAGTCATGGTCATTCTGCAGCCACACCTCCACAATAACAGTTCGATCATATCTGTTCCCTTCAGTTCATGCTGTCATTCTATCTGCCTTGTTGGAAATGTATGGCGCGTATCACCGAGAGAGGGACTTTGAGGGATGGATAGAGGTCACAGAGTGGGAGAGATGTTTGGGGGCGCAACAATGTTGCAGGGTTAAACATAGTTACAGTTGCTACAGAATGTTCACAGGAGAAAACTTTTAGAGAGATAATGCGTCTTTGATTAGACTTCAGAGAGAGGGACGTGTGTAGGGTTGTGGATCATTACATGGACTATGCTGATCAGGGTGTAGAAACATTCGCATGATTCCAGGATGTCGTACATTTAACAACAGTTGTGGGATCTGGAGAATATCAGTGACAGGGAGGATGATATGGACTGGAGAATATTACAGGGAAAGGGACGCTGGTATGGACTAGAGAATGTTGCAAGCACATGGACGATGATATACACATGGGAATGTTGCAGGGAGAGGAAGGAAGTTGTAGAATGGATAAAGGTTGAAGGAGAGATGATTTTATGTTCTGGAAGGAGTGTCAGAGAGAGTGAGTGGTGTGCATGCTGCAAGATACGACAGGGATAGGGAAGCTTGTAGAGACTGGAGGAGAGAGTCATGGAGAGGCTTGTGAGAGACCAGATTCACTTATGAGCATAGGGTGTGCTACAGTGAGCAGAGCCTTTTGCAGAAAAAAAACGAGGATACAATGGCCACAAGGCAGTCACACCAATACATAGGTGTATAGGAACTGAAGGAATTGAAGAGATTACACAGACTGGGAGTGTTGTATGCAGTGGAGGAGATTAAACTGATAGGGACAGTTTTAGAGACAACAACGTTCGGAAATAATGGGGGGGGGGGGTGCAATGGTGAGAACAGGTTTCAACAATTCGGAGGATATTTCCTCAGCCACCTCTCTCAGAACTTTAGGATGTATCCCATCGGGGCCAGGAGATATATCAATTTTAAGACCTTTTAGCTTTTCTAGCACTTTCTCTTTTGTAATGGCAACCATACTCAACCAAGCCCCCAGACTCCCTTTAATTGGTGGGATATGACTCATTTCTTCCACTGTGAAGACTGACGCAAAGCACTTGTTAGGTTCTCCTGCTATTTCCTTATCTCCCATCACGAGCCTTCCAGCATCAGATTGAAGTAGCCCAATTTCTACGTTTGCCTGTCGCTTGTTGCATATGTATTGAAACTCACTGCATCACCGTCATCCGTACCCTCTCGCACTCGCTCCATCAACTTCACCATGACCACCTCACACTCACCAATCTCCATCACACTGACCCCCTCACACTCACTCCATCACCATCACCATGTCCCCGCACACTCACTGCATCGCCGTGACCCTGACCCCCTCACATTCACTCCATCACCGTCACTCTGATCCCCTCACACTCATTCCATCAATGTCACCCTGACAACCACACATTCACTCCATCACCATTACCTTGACCCATTCACACTCGCTCCATCACCGTCACCGTGACCCTCTCACACTCACTCCATCACAGTCACAGTGACCCCATCACACTCACTCCATCACCATCACCCTGACCCCCTCACACTCACTTCATCACCGTCACACTGACCTCCTCACACTCACGCGATCACAGTGACACTCACCCCTTCACACTTACTCCATCACCGTCACAGTGATCCCCTCACACTCACTCCAGCACCATCACATTGATCCCCTCACATTCACTCCATTACCATCCACTGACCTCCTCACAACCACACTATCACTGTCATCCTGAACCCCTCACACTAACTCAATCACCATCATCCTGACCACCTCACAATCACTCTGTCAATGTCACCCTGACCCCCTCACATCACTCCATCACAGTCACCCTGGCCCCCTCACACTCACTCCATCACAGTCACCATTACCCTCTCACAAACATCCCGTCACCATCACCACGACACCTTCACACTCACTCCTTCACCTTCACGCTTACTGCCACACACTCACTCCATCACTAACTTCCTGACCCTCTCACACTCACTCCATCACTGTCACACTGATACCCTTATACTCACTCCATCACCGTCACCCTGACCCGCTCACACTCACGCGATCACAGTCACACTGACCCTTTCACACCTAATCAGTCACCATCACCTTGACCCGCTCACACTTACTCCATCCCCGTCTCACCGACCGCCTTACAATCATTCCATCCCAGTCACCCAGATCCTGACACACTCACTCCTTCACAGTCACCCTGACCCCCTCCCACTCACTCAATCTCCGTCACATTAACTGCATGAAACTCACTCCATCAGCGTCACATTGATACCCACACACTCACTGACTCACCCTCACACTGACCCCCTCAGATGCACTGCATCACTGTCAAATTGAACCACTCACACTCACTCAATTACCATCACACTAATCCCCTCACATTCACTTAATCACTGTCAAACTGACCCCCTCACACTCACTCCATTACCGTCATCCTGACATTCTCACACTCATTCCATCACCATCACCCTGACCCCCTCACACTCACTCCATCTCCGTCCCACTGACCCCCTCACACTCACTTCATCACCGTCACCCTGACCCGCTCACACTCATTCCGTCACCGTCCCCTGACCCCCTCACACTCACTCCTTAAACGTCACTTTTACCCCCTCACACCCACTCCATCACCGTCTCACTGACCCCTCATCTCACGTGATTGCAGTCACACTGAATCCCTCGCTCACTCCATCACCGTCTCCCTGACCCCCGCCCATTCACTCCATCACCGTCTCCCTGAAACCCTCACACTCACTCGGTCACCATCATCCTGATTCACTCATACTCTCCCAATCACCGTGACACTGACCCCTCACACTCACTCCATCACATTCACACTGACCCCCTCACACTCACTCCATCACCGTCACCCTGACACCCTCACACTCACTTCATCACTGTCACCCTGACCTCGCACACTCATTCCATCACTGTCACCCTGATAACACCAACACTCACTCCATCATCACCCTCCTGACCCCCTCACAATCTTTCCATCACTGTCACCATGACAGTCTCATACTCACTTCATCACCGTCACCCTGACCCCCTCACATTCACTCCATCACTCTCACCTTGACCCCTTCAAACTCACTTCATCACCGTCACCCTGACCCCCTCACACTCACTTTATCACCATCAGACTGACCCCCTCACACTCACTCCATCACTCTCACCCTGACAACCTCACACTCACTCCATCACCGTCACCCTGACCCCCTCACACGTGCTCCATCACCATCACCATGACTCCCTCACAATCTTTCCATCACCATCACGCTGACACCCCCACATTCACTCCATTAATGTCACCCTGACCTCCTGACACTCACTCCATTACCCTCACCCTGACAACCCCCACACTCACTCCATCACCACCCTCCTGAGCCCCTCACAAACGTTTCATCACTGTAACCCTGACCTCCTCACAATCACCCCATCACCGTCACCCTGACCTCCTCACAGTCACTCCATCACTGTCATACTGACTCCCACATAGTAACTTCATCACAGTCACACTGGCCCCCAAACACTCACTCCATCACCGTCATCTTGACCCCCTCACAATCACTCTATCACCTTCACCCTGATTCCCTCACACTCACTCCACACTGTCACCCTGACCCTCTCACACTCACTCTATCTCCATCTCATTAAACCCCTCACAATCACTCCATCACCCTCACCCTGACACTTTCACACTTACTCCATGAAACTCACTCCATCAGCGTCACACTGACACCTTCACACTTACTCCATCACCCTCACACTGACCCCCTCACACTCACTCCATTATCGTCACACTGACCTACGCACACTCACTCCTTCACCGTCACACTGGCCCCCTCACACTCACTACATCACCGTCAAACTGACCCACTCACATTCACTCCATCACCGTCACACTGACCCACACACACTCACTCCATCCCCCACACCCTGGCAACCTCACACTCACTGGATCACCGTCAATCTGACCCCCTCACACTCGCTCCATCACCGTCACGCTGATCCCCTCACACTCGCATCATCACCGTCACCATGATCGTCCCACATGCACTCCATCACTGTCATCTTGACCCCCTCACACTCACTCTATAACTTTCAACCTGACACACTCACAATCACTCCATCACCATCACACTTACCCCCACACACTCACGCCAACAACGTCACCCTGACAACCGCCACACTCACTCCATCACCACCCTGCTGACCCCCTCACAATCTTTTGATCACTGTCACCTTGACCTCCTCACACTCACTCCATCACAGTCACCCTGACCCCCTCACACTCACTCCATCAATGTCATCCTGACTCCCACACACTCATTCCATCACCGTCATTTTGACCCTCTCACACTCACTCCATCACCATCACCCTGACCTCCTCACACCCACACCTTGACCGTCATCCTAACCCTCTCACATTCACTCCATCACCGTCACCCTGACCCGCTCACACTCGCTCCACCACGGTCACACTGGTCTTCTCACACTCACTCCATCACGGTCACACTGATCCTCTCACATTCACTCCATCACCATCAGCCTGACCCCCTCACACTCAGAACTTCACCGTCACCCAGGCCCCCTCACACTCACTCCATCCCCGCCACACTGACACCCACACACTCACTCCATTACTCTCGCCCTGACCTCCTCACACTCACTCCATCCCCGTCACCTTGACCCCCACACACTCACGCCATCACCCTCACCCAACCTCCTCACACTCCATCACCGGCACCCTGACTCCGACACATGCACTCCTTCTCCATTACTTTGATCCCCTCACACTCACTCCATCACAGTAACACTGACCCCCTCACACTCACTCCATCACCATGACACTGACCCCCTCACACTCACTCCATTACATTCATTCTGATCCCCTCACACTCACTCCATCACCGTCACCCTGAACCCCTCACACTCATTCCATTACTGTCACACTGACCCCCGCACACTCACTCCTTCTCCGTAACTTTGATCCCCTCACACTCACTCCACCACCGTCAAACTCACTCCTTCAACCACATCCTGACACCTTCACACACATTCCTTCACCGTCACACTGACCCCCTCACACTGACTCCATCACCGTCACCCTGACACTCTCACACTCACTATATCACCGTCACACTGAACCCCGCACGCTCAAACCATCATCATCACCCTTACCACGACACACTCATTCCATCACTGTCACCCTGACCCCGACACACTCACTCCTTCTCCGTCACTTTGATCCCCTCACACTCACTCCATCACTGTCACCCTGACCCCCTCACACTCACTCCTTCTCCGTCACTTTGACCCGCTCGCACTCACTCCTTTACCTTCACCCTGACAGCTTCACCTCACTCCACCCCCATTACACTGACGCCCTCACACTCACTCCATCATCGTCATCGTGACCCGCTCACAATTACTCCTTCTCCGTTACTTTGACCCCCTCACACTCACTCCATCACCGTCAAACTGACCCCCTCACACTCACTCCTTCACCGTCACCCTGACCCCCTCACATTCACTCCATCACCGTCAACCTGACCCCCTCACACTCACTCCTTCTCCATCACTTAGACCCTCTCACACTCACTCCATCACCGTAAACCCTGACACCCTCACACTCATTGCATGATCGTCACCCTGACCCCGACACCCACACACTACATCAACGTAACCCTGACCCCGACACACTCACTCCTTCTCCGTCAAGTTGACCCCCTCACACTCACTCCATCACTGTCGCCTTGGCCCCCTCACACTCACTCCATCACCGACACCCTGACCCCGACTCAATCACTCATTCTCCGTCACTTTGACCCCCTCACACTTCTACATCACATGTCACCCTGACCCCCTGGCACTCACTCCATCACTCTCAAACTGACCCCCTCACACTCACTCCATCACCATCATCTTGACACCCACACACTCGCGTCATCACTGTCACCATGACCCTCTCACACTAACTCCATCACCGTCACCCTGACCCCTCACATTCACTCCATCACCGTCACCCTGACAACCTCCAGACTCACTCCATCACCATCCACCTGACCCCCTCACAATCTTTCCATAACTGTCACCTTGACCTCCTCACACTCACTCCATCACAGTCACACAGAACCCCTCACACTCACTCCATCACCGTCACCCTGATCCCTCACACTCACTCCATCACCGTCACCCTGAACCCCTCACACTCACTCCATCACCGTCATTCTGTCCCCCACACACTCACTGCATCCCCGTCACCCTGACACTCTCAGATTCACCTCATCACCGTCACCCTGACTCCGACACACTCACTCCTTCACCGTCACTCTGACCACCTCACACTCAATCGGTCACCCTCACCCTGATTCCCTCACAGTCACAGCATTACCATCACATTGATCCCCTCACCCTCACTCCATCACAGTTACTCTGACCTTCTCACACTCACTCCATCACCGTCACCCTAATTCCCTCACACCCACTCCATCACCGTCACCCTGATGCTCTCACACTCACTCCATCACAGTCACACTGACTCCCCCACAGAAATACTCCATCACTGTGACACTGACCCCCTCACACTCACTCCATCATCGTCACCCTAACCCGCTCACAATCACTCCTTCTCCGTCACTTTGACCACCTCACACTCACTCCGTCACCGTCAATTTGACCCCCTCACACTCACTCCATCACTGTCACACTGACTCCCTCACATTCACTCCATCACCGTCAACCTGACCCCCTCAAACGCACTCCTTCTAAGTCACCTTGACCCCCTCACACTCACTCCATCACCGTCACCCTGAGGACCTCACACTCACTGCATCATCGTCACGCTGACCCCGACACACTCACCCCATCACTGTCACCCTGACCCCCTCACATTCACTCTATCACCGTCAAATTGACCCCATCACACTCACTCCTTCACCGTCACCCAGACCCCTCACATTCACTCCATCACCGTCAACCTGACCCCCTCAAACTCACTCCTTCTAAGTCATCTTGACCCCCTCACACTCACTCCATCACCGTCACCCTGAGGACCTCACACTCACTGCATCATCGTCACGCCGACCCCGACACACTCACTCCATCACCGGCACACTGACTCCGACACACTCACTCCTTCTCCGTCACTTTCACCCCCTCACACTCACTCCATCACTGCCACCTTGACCCCCTCACTCTCACTACATCACCCTAACACTGACCCCCTCACACTCACTCCATCACCGTCATCCTGATTCCCTCACACCCACTCCATCACCGTCACCCTGATTCTCTCACACTCACTCCATCACAGTCACACTGACTCCCCCACAGAAATACTCCATCACTGTGACACTGACCCCCTCACACTCCCTCCATCATTGTCACCCTAACCCGCTCACAATCACTCCTTCTCCGTCCCTTTGACCACCTCACACTCACTCCGTCACCGTCAAACTGACCCCCTCACACTCACTCCTTCACCATCACTCTGACCCACTCAGATTTACTCCATCACCGTCAACCTGACCCCCTCACACTCACTCCATCACCGTCAATTTGACCCCCTCACACTCACTCCATCACTGTCACACTGACTCCCTCACACTCACTGCATCATCGTCACCCTCACCCCGACACACTCACCCCATCACTGTCACCCTGACCCCCTCACATTCACTCTATCACCGTCAAATTGACCCCATCACACTCACTCCTTCACCGTCACCCTGACCCCTCACAGTCGCTCCATCACCGTCAACCTGACCCCCTCAAACTCACTCCTTCTAAGTCACCTTGACCCCCTCACACTCACTCCATCACCGTCACCCTGAGGCCCTCACACTCACTGCATCATCGTCACGCCGAGCCCGACACACTCACTCCATCACCGAACACTGGCCCCTCACACTCACTCCATCACTGTCACCCTGACCCCCTCACACTCACTCCATCACCGTCACCCTTACCCCGACACTCTCACTCTATCACTGTCAGCCTGGCACACTCACAATCACTCCATCACCATCACCCTGACAACCCCCACACTCATTCCCTCACCACTCTCCTGACCCCCTCACAATCTTTCCATCATTGTCACCTTGACCTCCTCACACTCACTCCATCACTGTCACACTGAACCCCTCACACTCAATACTTCACCGTCACCCTGACCCACTCAGACTCACTTCATCACCGTCAAACTCATCCCCTCACACTCACTCAATCACTATCACCCTGTCACTCTCAGACTCACTCCATCATCGTCACACTGATACCCTCACACTCACTCCATCACCGTCAAATTGACCCCCTCAAACACACTCCACCACCGTCAACCTGACCACCTCAAACTCACTCTATCACTGTCACCCTACCCTCTCAGAGTCACTCAATCATCGTCACCCTGATCCCCTCACTCTCACTCCATCTCCATCACCCTGACCATCTCAGACTCACTCCATCATCGTCACCCTGACCCCCGCACACTCACACCATCACAGTCAGCCTGACCCCCTCACACTCACTCTATCACTGTCACCCTGACCCCCTCACACTCACTGCATCACCGTTCCCCCCCACCCCGTCAATCTCACTCCATCACTGTCACCCTGACATCCTCACACTCACTCCATCACCATCACCCTATCTGTCTCACTTTCACTCCATCAATGTCACCCTGACCCCCTCACAGTCACTCAATCAACGTCACCCTGACCCGCTCACACTCATTCCATCACGGTCATCTTAACCCTCTCACACTCACTCTATCACTGTCAACCTGACACACTCACAATCGCTCCATCACCGTCGCCCTGACCCCCTCACACTCACGTGATTGCAGTCACACTGAACCCCTCACACTCACTCCATCACCCTCGCCCTGACACCCTCACACTCACGTGATTAGAGTCACACTGAACCCCTCACACTCACTCGTTCGCCGTCACCCTGAATCCCTCACACTCACAGCATCACATTCACCCTGATCCCCTCACAGTCACTCCATTTCCGTCACTTATCCCCTCACACTCACTCTATTACCGTCACCCTTACCCCCTCACAATCACTCCATCACCGTCACCTGGACTCCTTCACACTCACTCAGCGACCGTCACCCTGACCCCCTCACACTCACTCCATCACCGTCACCCTGACCCCCTCACACTCACTCCATCGCCGTCACCCTGACCCCCTCACACTCACTCCATCACCATTACCCTGATCTGCTCACCCTCACTCCATACCGTCACACTCATCCCCTCAATCTCACTCCATCTCCCACACCCTGACACCCTCACACTCACTCTGTCATCACACCGTTGACCCCCTCACACTCACTCCATCAATCTAACGCTGATCCACTCACACTCACTCCATCACCGTCACCATGACGCCCTCATATTCACTCCATCACCATCATCCTGCCTCTCTCGCACTCACTCCATCAACTTCACAATGTTCCCCTCGCACTCACTCCATCAACGTCAGCCTGACCACCTCACACTCACACGATCACAATGACACTGACCGCTTCACACTTACTCCATCAACGTCAAGAAATCCCTTCACATCCAGTCTATCACCGTCACGCTGACCCCCTCACACTCACTCTATCACTGTTACACTGACCCCCTCACACTCACTCCATCACTGTAACCCTGACCCTCTCAGACTCATTCCATCACCGTCACCCTGACCCCCTCACACTCACTCCATCACTGTCACCCTGTCCGTCTCACACTCACTCCATCTCCGTCACCCTGACCCCCTCACACTCACTCCATCACAGTCACCCTGTCCGTTTCACACTCACTTCATCTCCGTCAGCCTGACCCCCTCACACTCATTCCATCACCGTCATCTTGACCCACTCACACTCACTCCATCTCCGTCACCCTGACCCCCTCACACTCACTCCATCACAGTCACCCTGTCCGTTTCACACTCACTTCATCTCCGTCAGCCTGACCCCCTCACACTCATTCCATCACCGTCATCTTGACCCCCTCACACTCACTCCATCACAGTCACCCTGTCCGTTTCACACTCACTTCATCACCATCACACTGACCCCCTCACCCTCACTCTTTCACCGTCACCCTGACTCCCTCACACTCACTCCATCACCGTCATCCTGCCCCTCTCGCACTCACCCCATCAACCTACACACTGATCACCTCACACTCACTCCATCAAAGTCACCCTGACCCACTCAACTCACTCCATCAGCGTCACAGTGAACCTCACACTCACTCCTTTACCGTCACCCTGACCCCCTCACACTCACTCCATTACCATCACACTGATCCCTCACACTCACTCCATCACCGTCACCCTGACCCCTTCACACTCACTCCATCACTGTCACCCTGACCCCTTCACACTCACTCCATCACCATCACTCTGAACCCCACACAACCACTCTATCACTATCAGCCTGACCCTCTCGGACTCACTCCATCATGTCACCCTTATCCCCTCACACTCACTCCGTCACCGTCACCCTGACCCCCTCACAATCAATACATCACCCTCACACTGACCCCCTCACACTCACTCCATCACCGTCACCCTGACCCCCTCACAATCAGTACATCACCCTCACACTGACCCCCTCACACCACTCCATCACTGTCACCCTGACCAGCTCACACTCACTCCATCACGGTCACACTAATCCCCTGACAGTCACTTTCCCACCGTCAAACAGACCCCTTCACTCTCACTCTATCGCGGTCACCTTAACCCCCCTCACACTCACTCCATCACTATCACCCTGACGCCCTCACACTCACTCCATCACTGTCACCCTGATAGCCCCACACTCACTCCATCACCATCACACTGACCCCTCACACTCACTCCATCACTCTCACCCTGACCCCCTCACACTCACGCAATCACAGTTCCACTGACCCCCTCACACTCACTCCATCACAATCTTCATGATCCCCTCACACTCACTCCTTTACCGTCCCACTGACTCCCTCGCACGCACTCTCTCAATGTCAAACCGACCCTTTCACACTCACTCCATCACTGTCACCCTGACCCCCTCACACATCACTCTATCACTGTCATCCTGACACACTCAGAATCTCTCCGTCACCATCACCCTGACCCCTCACACTCCATTCATCACCGTCACACTGACCCCCTCACTCTCACTCCATTACCTTCACCCTGACCCCCTCACACTCACTCCTTCACTGTCACCCTGACTCCCTCACACTCACTCCATCACTGTCACCTTGACCCCCTCACACATCACTCTATCACTGTCATCCTGACACACTCACAATCTCTCCGTCAACATCACCCTGACCCCCTCACACTCCAACCATCACCGTCACACTGACCCTCTCACTCTCACTCCATTACCTTCACCCTGACCCACTCACACTCCATCCATCACCGTCACACTGACCCCCTCACTCTCACTCCATTACCTTCACCCTGACCCCTCACACTCACTCCTTCACCGTCACACTGACTCCCTCACAGTCACTCAATCACTGTCACCCTGACCCCCTCACACATCACTCTATCACTGTCATCCTGACACACTCACAATCTCTCCGTCAACATCACCCTGACCCCCTCGCACTCCAACCATCACCGTCACACTGACCCCCTCACACACACTCTCTCCATGTCAAACTGACCCCCTCACACTCACTCCATCACAATCTTCATGACCCCCTCACACTCACTCCATCACCCCCCTGACCCCCCATCCCCACTCTATCACCGTCACGCTGACCCCCTCACACTCACTCCATCAATGTCACACTGAACCCGTCACACATCACTCCATCACCGTCACCCTGACCCCCTCACAATCACTCTATCACTGTTACACTGACCCCCTCACACTCACACCATCACTGTCAGCCCGACCCTGTCACTCTCACTCCATCACTGTCACGCTGACCCTCTTAGACTCACTCCATCTCCGTCACCCTGACCACCTCACACTCACTCCATCACTGTCACCCTGTCCGTCTCACACTCACTCCATCTCCGTCACCCTGACCCCTTCACACTCACTCCATCACTGTCACCCTGTCCGTCTCACACTCACTCCATCTCCGTCAACCTGACCCCTTCACACTCACTCCATCACCGTCACTCTGATCATCTCACATTCACTCCATCTCCGTCACCCTGACCCCCTCACACTCACTCCATCACTGTCACCCTGTCCGTCTCACACTCACTCCATCTCCGTCAACCTGACCCCTTCACACTGACTCCATCACCGTCACTCTGACCCCCTCACACTCACTCCTTCATCGTCACCTTGACTCTCTCACACACACTCCATCACCGTCACACTGACCCCATCACACTCACTCCAACACAATCTTCATGACCCCCTCACACTCACTCCATCTCCCCCCGACCCCCTCACATTCACTCAATCACCGTCACACTCATCCCCTCCCACTCACTCCATCACCCTCACCCTGACCCCCTCACTCTCACTTCATCACCATCACCCTTAACCTCTCACAATCATCCCGTCACCATCACCATGACCCCGTCACACTCTCTCCATCACAGTCACCCTGACACCCTCGCACTCACTCCATCACGGTCAAACTGACCCCCTCACACCCACTCTATCACTGTCACCCTGACACACTCACACTCCATCACAGTCATCCTGACCGCCTCATACTCAAGCCATCACCATCAGCCAAACACCCTCACACTCGCTCCATCACCATTAGATTGACCGCCTCACATTCAGTCCATGAATCGCACTGTGAACCCATCACACTCACTCCTTCATCGTCACACTGATACCCTAACATGCACTTCATCACAGTCACCCTGGCCCCCTCACACCCACTCCATCACCATCACCATGAACCCTTGTACACTCAAACCATCACCGTCAACCTGACCACCGCACACTCACGTGATCACAGTCACCCTGACCCCCTCACACTCACTCCATCACCGTCACCCTGTCCGTCTCACACTCCCTCCATCACCGTCACTCTGACCCCCTCACACTCACTCCTTCACCGTCATCCTGACTCCCTCACACTCACTCCATCACCGTCACACTTACCCACTCACACACACTCCCACAATGTCAAACTGACCCCCTCACACTCACTCCATCACAATCTTCATGACCCCCTCACACTCACTCCATCACCCCCTGACCCCTCACACTCACTCCATCTCCGTCACTCTCATCCCCTCACACTCACTCCATCACCCTCTCCCTGACTCCCTCACTCACACTCCATCACCATCACCCTTAACCTCTCACAATCATCTCGTCACCATCACCATGACCCCGTCATACTCTCTCCATCACAGTCACCCTGACACCCTCGCACTCACTCCATCACGGTCAAAATGACCCCCTCACACCCACTCTATCACTGTCACCCTGACATACACACACTCACTCCATCACAGTCACCCTGACCGCCTCATACTCACGCCATCAACATCAGCCAAACACCCTCACACTCGCTCCATCACCATTACATTGACCGCCTCACAGTCAGTCCTTGACTCGCACTGTGAACCCCTCATATTCACTCCTTCATCGTCACACTGATACCCTCACACCCCCTTCATCACAGTCACCCTGGCCCCCTCACACTCACTCCATCACCATCATCATGGACCGTTTTACACTCACACCATCACCGTCAACCTGACCACGGCACACTCACGTGATCACAGTCACACTGACCCCTTCACACTTACTCCATCACCGTCACAGTTATCCCCTCACACTCACTCCATCACGGTCACACTGACCCCCTCACACCCACTCTATCACTGTTACCCTGATGCCCTCACACTCACTCCATCACCGTTACCCTGACCCCCTCACACTTACTCCATCACCGTCACCCTGACCCCCTCACACTCACGACATTACACAATGCCCTGCACGACTTCCACCGTCACGCTCACCCCAGACACTCCACCACCATCAGACACACAGGCCCACACCACCCCCATCGTCACGGTCACCACCACACACTTCACCAAACTCACACATAGTGCCCCACACCACCCCCACCGTCACGCTCACCCCCACGCAATCCACCATCCTCACACACACTGCCCCACACCACCCTCGCCGTCACGCTCACCCCCACACACTGCATCCCAATCTCTAACATCGGCCTGAAGATCGACAACCCTCTTCTGTTTCCCCAGCACCGAAGATTCGAGGAAGACAGTAACATTGGAAGTTTATGATGGCAAGTTGGAGAGAGAGTGAATGAGATTGGGGAAGGCAACGACAATGGAATTGTGTGTAAATGGGAAAATTAGAGAGAAATAGCAGCGCCGTGTGAGAGTGGGAGGGATATATGGAGGGAGAGGGACAAAGGGAGCAAGGTAAATTCTGCTGAGAGCCAAGTTGGAGTGGGAGACCCAGAGGTGAAAGTAAGGACAGAGGGAGTTAAACCCAGCTCCTGAGCTCAGAGCATGGTGCCCCCTCCTTCCCTGAGGACCAGGACTTAGGGCTGAGTCTGTCTCTCTCCAGCTCAGTTTCTCCAACACAAAGACACACAACAATATCGGTCACTCTGCTGCTCGGCACGCTTTAATGATGAACATTTTTATTGTTTACAAATGGCAGTGATGGATACAGTCAGTGGGATGGTGCGTTTTCTCACCGGCCCCTGAGTTGTGAGAAACATTGAAATGTGTCCCTGTAACCCCCCTGTGGGATAAGGATGGACAAACCAGCTCGACCCTCAGTCTGTTACCATAGCGACAGGCTGCTCCATCGCTGAAACACTGAACTGAAATGAGAAACTCCCGGATGGATTGATTGATGAGGGAATTTGATGGATGGATGGATTTGGGTGAAGGGATATTTCAGCACATTCTTCAGCTGCTGCCTGAACTTCGTCTGGGTCACGGCATAAATCGCGGTGTTTGTGCAGCAACTGAGGAGCTGCAGCATGAAGCCCAATTCCCGCACAAATCGATGGAGAATCACAGACCGATACCCAATCCACCACATCCGGGCCCACATAGAATACAGCATTAACGTTGACCATAACAGGATGAAATTGGCCGCGATCACAAACAGTAAAATAATGGATTTTTTTCGGTTTCTCAATTCTGTGTCAGACTGAGCGTTCCCATTGGTGTGAGTGTGGAGTCTCCTGCGGGCTCTGCTGGTCACTACAATGTGTCTGACGGTGAGAACATTGAGCAGCAGAATCAGGAGAAATGGGACACACGGGGTTAGAATGTGGTAGAGGAGCTCGATTGTGCCCCAGACACTGGAGAATAGAACAGCTCGTGTTACCTCACAAAACCAGGGATTGTTCTCCAGCCAATAACGAGCCGTGAGCATAAAATACCAGAAAATGTTCTTTAAACAGCTCAGCACAGTCACTGCTCCCAGAACCACAGCCGCTGTTTTCTCACTGCAATATTTACTTTTCAGCTTCTGGCAACAAATGGCCACAAACCGATCAAAGGTGAAAGTGACGGTGAACCAGACAGAGCAGTCAGTGGCTGCATAAAGCAGGACGGCGTGGATATTACACACGGGGACGGAGTCCTTCAGGAAATAAAACTGTTCCCGATAAACAATGGGAATGTGTCTCAGGATCAGGTCGAGGATAATGACCAGGAGATCTGCCGCTGCCATGGCCCCCAGGTAACGTCTGACACATGGAGACAATCCACAATCTTTATAAAGCAGGACGTAGATGGTCACTACGTTAACTGTGAGGAAGGAAAACAAATCCATTATCCATCAGCCTGGAGGCAAAGGGACCCGTTTGATCGGGGACCCAGTGAGATTTTCAAATGTGTCCCTGTATTCAGGGATTTATTAAAATAATTGGAGCTGGAATAACAAATGGGAAGGTCAGAATCACTGACAAAAATGGGTCATAAACACAAGAAACCCTTCTTCTCAAACACACAGAGACACATCCATAAGGACAGATGGTTTCTAGAACATTCCCAAACACTCGATCACTCGAGAGCAGACACAGGTCACTCCTTCCCAGTTCCTAAAACGGAGGGTGGAAACGTTGCTGTCCTGAAGGATTCTCTCTCAGTTTCCTGAAGACAAACGGAGTTTGGGAATTTCTGTATTTGGTCTAAATTGTGGTTGATCCTGTGTCGTGGAGAAATGTAAACGCAAGGAAAACGTATTCACCCCTTTCACTGCCTGAGGGGCCTTCGGAACAGTGTCTCCTTCTCCCTGGAACAGGATCTCTTCCCTCGGGATCTTATCGTTTGTTCAATTCAATGACGTCCGGCCGTTCACAAACAGTGTCAGGGACAGACGTTCCGGGGAATGTCAGTTATAGAATGTCGGGGACAGAGCGTTCCGGGATACTCCTTGATCTCTCCATCACCTTTCCCCCTACCCACCCCACCAACATGATGTCCTGTGCCTGGACACACTGTAACATTAATGGGGTGAGAGGCGGAGGGTCCAATCACAGGAATGGGAACTAAAGGCATTGCCAGATCAGCTGAGATGGTTCGGTATACCACATCCTCAATGCACCTCATAGAACCAGCCCAGACACCATACACCCAGGGGAAATATCTGTTCACATTGGAACACTGTGCAGACCAGGCGAGTGTACTGCTCAGTGCAACCCAGCAATCTGTCCAGTTTCATCCATTGCTCTGGTCAATACAATCCAGCAATCTGTCCAGAGTGGTACACTGCATAGATCAGATCAGGGCATTGATCTTTAAACCAAGACCATATATCTGTCCAGTGCAGTGAGCTGTGCAGACGACAGCAGTGCACTGATCTATAAACCAGGACTGGATATCTGTCCAGCACGGGGAGCTGTGCAGACCACAGCAGTGCATTGATCTACAAACCCAGACGAGATATCTGTCCAGCACGGGGAGCTGTGCAGACCACAGCAGTGCATTGATCTACAAACCCAGACGAGATATCTGTACAGCACGGGGAGCTGCGCAGAACACAGCAGGGCACTAACGTGTAAACCTGAAACAAATACACGACCAGCATCAGGAGCTAAACAAACCACATCATTGCATTATCCATAAAACTCAACAAGACAGTCTGACAAACACGGCGAACTGTGCATTGATCCCAAGTGAATTAATCTGTAAACCAGCAGTAGCAACACTCCAAGTATGTAGAATTGTGTACACAACCCCAGGGCATTGATTTGTAAACCAGGAGCAGTTGCACTCTCAGCATGTAGGAAAGTGTACAGCACCCCAAAGAATTGATCTGTAAACCAGGGGCAGTTACCCTCGCAGCATGTATGATTATGTACACCACCCCAGTGCATTGATCTGTAAACCAAGAGCAGTTACCGTCCCAGCATGGAGGACTGTGTGCATCACCCCAGTGCATTGATCTGTAAACCAAGAGCAGTTACCGTCCCAGCATGTAGGACTGTGTACACCAACCTAGTACATAGATCTGTAAACTAGGAGCAGTAACACTTCCAACATTGTGGATTGCATACACCATCACAGTGCATTGATCTGTATACTAGGAGCAGTTACCCGCCACGCATGTAGGACGGTGTATCCCACGCCAGAGCATTGATATATAAACCAGGAGCAGTTACCCACCCAGCATGCAGGACTGTGTACACAACCCAGTGTATTTATCTGTAACCTAGGAGCAGTTACCCTCCCAGCATGAAGGCCTGTGTACCCCACCCCAGTGGATTGACCTCTAAACTAGGAGCAGTTACCACCAGGTATGTAGCACTGTGTACACCTACCCAGGTCATTGACCTGTAAACCAGGAACACTTACCCTCCCAGCATGTAGGACTGTGTACACAACCGCAGTGCATTGGTCTGCAAACCAGGAGCAGTTACCCAACCAGCATGCAGGACTGTGTACACCGCCCCACTGTATTGATCTGTAAACCAGGCGCAGTTACCCTCCCTGCATGTAGGGCTGTGTACATAACCTCAGTGCATTGAGCTGTAAACCAGGTGCAGTTACCATCCCAGCATGTGGACTGTGTACCCCATCCCCGTGCATTGATCTGTAAACCAGAAGGAGTTATCCACACACCATGTAGGAATGTGTACACCACCTCAGTGCAAATGATCAGTAAACCAGGTGCAGCTACCCTCCCAGCATGTCGGACTGTGTACCCCACCCTAGTGCAATGATATGTAAAATACGAGCAGATACCGTCCCAGCATGTAGGACTGTGTATACCGCCCCAGTGCATTGATCTGTAAACCAGGCGTTGTTACCCTCCCAGCATGTCGAGCTGTGTACCCAACCCTTATGATTTGATCTGTCAACCAGGAATAGTTACCCTCACACCACCCCTGTGCATTGACCTGTAAACCAGGTGCAGTTACACTCCCAGCACATCGCACTGCGTACCACCACATCAGAGCATTGATGTGTAAACCACGAGCAGTAACTCTCCCTCTATGTAGGACTCTGTACTCCGCCCCAGTGCATTGATCTATAATCCAGGAGCAGTTAACCTCCCAGAATGTAGAGCTGTGTACACCACCCGAGTATATTGATCTGTAAACCTGGAGTCGTTACCCTCCCAGCATGTAGTACTGTGTACACCACCCCAGTGCATTGATCTGTAAATCAGGAACAGTTACCCTTCCAGCATGTAGGACTCTATACCCCACCATGTGCATTTATTTGTAATCCAGGAGCAGTTACCCTGCTCCATTGCATTGATCTGCAAACCTGGAGCATTTACCCTCCAAGCACGTAGGACTGTGTACACCACCGCAGTGCATTGATCTGTAACCCAGGAGCATTTACCCTCCAAGCATGCAGGACTGTGTACACCACCGCAGTGCATTGATCTGTAAACCAGTAGCAGTTACCCTCCGAGCATGCAGGACTGCGTACACCACCGCAGTGCATTGATCTGTAAACCAGTAGCAGTTACCCTCCGAGCATACAGGACTGCGTACACCACCCCAGTGCATTGATCTGTAAACCAGGTCCAGTTACCCTCCCAGCATGTCGAGCTGTGTACCCCACCACAGTACATTGATATTTAAACCAGTTGGTGTTACCCACCCAGCATGTAGGACTGTGTACACCACCACAGTGAATTGATCAGTAAACCAGGAGTAGTTACCCCCCCAGCATGTAGGAATGTGTACCCCACCCCTGTGCATTGATCTGTAAACCAGGAGGAGTCATCCACACACCATGTAGGAATGTGTACACCACCTCAGTGCAAATGATCAGTAAACCAGGTGCAGCTACCCTCCCAGCATGTCGGACTGTGTACCTCACCCCAGCGCAATGATATGTAAAATAGGAGCAGATACCCTCCCAGCATGTAGGACTGTGTATACCACCCCAGTGCATTGATCTGTAAACCAGGCGATGTTAACTTCCCAGCATGTCGAGCTGTGTACCCCACCACAGCACATTGATATGTAAACCAGGAGCAGTTACACTCCGTGCATGTAGCACTGTGTATACCACCCCAGTGCATTGATCTGCAAACCAGTAGTTACCCTCCCAGCATGTAGGAATGTGTACCCCACCCCTGTGCATTGATTTGTAAACCAGGAACAGTTACACTCCCTGCATGTAGGACGGTGTCTACCACCCCAGAGCATGGATCTGTAAACCAGGAGCAGTTGCCCTCCCAGAATGTAGCAATGTCTTCTCCTCCTCAGTGCATTGATCTGTTAACCAGAAGCAGTTACCCTCCCAGCATGTACGTCTGTGTTCACCACCCAAATGCATTGACCTGTAATCCAGGAGCAGTTACATTCCCAGCATGTAGAACTCTGTACACCACCCCAGTGCATTGACCTGTAAACCAGGAGCATTTACACTCACAGCACGTAGGACTGTGTACCACCACCTCACGGCATTGATGTGTAAACCCGGCGCAGTTACTCTCCCAGCATGTTGGACTCTACTCTGATCCAAGGCATTGATCTGTAAACCAGGAGTAGTTACCCTCGCAGCATGTAGGACTGTGTACCACACTCCAGTGCATTGATCTGAAAACCAGGAGCAGTTATCCTACCAGCAAGTAGGACTATGTACACCAACCCAGTGCATTGATCTGTAACCCAAGAGCAGTTACTCCGCCCTGCATTAGATTAGATTAGATTAGATTACAGTGTGGAAACAGGCCCTTCGGCCCAACAAGTCCACACCGACCCGCCGAAGCGCAACCCACCCATACCCCTACATTGACCCCTTACCTAACACTACGGGCAATTTAGTATGGCCAATTCACCTGGCCCTGCACATCTTTGGACTGTGGGAGGAAACCGGAGCACCCGGAGGAAACCCACGCAGACACGGGGAGAACGTGCAAACTCCACACAGTCAGTCGCCTGAGGCGGGAATTGAACCCGGGCCTCAGGCGCTGTGAGGCAGCAGTGCTAACAACTGTGTCACCGTGCCGCCCACCAAGAGTGCATGTAGAGGTCTGTACCCCACCCCAGTGCATTGATCAGCAAACCTGGAACATTTACCCTCCCAGCATGTAGGACTGAATACACCATCCCAGTGCATTGATCTGTGAACCAGGAGCAGTTATCCTCCCAGCATATAGGACTGTGTACACCACCCCAGTGCATTGACATGTAAACCAGGAGCAGTTACTCTCTCAATATGTAGGATTGTGTACCTCACCCCAGTGCATTGATCTGCAAACCAGTTGTAGTTACCCTCCCAGCATGTAGGACTGTGTACACCCTCCCCCCCAGTGCATTCATCTGTTAACCAGGAGCAGTTACCCTCCCAGCATGTATTACTGTATACCCCACCCCAGTCCATTGATCTGTAAACCAGGAGCAGTTACCCTCCCAACATGTGGACTGTGTACACCGCCCCCGTGCATTGACCTGCAAACCAGGAGCAGTTACCCTACCAGCATGTAGGACTGAATACACCACCCCAGTGCATTGGTCTGTAAACCAGGAGCAATTATCCTCCCAGCATATAGGACTGTGTACACCACCCCAGTGCATTGGTCTGTAAACCAGGAGCAATTATCCTCCCAGCATATAGGACTGTGTACACCACCCCAGTGCATTGACATGTAAACCAGGAGCAGTAACTCTCTCAATATGTAGGATTGTGTACCTCACCCCAGTGCATTGATCTTCAAATCAGTTGTAGTTACCCTCCCAGCATGTAGGACTGTGCACACCCTCCCCCCCCCCCGAGTGCATTCATCTATTAACCAGGAGCAGTTACCCTCCCAGCATGTATTACTGTATACCCCACCCCAGTCCATTGATCTGCAAACCATGTGCAGTTACCCTCCCAACATGTGGACTGTGCACACCGCCCCCGTGCATTGACCTGCAAACCAGGAGCAGTTACCCTACCAGCATGTAGAGCTGTGTACACAATCCCAGTGCATTGATCTGTAAACCCGGAGCAGTTACCCTCCCCGCATGTCGGACTGTGTTTACCACCCCCCGTGCATTGACATGTACACCAGGAGCAGTAACTCTCTCAATATGTCGGACTGTGTACCTCACCACAGTACATTGATCTGTAAACCAGTAGTAGTTACCCCCCCAACATGTAGGACTGCGTACACCCTACCCTCCCCCCCCCCACCAGTGCATTGATCTGTAAACAAGGAGCAATTACCTCCCAGCATGTATTACTGTATACCCCACTCCAGTCCATTGATCTGTAAACTAGGAGCAGTTCCTCTCCCAGCATGTCGGACTGTGTACCCCAACCCTGCGTGCATTGACCTGTAAACCAGGAGCAGTTACACTCCCAGCACGTAGGAATGTTCACCACAACCTCACAGCATTGATGTGTAAACCAAGCCCTCCCAGCATGTAGGACTGTGTACCCCACCCCAGTGCATTGATCTGTAAACCAGGAGCAGATAACCACCCAGCATGTAGGACTGTGTACCCCACCCCAGTGCATTGATCTGTAAACCAGGAGCAGATAACCACCCAGCATATAGGACTGTGTACACCACCCCAGTGCATTGATCTGTCAGCCAGGAGCAGTTAACGTCCCAACAAGTAGGACAATGTACACCACCCCAGAGCATTGATCTCGAAACTAAGCAGTTTCCCTCCCAATATGTAGAGCAGTGTGCACCAACCCATTGCATTGATCAGTAAACAAGAACAATTACCATCCCAGCATGTAGGACTGTGTACACCACCCCAGTGCATTGATCTGTAACCCAGGAGCAGTTACCCTCCCAGTGTGTAGAGCTGTGTACACCATCCCATTGCATTGATCAGTAAACCAGGAGCAGTTACCCACCGAGCGTGTAAAGCTGCATACCCCATCCCAGTGCATTGTTCTGTAACCCAGGAGCAATTACCATCCCAGCATGTAGAGTTGTGCACCCCACCCCAGTGCATTGATCTGCAAACCAGGAGCAGTTGACGTCCCATTATGTAGGACTCTGTACATCACCCCAGTGCATTGACCTGTAAAGCAGGAGCAGTTACCCTCCCAGCATGTAGGACTGTGTACACCACGCCAGTGCACTCATCCGTAAACCAGGAGCAGTTACCCTCCCAGCACGTAGGACTGCGTACACCACCCCAGTGCAGTGATCTGTGACCCAGGAGCAGTTACCCTCCCAGCATGTAGGACTCTGTACTCCGCCCCAGTACATTGATCGGTAATTCAGGAGCAGTTAACCCTCCCATCATGTAGGACTGGGCACCCCACTCCTGTGCATTGATCTGTAACCCAGGAGCAGTTAACCTCCAGGAATGTAGAACTTTGTACACCACACGAGTGCATTGATATCCATACCTGGAGCAGTTACCCTCCCTGCATGAAGGACTGTGTACATCACCCCAGTGCATTGATCTATAAACCAGGAGCAGTTACCCTCCCAGCATGTACGGATTTGTACATCACTCCAGTGCACTCATCGGTAAACCAGGAGCAGATTCCCCCAGCACGTAGGACTGTGAAAATCACTCTAGTGCATTGATCAATGAATCAGGAGCATTTACCCTCCCAACATGTAGGATATTGTACACCACGCCAGTGCATTGATCTGTAAACCAGGAGCAGTGCCCCTCCCAGTATGTAGGACTGCGTACCCCACCCCAGTGCATTGTTCTGTAACCCAGTAGCAGTTACCCTCCCAGCAGGTAGAGCTGTGTACACCACCCCAGTGCATTGATCTGTAAACTAAGAGCAGATAACCTCCCAGCATGTAGGACTGCGTACACCCACCCAGTGCATTGATCTGTAAACTAATAGCAGTTACCCTCCAAACTGTGTACACCACCCCACTGCATTGATCAGTAAACCAGGTCCAGTTAACCTCCAGCGTGTAGAGCTCTGTGCACCACCCCAGTGCATTGATCTTTAAACCAGGAGCAGTTACCCTCCCATCATGTAGGACTGTGTACACCACCCCAGTGCATTGATCTTTAAACCAGGAGCAGTTACCCTCCCAGTACGTAGGACTGTGTACACCACCCCAGTGCACTGATCTGAAAATCAGGAGAAGTTACACTCCCAGCATGTAAGAGTGGTTTCGCCACCACAGTGTATTGATTTGTAAAACAGAAGCAGTTACCCTCCCAGCATGCAGGACTGTGTACAAAAGCCCAGTGCATTGATCTGTAAACCAGGAGCAGTTACCCTCCCAGCATGTTGGGCTGTATACACCACCACTGTGAATTGATCGGTGAAGCTGGAGCAGTTACCCTCCCTGCATGAATGACTAGGTACACCACCCCTCCGCATTGATCTGTAACCCAGGAGTAGTTACCCCCCACCAGCATGTAGAGCTGTGTACACGACCCGTGTGCTTTGATCTGTAAACCAGGAGCAATTACCTTCTCAGCATGTAGGATTGTGTACACCCTACCCCCCACAGTGCATTGATCTGTAAACAAGGAGCAGTTACTCTCCCAGCATATAGGATAGTGTACATAACCACAGTGCATTGATCTGTAATCCAGTAGCAGTTACGTTCCCCGCATTTAGGACTGTGTACACCACCTCAGTGCATTGATCTGTAAACCAGGAGCAGTTACCCTCCCAGCATGTAAGACTCTGTACACCACCCTAGTGCATTGATCTGTAACCCATGAGCAGTTATCCTCCTAGCATATAGGACTGTGTACACCATCTCAGTGCATTAATCTGTAAAACAGGAGCAGTTACCCTCCCGGCATGCAGGACTGTATACACCACCCCAGTGCATCGATGTGTAAACCAGGAGCAGTTACCCTCCCAGCATGTAGGACAGTGTACAACACTCCAATGCATTGAACTGTAAAACAGAAACAGTTACCCTCCCGGCATGCAGGACTGTGCACACCACTCCAGTGCATTGATCTGTAAACCAGGAGCAATTCCCCTCCCTGGATGTCAGACTGCGTACATCATCCCAGTGCATTGATCTGTGAACCAGGAGCAGTTACCCTCCAGGCATGTATCGCTTTGTACACCACTCCAGTGTACTCATCGGTAAACCAGGAGCAGATACCCCCCAGCACGTAGGACTGTGAAAATGACTCTAGTGCATTGATCAATGAATCAGGAGCAGTCACCCTCCCAACATGTAGGATATTGTGCACCACGCCAGTGCATTGATCTGTTAACCAGGACCAGTTCTCATCCCAGTATGTAGGACTGTGTACACCACCCCAGTGCATTGATCTGTAAACCAAAGCAGTTACCTTTCCTGCAAGTAGGACAATGTACACCACCCCAGTGCATTGATCTGTGAACTAAGAGCAGTTACCCTCCCAGTGTATAGAGCTGTGTACACCACCCCATTGCATTGATCAGTAAACCAGGTCCAGTTACCCTCTCAGCATTTAGGGCTGTGTACACCACTCCAGTGCATTGATCTGTGAACCAGCAGCAGTTATCCTCCCAGCATGTAGGACTGTGTACATCAATCCAGTGCATTGATCCGTAAACCAGGAGCATTTACACTCCCAGCATGTTGGATATTGTATACCACGCCAGTTCATGGATCTGTTAACCAGGAGCAGTTAACCTCAGTGCAAGTAGGACAATGTACACCACCCCAGTGCATTGATCTGTAAACCAGGAGCAGTTAACCTCCCAGCATATAGGACTGTGTACACCACCCCAGTGCATTGGTCTGTAAACAAGAAGCAGATAACCTCCCAGCATGCAGGACTGCGTACCTCCACCCATTACATTGATCGGTCATCCAGGAGCAGTCACCCTCCCAGCATGTACAGCTATGTACACTACCCCTGTGCTTTGATTTGTAAACCAGGAGTAATTACCACCCCAGCATGTAGGACTGTGTACACCCCAACCCCACAGTGCATTGATCTGTAAACAAGGAGCAGTTACTCTGGCAGCATCTCGGACAGTGTACATCACCCCAGTGCATTGATCTGTAATCCAGTAGCAGTTACGCTGCCCGCATGTAAGACTGTGTACAGCACTAGAGTGCATTGATCTGTAATCCAGTAGCAGTTACGCTGCCCGCATGTAAGACCGTGTACAGCACCCCAGTGCATTGATCTGTAAACCAGGAGCAGTTACACTCCCGGCATGCAGGACTGTGTACACCACCTCAGTGCATTGATGTGTAAACCAGGAGCAGTTACCCTCCCAGCATTTCAGAATGTGTACATCATCCCAAAGCATTGATCTGTAATCCATGATCAGTTACCCCCTCCAGCATGTAGTGCTGTGTACAATACCCGAGTATATTGATCTGTAAAACAGGACCAGTTACCTTCCCTACATGTAGGACTGTGAACACCACCGCAGAGTATTGATCTGTAAACCAAGTTCAGTTAACCTCCCAGAATGTAGGGCTTTGTACAGCACTCCAGTGCAATCATCGGTAAACCAGCAGCACTTACCCTCCCAGCACGTAGGACTGTGTACATCACTCTCGTGCATTGATCAGTGAACTAGGAGCAGTTGCCCTCCCAGAAGGTAGGACAATGTACGACACCCCAGTGCATTGATCTGTAAATTAAGAGAAGTTTCCCTCCCAATATGTAGGACTGTGTACACCATCTCCGTGGATTGATCTGTAAATCAGTAGCAGTCAACCTCCCAGCAAGTAGGACTGCGTACATCCACCAAGTGCATTGATCTGTAACCCAGGAGCAGTCAATCTCCCGTCGTGTAGAGCTGTGTACACGACACCTGTGCTTTGATTTGTAAACCAGGAGCAATTACCCTCCCAGCATGTAGGACTGTGTACACCCCACCCCCAAAAGGGCATTGATCTGTAAACAAGGAACAGTTACTCTCCCAGTATGTAGGACTGTGTACACCACCCCAATGCATTGATCTGTAAACCAAAGCAGTTACCTTTCCTGCAAGTAGGACAATGTACACCACCCCAGTGAATTGATCTGTGAACTAAGAGCAGTTACCCTCTCAGTGTATAGAGCTGTGTACACCACCCCAGTGCATTGATCAGTAAACCAGGTCCAGTTACCCTCTCAGCATTTCGGGCTGTGTACACCACTCCAGTGCATTGATCTGTAAACCAGCAGCAGTTATCCTCCCAGCATGTTGGCTATTGTACACCACGCCAGTTCATTGATCTGTAAACCAGGAGCAGTTCCACTCCCAGTATGTAGGACTGTATACACCACCCCAGTGCATTGATCTGTAAACTAGGTCCAGTTACCCTCTCAGCATTTAGGGCTGTGTACACCACTCCACTGCATTGATCTGTAAACCAGCAGTACTCCATCTGTAATCCAGTAGTAGTTACCTCCTGGCATGCAGGACTGTGTACACCACCCCAGTGTATTGAGCGTTAACCTAGGAGCAGTTACCCTCCCAGCATGTAGGACTGTGTACATCACTCCAATGCATTGATGTGTAAACCATGATCAGTTACCCCTCCCCCCAGCATGTAGAGCTGTGTACACTACCCCAGTGTATTGATCTGTAAACCAGGACCAGTTACCTTCCCCACATGTAGGACTGTGAACACCATCCCAGTGCATTGATCTGTAGCCCAGGAGCAGTTACATCCACAGCATGTAGAGCTGTGTACACCACCGCAGAGTATTGTTCGGTAAAACGGGAGCAGTTACCCTTCCTGCTTACAGGACTGTGTACATCACTCCAGTGCATTGATCTGTAAACAGGAGCAGTTCCCCTCCCAGAATGTAGGGCTTTGTACAGCACTCCAGTGCATTGTTCTGTAAACCCGGAGCAGTTTCCCTCCCAATAAGTAGGACTGGGCTGTATCTAACAATAATTTATCTCAGTGACATTTCCATTGAGTGTGACAGAGGGATTATCCTCACGAGGCTGAGCTAGTTTCCTGGTGCTATCTTATCAAACTCACCTCATTAATACCCACCGCACCCCATGGTGCCCCTCTCCTTCAATACCAGCCCGATTCTCCCACCCATCATGGCTGGAGGTACTCACCATCGCCCAGATACCCCTGGATATTCCATGATCCCTGACACTGGCGCCATTTTAAAAGGCCAATGGGCACACGGTTGAGCTTTCTCAGTTTGGAGCTGCCCTGCACAGTTTATCCCGAGCATGGCAGATAAGGGGTAATAACAACACGGTTTGTCGACAGGAGCACGGAGGGCCTGCTGGATGGGTTAGTACAGAGGAGGAACATTCTCTTCCCAGAGGGAGCCACACCACCAGACCCCCCGCGCATGGTCTGAGCTCACCAACCAGCTCAGTGCAGTATCTGCGGTCTGAGGAAATGTCCAGCAAAAACCTTCACCGCTCTGTCAGGATAAGGGTCACCGTATTCTCTCTGCTCCCTCACACTCACTGTGTATCTGTTATAGCACCGACCCCCGAACAAGGCTCATGGTCCACCACTCCCAGTGCGGCATTCCCCCCCCCCTCTCTTTGTCTCTGTCTCTGTCTCTCTATATCTCTCTCTTTGTCTCTGTCTCTCACTCTCTGTCTCTCTGTCACCCAGTTCACTTTAACCCCCAAATCAATTACTCTGCATGGATACAACACTGTCGACAGACTCCCGCTGAAAACTTCACCATTTGCCATTATCCCCACCTACACTAACACTAACAGCAGGGCCACCCACCCACACCCTCCCTCCCTCCCTCCCCTTCTCCCATTCCAGGAGAAACAGCCTGAATTAGGACAGAAAGGGCCAAGCCGGGTGGTGGAGTCCCCGAAATCCGTATCCCCCCTCCCCCCGCCATGTGGGGAGGACCCTGGTAGGAGCCGGAGATTCTGAAACATCCACGTCCCACCGACCGAGTAAGGAGCAATGTTCGGTGAAGGAAAATTCTCACTTTAAACCCACTGGCAGCTCCGGTTCCCCCCGGCACAACTTAGAAGCCCTGGCCCTGATGCAATCTCACTTTTGTGTCAAGCTGGTACAAATGGAATCCCCACGGTCTCGGTGGGCAGGAGGGTGGGTTCACAACGCATCGTCACCACCACCTCCCAGGAAGGGAGCACGGTGACACCCTTCTCCACCTCCTCCTGCAAACAGCTCAGATACTGAAACTAATCTATGATAGCTACTGCTCTCCTCACTTGTCCTGATATTTTCAACAATCTGTGCGCATATACATCCAGGGCCCTCTGTTCCTGCAGTCCCTCTATAATGGTACAACATGTTTTAAACGGTCTTTCTTTGTCTTTCCTACCACAGTACATCACCTCACACTGCTCTGCATTGATTCTCAACTGCGACGCCTGAACGCGACACCAGCGTGTCACTGTCCAGTGAAAAGAGTCCTAGCCTATCCAGCCTCTCCTTATAGCTCAATCTCTCCATTCCCAACAACATCCAGGTTAATCTCTTTTGAGCTTAACAATATAAAGGTCAATTATATTAAAGTGAATAGTCAAGGTATTGTCAAAGCGTAGGGGAGTCCAAAACTAGACGACCGAGATTTCAGGTGAGAGTGGAAACATTCAAAAGTGACCTAAGGGGCAGCCTTTTCACCCAGAGGGTGGTGTGCCTTGGAATGAGCGGGCAGGATGACGAGACTGGACACAATATTCCAGAAGGGGCCTCAGCAATATCCCGTACAACCTCAACATGACGTCCCAATTCCGACACTCAAAAGTCTGACCTATGAAGACAATTGTGTTAAACACCTTCTTAACCACACTATCTGTATGAGATGCAAATTTTAAAGAATTAAACCTGACGGCCTAGGTTTCCGTTCTACAACATTGCCAAAGGCTCTACTTTTAATTGTATAGATTCTGCTCTTGTTTGATTTACTAAATCGATTACCTCACATTAATACAAACTAAACTCCATCTGCTACCCCTCTGCCCAATGTGTGATATTACTGCTACCTCCCCCTCCCCCTTCAATTTTAAAATACCCTCCTTCTCTCCAGGATGCCTGCACACTCCGGCTTTGATTTTCACAAGGACTCTGAGCTTGGGTAGCCTTCTGTGGTTAGGGGGCGGAGGGACAGATTGCAGGTACAGTCAGTGGGGAGGAGAGGCTGGAGTAATCAGCGGCCTGGTATCATTTGTGGGCGGCACGGTGGCACAGTGGTAAGCACTGCTGTCTCACAGCGCCTGAGACCCGGGTTCAATTCCCGCCCCAGGCGACTGACTGCGTGGGTTTCCTCCGGGTGCTCCGGTTTCCTCCCACAGTCCAAATATGTGCAGGTCAGGTGAATTGGCCATGCTAAATTGCCCGTAGCGTTAGGTAAGGGGTAAATGTAGGGGTACGGGTGGGTTGCGCTTCAGCGGGTCGGTGTGGACTTGTTGGGCCGAAGGGCCTATTTCCACACTGTAATGCAATCTAATCTAATTTCATGGTTTTAGGAAGAGGGCAGTCACACGTTAGAGGTGGTAAGTGTGATCGGTGTTTTGGGACCAGAAATTATGCTCTTTCTCCGTCTTTGGTGTTCAGTAATAAATATCTATTTGAGACCCTTCATTGGGCAGAGTGTGTCTGCAGGATTTCTTTCCCTAATATTGCAGACTACAGATAATAACGATTAAAGATGTTTATAATTAATTTCGATGGCGCAGCACTCAACATCCTATAGTTGAGACAAATATTTTGCATTTCTTTAACAAAACAAAGTGTTTTGTATAATTCAGTAATGGTAACCTGATTATAATAAATCCATACTGAGCTGAAAGCGGGCAATAAAATATGACCCAAAATCCGGGTACGGTAGTTGTAGTGGGTAGTGTCCTGGCTCTGAGCCAGAGCTCTGGATTTGATTATAATTCCTGAACTTGTGTGGTAGTGTTCCTAGCTCTGAACTAGAAGACCTGGATTAAAGTCCTGCCTGTTGCAGAGGTATGTCACATCATGTTATAACAGGCTGACAGAATTTAAGCTGGGGATGACTGAAAGTATAGCCATTCGTGTTGATTGGAGTCACATTTCACAGCAGTAGCGATTTCCAAAAATCAGAATGGTCATGGGTATGGTGAGTAGTCAGGCTTTTTCCCCCGGTTAGATGTGTCCAACACTAGAGAGCATTGGTTGAAATTGAGAGGGGAAAGGTTTTGATGAGGCCTAAACGGCACCATTTCACGCAGAGGGTGGTGTGTGTATGGAATGATCTGCCAGAGGAAGTGGTGGAGGCTGGTACAACTACAACACTTAAAAGGCATCTGGATGCTGACAGACCTGGCAAGCCTTTCCAGCAATGTCTGTATTTCTTTTAAAAATGCGTTCATTTTAACACAGGTATTCTGAATAAATTAAACATTTCATTTTTTAATGACGCAAGGCCATGTAAACACATGTCAAGTTGACCGATACCGTTTTCTGCGAAAGGTATAGCTCTGTGTATGACAGCAGCAATGATGCACCTACATGGAACAGGGAATGTGATGGAGACATAGTTTGAACAATGTACAAAAAAGCTCACATGATACAGTTTGGTAGAGGATGACATTTTTGTGTGATTCAGCTCAAAGAGGGAGAAAATGTAATCAACACGAGAAGGAACGGCGTATTGCACTCTCTCTCCTTTATTATTGCTCATCGCAGCAATGTGTGCGAGCTAACAAAAAAAGCCCTACAGTCATCGTTACCATTCTTATTTTTATACAATCCCTGCCGGGTTGAAACAGTCCCTTCAAGTCCATAACAACCTTCCAACGAGTAACTTTCCCAGACCTGTTCCCCAACATTTACCCCTGACTAATGCAGCTCAATGAGAAATCCCTGAACACTACGGACCATTTAGCATGACCAATCCACCTAACCTACACAGTTGAACTCTGGGAGGAAACTGGAGCACCCATTAGAAGCTCACGCAGACAGAGGGAGAATGTGCAAACTCCACGCAGACAGTCGCCCAACGCTGGAATCGAACACAAGCCCCTGGTGCTATGAGGCATCAGTGCTAACCACTGAGCCACTGTACCACCTCTTGGGAGATCCCTGACCAGAATTCTTTGGAATGCCTCACTGACTAATGCAAAGGGAATTCAGCATAATCCAACTGTTACAGGATGAAATCCCATTATTCACAGTTTGTATCTTCAGAAGCAGAATCACATTTCGTACAAACTCTCAATTTTTCCTTTTGTCATGAGTTATAATAATATCTGGACAAAGTTCTTTCAAGTTAAAATTGCAGAGAAAGTGTTTGTGTGTGCGTGTGTCAGTGTTTTTAGAAAGGGAAATATTGATTATATATTTGCAATACACAAACACATTGCCATTAATCTTTCCATCATAGTTTGAGTAACATTGCTCTGGGTCATAAACATGCTATGTTAGCAGATGAAAGAAACTAGCTTGACTTGTTCCTAAAACTGATCCCGACCCAGTCTGAGACAGATATCATCGGTCATCTCACCAACCTGGTTACTTTTAACATTTGTTGGGAGCAGTGGAGGAGTGGGACTAGAAAAGGGAACAGTGACCCCAAAAAGCCGGGGAACTATAGACCAGTGAGACTGATGTCAGTGGTGGGTAAGTTCTTAGAGAGGATTCTGAGGGATATCATTTGCATACATTTGGGAAGGCAAGGGCGGATGGGGTAGTCAACGTGGCTTTCTGCATGGGAAATCATGGCTCGTTAATTTGACTGAGTTTTTTGAAGTGGTGACAAAGAAGATTGATGAAGGCAATTTGGTAGACAATGTCTATATGGACTTCAGCAAGGTGTTCATTTAAAGAACAAAGAGCAAAGAAAATTTACAGCCCAGGAACAGGCCCTTCTCCCTCCAATCCTGAGCCGATCCAAATGTACTGTCTAAATCTGTCGGTCAATTCCTAAGCATTTGTATCCTTCTGCTCCCCACCTACTCATGCATGTGTCCAGATGCATCTTAAATGAATCTACCGTGTCTGCCTCTACCACCTCTGTTAGCAACGCGTTCGAAACGCCCACCACCCTCTGTGTGAAGTACTTACCACGTGTATCCCCCTTAAACTTTCCACCTCTCACCTTGAAAGCACGACCTCTCGTTACTGAATCCTTCACCCTAGGAAAAAGCTTGTCTCTATCCACCCTGTCTATACCCTTCATGATTTTGCAAACCTCAATCAGGTCCCCCCTCAATCTTCTTTTTTCTAGTGAAAATAAACCTAACCTACTTAGCCTCTCTTCATAGCTAGTATTTCATTCTGGTTGATAGACAGGTTAGTAAGGTTCGGTCACATGGGATACATAGGAAGCTAGTTACAATTGGCTTGAAGGAAGAGGGATATTTTTCAGACTGGAGGCTTGTGAGCAGCAGTGTGCTGTAAGAATCAGGACTGAGTTCACTGCATTTCATCATTTATGTAAAGGATTTAGATGTGAATATTCGGGCCATAGTTAGAATGTTTACAGATTATATCAGAAAGGTTGTGTAGTAGATTATCTCAGAGTACGATACCATAATTAGATGGGACAATGGGGCAAGGAGTGACAGATGAAGTTTAATTTACATAAATACGAAGTGTTGTATTTTGGGAAGGTAAATCAGGGCAAAAAGTATACAGTTAATGTTAAGGTCCTGGGGCGTATTGTGAAACAAAGGGACATAGGGCTGCAGGTACATTGTTCCTTGAAAGTGGAGTCGCAGGTAGACAGTGTGGTGCAGAACACATTTGTCACATTTGCCTTAATCAGTGAGAGCATTGAGTATAGGGGTTGTGGTGGTATGTTGCATCTGCACAGGATGTTGGTGAGGCCACTTAAAGAATACTGCATACAACTCGATTGTCTGCAGAAAAGCTTTACATTGATGTCCCAGGACTGGAGGGTTTGAGCTTTAGGGAGAGGTTGATTAGGTTGAGGTGTTTCCCCCTGGAGTGTCAGGGGTTGAGTGGTGACATTACAGAGGTTTATAAAACCATCAGAGGCATGGATATTCTGAACAGCCACGCTCTGCTCCCAAGGATAGGGGAGTCCAGAACAAGAGAGCATAATTTGGAGTGGAGAGGGCGAATGATTTAGAAGGGACCTGAAGGTAAGTGTTTCACACAATGTGTGTAGAGAAAGTGCTGTCAGAGGAAGTGCTGAAGGTGGTTACAATCGCACATTTAAAAAATATCTGAAAGAGGAGGGATATTTACCAAATGCTGGCAAATGGGACTGGATCAGATTTGATATCTGATCGGAGTGAAGAGGTTGGACTAACGTGTCTGCAATTGTTAAATATTTGACAGAGAAATGAGTCATGCAGACGGGAAAGTGAGGCGGTGACCACAACCTGATTAGCCACAATCTTAGTGCCTGGTGGAGAAGGCTCAAAGTATCTAATGACCCAATCCTGCTCCTCAGTCCATGTTCCTGTGTTCCATTCAGCCCCTCAAACCAGCGAGACAGGAACAGTTGGAGATCACTTATCCCGATAATCTTGTGCACAGAAACAGGAAACCATTTAGCCTCTCAAGACTGTCCCACACGCTTTAAAGTGATTTGGGAAATGTAATTGTAAAACCCAGGCTGGGTATGAAAGAGGCCCCTCATCTCTCTTTACAGAGCTTCCCCATCTGCAACTTGTGCTCCATTTAGTGGTCATGTTGTAGACCCAGATTCACCGTGGATACAGCCCACATACCTTACCATGCAAAATCCTCTCGTCTCCCTGACTGCAATATGCAATAACAGAATATTCATGAAAATAATTCCCACTAACTTTCCAATATCAGAATGGGAAAACATCAGAAACAGTGGCAGGTTGTTCACTCCCCAAGCATGCCTTGCCCTTTACTGAGATCATGAGTGATCTGGTCTTGGTCTCAAATCCTCTTTCATACCCAATTCTTCATTGCCCTCAGCTCTCTGACAGGTCAATATCCATCCACGTCCTCTTCCAATACCTTCAGACATCTAGCTCCCCAAAACACTTGAGAAGGGAAATTCTGACATTCAATACCAACTGTTTGAAGAAAACACTTGCTGCTCCTATATCATGGCCTACTGATATGAACAAAAGAGGTTGGCTCAAGGGTTCAAGTAAAAATGACTGGCCCTGATATCAAGGCAGTGGTTGACTCCTGTTGGCATCATGGAGCTTAACAAAACTGCACTTAATGGCAATCAGAGTAAACTCTCCAGTGTTTGGAGTCAAACATGGCACAAAGGAAGATGTTCATCATCTCAGTCCTGGGTCACCTCTGTGGGTGATCCTCAGGGTAGCTTCCTCTTCACAAACATCTTCAACTGCTTCATCAATGTCTCCCCACCATAATATCAGAAGTGGGGATTGTCACTGAAGGTTCCACAATGTTCAGAGCATTTTGTCCTCCCTCAGCTCCTGAACTGGTCTGTGCCCATGTGTAGCAAGACCCAGACTCCATTCAGACTTGTGCTGTTAAAGGCTCCATAACATTCATGCAACAGCACTGCTTGACACTGCACATTGGCACAGTAAAGCAAGAGTTCATGCAGCACCTCACGCTGTTTTCACAGGAATATGAGGAAGCCATTCAGCCCATTGACACTATTGGAGAAGAACAGGGATAGCCCATTCAGTGCCTCCAGCCTATTACTCAGGAAGAGAAGGAGTCTGGTGTGATGGGCTACACCAGAGCCCCTCGAAAATATTGGAAGGCGGTAGCGTAGATTCTAATGTTTTCTTATTTTAAAGGAAATGTAAAGTGTCTGTTCCAGGTGGAATGTGACTGGCCAAACCACTCGGTGTGAAGCAAAACATCATCTACTGAAACACGAAAGAGAAAATGAAACCAAAGAAAAAGGAATTTAGAATAACGTAATTCTATTGGTCAAGTTAACAGAATAAAAGATCTGGGAACTATTACTAATGAACTGTTCCAATATAGGAAAAACCCCTTAACACAGCTCCTGGCAAAAAGGAATATTCAGACACAGATCGTCACGAACATTTCTACAATCCGGGAATTAAAAACAGCATCAAGAGAAATTTCAGAGAGAGTAGCAGCCAGGTGACATTCACTGAAGCTTCCAACTCTGTGGAGGCCCCAATAGTTTCTGATATTACTGAAAAACCAACACCCAGTGATCCTAATCTGTGAGAGCTGGCCACACTCATTCAGACTGCATTAAAATAAAACCAAGGCCTCTCTAGCTGTTTACTCAGTGGTCTTAACTGACCAGCTTGGTAACGATCGTTCAATCTCTCTCTTAAAAGAAACCATGACAAAATAACCTATTAAAGCTGCAGCATCATCACACTTGTGTGCACATCGTGCTATTAAACAG
Source organism: Chiloscyllium plagiosum (assembly GCF_037043375.1). Taxonomy (NCBI): domain Eukaryota; kingdom Metazoa; phylum Chordata; class Chondrichthyes; order Orectolobiformes; family Hemiscylliidae; genus Chiloscyllium; species Chiloscyllium plagiosum. Next base: position 77,024,145 of record NW_028270160.1, on the reverse strand, counting down.
GAACCAGGGGTAACCAGTGAGGCACTTGGCCCTGTCCAATCGGATGAGGAAGAAGTCAGTCAGTCCCTTGAATCACTTACACGGCAACAGGATGAGGCCATTCAGCCCCTTGCGTCACTTCCACAGGAACAAGGGGAGGCCATTCATCCCCTTGAGCAACTTATACAGGAACAGTATGAGGTCATTTCCCCATCAACGCACTTACAAAGGGACAGAATGAGGTAGTTGATGCTGATTCTTGATGAACTGCTTGTGCCCGAAACGTTGATTCTCCTGCTGCATGGATGCTGCCTGACCTGCTGTTCTTTTCCAGCAATCGACTCTCTACTCTGATCTCCAGCATCGGCAGTCCTCACTGTCTCCTAATTGATGCTCGAACATGATGAACAAATGGAGCGGAGGCTGCACAGACAGACTGCTCCACGTTGTTCATCCTGGCTCTGTCGCTCATGATAGATACGTGGGACTTTAACGTGGTTTTCTCGCGGTGAACAGGGAAGCAATATGTCTTGTGTGAAGTCTCAAGAAGGCATCTTCCATCTCCGAAAAGACAGCCTGGTGTTTCTATGTAGGGCGGAAGTGGGTGGAAATGGCTACCTGTTTTAGAAGGAAGGTATTGTGGCTGCTGTTGGGGATTGTGAACAACCTGACACTCAGTACGGGTTCACACAACGACTGCGCAATAACGTGGGGAGAGTTAATTTAGGCATATAAACTATTAGGAAAGTCACGTTATACTGATGAATAGACTCTATGTTCAAATAATGCTGATCTTGCTAATGTTGATCTTGTCTTACTCTGTTCAAGTCTATTTCTACCCTATGAACTGCCTGGCCATGCTTACTATGATCTTCCCCTACTGCTCATAAATAAAGTGTTTCCCTGTACTGAGGTACACGTGGCAATAAATCAAACCAATCAATCCCGGGTAAAGTATGGAATTTCTCACCTTATCAATGTCTCTTTTGGAAATAAGTGATCACTGTCACTCCTCATGTTTCAGCATCACCATTTCTTCGTCTCTCACAGTTCTACAGATTAAATACGCAGCTTCTTTACTCTGTCCTCATGTTACCATCATCTGTGTCTGTTGAATGGAGATCATTCCTTACAAAGGAGATCAAATCTGTAGAGAGTGCCCAAATAGTCTCTCAGCAAGGTTCTTCAACAGCAGGAAAATGGCTTTACTTATGTACACGAATCATTATATAATGAAGGACAGCATACCATTGACTGCACCCATTACTTACACAGGGTTTGATTCGGAGCTGACAGCATAGACTTCTGAGGCTGCTATGGAAGGTTACACCACTTGGAATGCTGGGGGAACTGGCCAATTGGATACACAGTTGAGTTGATGGTAGGGAGCAGAGGGTTTAGTAGAAGGATACTTGTCAGACTTGAGCATGGGTCCATTGCTGTTTCTTATCTATGATTTGGTTGAGAATGTACAAGGCATGATTAGTAAGTTTGCAGATGACACTAAAATAAGTGGGAGCGTGATTAGTAAGGAAGTTTATCAGTAAGGAAGTTTATTAGCAGGACCTTAAGCAGGTGGTGTAGTGGGCCGAGAAATGGCAAATGGAATTTAATGTAGAAGTGTGAGGTCTTGTATGTTGGGAACTCAAATTAAGGTAGGAGTTTCATGGTGAACGGGAGGGCCTTAAGGTTTGTAGTGGGCAGAGAGACCTTGGCATACAGGTGCATGGTTCTCTGAGAGTGGTGTCACAGGGGGACAGGGCAGTGAAGAAGGCTTTTGGCACACTGGCCTTCGTCAATCAGGGCATTGAGCATAAAAGTTGGGAATTTATATTGCAGTTACACAGGACTTTGGTAAGGCCGAACTTGGAGTATTGTGTTCAGTTTTATCACCTTGTTATAGGAAGGATGTTATTAAACGAGAAAGAGTGCAGAAGAAATTTACAAGGACGTTGCCAGGACCCAATGGTCTTAGTTATTGGGAGAGGTTAGAGAAGTTAGGACCTTTTCTTTAGCGTGTAGGAAACTGAGGGGGGAAATTACAGAGCTGTATAAGATCGTGAGGGTTATGGATAGGGTTAATGCTCTCAATCGTTTTCCAAGATGTAGAGAATCGAGGACTAGAGGGGATCAGTTTTGGGTTAGAGGAGAAGGAATAAAAGGGAACCTAAGGGGTCACTTCTTTACACAGAGGGCTGGTACGCAGATGAGCTGCCTGCAGATGTGGTTGAGGGAGATACATTAACAACATTTCAAACGCATTTGGATAAATATGTGAATAGGAACGTACTTGCAGGATATGGGCCAACTGCAGGGAAATGGGATGGCGTGGATGGACATTTACAAAGTGGAGTGGAACCAAACATGCAGTAAAGCTCGCCTCATCCCATAATCTGTTAAAATGTGAACGATACAGGTCTCCTACATTCCACTATTTAAACAAAAATAACAAGTTAGCTTCTTAACTTTAATAGTGAACACTAAACAGCAACTATTCACAAATATAAGCCGTTCTTTTCTTAATTACTTACTATCTGACTCAAACTCTTAAAAAAATACTGTTCCAACAACCCACATATTAAACATTACAATCTCAAGACCACACAGTCTCTATCTTCCCCGCTGTGTTCACTCTTCCAGTTGTTTATCTGACTGGATCATGTTTTGTTTACTGCAAGTAGGTTTGACATGAACACATATCTTTAAGAGAGTGTGTTTGATATGGCCAGTTAACACTCCTGCTCTACAGCAGTTACTCTGCTGTTGGATGGCAGTAACTCTCCCTCTTGTGTCAAAATGCTGGGTTTATACACTTCCCATGATACAATAATTCTCATAATTTGATTGCTTTCCATGTATCCAAACAATAATATTCAAATTCTGTTGGTTTCTGGTATCCTGGGCGTTATTTAAACTCAATGATTACATTTGAATGGCTATCAAAACAGCAACCAAAACTCAGGTATCCATTTCCCAGCTAATTGTTACATTTGGAACAGTCTGACCTTTAGCTCGTATCTGTGGCTGCAGTATCTATTCAGCAAAACCCGTTCTGTCTGAAAGTGACCAGACATGCTTTCGGCTTCATAACACCTCCCCCCTTCAGAAATAAACATGAACCATCAGGATGAAAAGATGGCTTCATTTCTTTTCCTCTAATTCTTAATCCAATTTTTATGTATTAATCTCAGTTATACCATTCATATGAATTCTGCACACATATATAACACTGGAATAAATCACATTTGATCTACACTTCTTCCTTTAAATTCACAACACATCTGCTATAACATTTTTACGACCCACAGCATACACATTTTGTAATTTTAAAGTCGGTAACATAAGACTCCAATGAAATAGTCTCATATTTTTGTCTCTAAATATCCCCAAAAAATGCGAGAGAGTTGTTGTTGTTGTCCACAAATGTCTCTGACAATTTGTTTGTCATATAAACATTAAATTACTGTCGGGCCAGTACGAAACTCAATCATTCTTTTTCAATAATGCAGATGTTGTATTTATTTCTGGTGGATATTGAGCTTTTTCGACAAGTAGCCAATTGGCCATTCAATTCCATGATCATCTTTCTGTATCAATACATTTCCGACCCCTATACCCCTAGCATCAGACACAATTTTCAAAGGGTTTCAAAATATTTGGTACAGATAAAACTGGTGCAGTGACTAAGCCGGCTTTAAAATTCTCAAATGACTCCTGGCATTGTTCTGTCCACCACAATTCTGTGTTCTTCTTTAATAAATCCATCAGTGGTGCCAATACGCTGCTGAAGTTTGCAACAAACTTCTGATTGAATCTGCTCTGTTCGAATAAATTAAGCACCTTTTTCTTCGAGGATGGTCGTGGAAATTGCTCAAAGCTCTTAATCTTTGTGTTCCATTGGGTCAACCTTCCAAGTCCAATGTCATGTCCCAAGAACATAACCTCCGCCTTCATGAATTCTGCTTTATTTAAGTTTATTACCAAGTTTGCTTCTTGTAATTGTTCAACATGCTCTGCCAACTGTAACATGTGAGCTTTCAATCACTTGCTAAAGATCACGACATCATACAGATAAGCTGCATAATTTGTTCATCTGGCCACAACTCTGTTCCTGAGTCTTAAATGTGGCTGGAGCATTATTCATTCACATGTCATACTCGATAACGTTTTTGTCATATCTGGTATCTTTACCAGGTAGTTTAATTGACTCAACATTTTTAAAATTTGAAAACGGCCACTAAACCTGGCTTTGATGGGATTTCCTACCACTGGTGGCAATACTAATACGTCATCCCCACCTGCTTTACTCTATGCTGTGCTCTCTTCAGATGCTAACTTACCTACTCAATGTAATCTCCCCTTCCACGGTGGGCGGCACGGTGGCACAGTGGTTAGCATTGCTACTCACACCGCCAGACGGTTCAATTCCCGTCTCAGGCGACTGACTGTGTGGAGTCTGCATGTTCTCCCTGTGTCTGCGGGGGTTTTCTCCGGGTGCTCCGGTTTCCTCCCACAGTCCAAAGATGTGCAGGACAGGTGAATTGTCCATGCTAAATTGCTCGTGAGGGGTAAATTGTTAGGTGAGGGGTAAATGTAGGGGTATGTGTGTGTTGCGGGTCAGTGTGGACTTGTTGGACCGAAGGGCCTGTTTCCACACTGTAATGTAATTTAATCTTAAAAAAACTAATCTCACCTCATACATAATCCAAGTGTGAGATCTCCAACTTTTATTAAATTGTATTTAATATATTTCAAAGGACCTCTCACTTCATGTACGAACATTAACTCAAAGGAAGTAAACGGAGTAGATTTATTTGGGGCATCTTCGATAATAAGCAATTTAATGGGACACCTTTATCCCAATCATTTGGCAAATCCTGACAGTACGCTGTTAACATGGTCTTCAGTGTCTGATGCTAAATTTTCAATGCTCCCTGGGATTCAGGATGGGGCGCCCTTGATTTGAAGTGCTGTATGCCTAAGCCATCCATGACTTCCTTCAACAGCTGAGTGGTAAAATGAGACCCTTGGTCTAACTGAATCTCTCTGGGTAGGCAACAGCGAGAAAAGAAAGCTACCAACCAATCCACCTCCCGTTTTGCCTTAACACTCCGTAATGGAATTGCCTCTGGAAATCTGGGAGACACATCCATTACGGTCAGCAAATATTGGTTTCCACTTTTATTTCGGAAAGGGGAGCTACACAATTAATCATAACCCATGTGAAAGGTTCTTCGAATGCAGGAATTGGCAAGAAAGTTGCTGGTTTTATTACTGCCTGTGACTTTCCTATCATTTGGCATGTATGACATGTACAACGAAAATTAGCCATGTCCTTGTGCTTTCCAGGCCGCGAGACATGCTTCTGTACCTTAGCATGATTCTTGCGTACACTTAGGTGACCACCTGCAGTTAGTTCTTGTGCTACCCGTAACACAGCATGCTACCGGTAACACGATTTAGTGCACTTCAGCCCATTTCCCTTCTGAACTAACTTACCGTTTCTCTCCATGTTCAAGTGTTTTCCTGCAGCATTACATCAAACCGGGAATCAGTTAACTGAACATCAACTCCTTTGTCTTTTCCTTTAGTTTTCCTGCCTGCTGTAACTTATGACAGTGGGATCTTGTTAGTACACAGTGAGGAAAAGTTCCTGGGTATATTTCTTTTAACTTCTCCGTTCCCTAGTTTTCATTTGACTTCTCCACCACAAAGGGTGTCTCTCCCACCTTGGATCCTGCTAAACCGTTCCTAAGAATAAACTGTATTCCTGGAACAGCCAGTCTGTTACTCACTCTCACTGTTACTTCCCCAATCTTGATTTGGCACTCCAACCTGATGTTTCTGTCCCCAACCTTAGATTAGATTTTAGATTAGATTACATTACAGTGTGGAAACAGGCCCTTCGGCCCAACAAGTCCACACCGACCCGCCGAAGCGAAACCCACCCATACCCCTACATTTACCCCTTACCTAACACTACGGGCAATTTAGCATGGCCAATTCACCTGACCCTGCACATCTTTTTTTTTGGACTGTGGGAGGAAACCGGAGCACCCGGAGGAAACCCACGCAGACACGGGGAGAACGTGCAAACTCCACACAGTCAGTCGCCTGAGGCGGGAATTGAACCCGGGTCTCAGGCGCTGTGAGGCAGCAGTGCTAACCACTGTGCCACCGTGCCTATTCCACAATTTCTGTCCCTATTCCACAAATTATCATGCTCTTGAGTAACATGTCAGAAAGAGTGAAAATACTTCCATCTCTTATTTTAGGGGCTGTGAGAAAGTGAGGACTGCAGATGCTGGCGATCCGAGTTGAAAACTGTGTGGCTGGAAAAGCACAGGCAGGTCAGGCAACATCCGGGAGGCAGGAGAGTTGACGTTTCAGGCACAAGTCCTTCATCAGGAAAGTGGGGGGTAAGGGAAGGAGAGGGAGGCTGAGAAATAAATAGGAGGGTTGGGTGGAGCTGGGTGGAAGGTGATAGGTATATGCAGGTGAGGTGTGGTGGTGATAGGTCGGAGAGGAAGGTGAAGTGGATAGGTGGTGGGACAGCTGGATCCCTCAAACTATACAGCATCAACATTGACTTCACCAATTTCCAAATCTCCCCTCCCCAACCTCATCCAAGAGCCAACCGTTCAAATTAGCACCGCCCTCTTGAACTGTCTTAATTGTCCACCTTCCTCCTCTCTTATCGACTCCACCCTCCCCTCCGACATATCACTATCACTCCCACCTACATCTTCCTATAGTCTTCCCAGCGACCCTCCAGCTAGCCCAGCTGCTAGCCTCCTATTTATCCTTCAGTCCCCTTGTCCCCGCCGCCACATTCCTGACGATGAGTTTTTGCCTGATATGTGGATTTTCCTGCTCTCCAGATGCTGCCTGATCTGTTGTGATTTTCGGGCGCCTCACTTCTCAACTATTAGAGTGAGCAGATCTCATAACTCACAAAATTTTAATTTCTTGTCCTTCCCCCCCCCCCCCCCCCCCCCCCCCCCCAGCCCTTTCTGAGTAAAGTTTATCCACAGACGTAAATTATTTTCAGAGATCAGGTACTAACTCCATACCTGGTACTTGCCTCGGGCTATTCACTCTTCTGCAGCTCCTCAGCTCCACTTGGGGTCTCCTTTACCAGTTTCACTAATGCCACTGGCTTAGCCTCTTTTACCACATCTTTTCCCAAAGTGTCTTGCTTCATACCCAGCACTGTGTGTTCCAGCTCACTGCAGTGAAAACACCTTTTTTTCCCAGTGCCTTTCTTAAACCATGACACTGTAATTTTATTTGTTCCACTCCCTTATCGTGAGAACACCTGAGGTCTTTCACCTCCTTTCAACCCCCTTGGGTTTCTTTTTTCGCTTTTGCTAAACTATTGTCAGTGTGCTCTACTGTTCACTTTGTGGGTAGGATCTCACCTTCTCCCAATTTCTATCTCTCACCGGATGAAAATGATCCTAGAAGCTAAATTTCATCTCATGCACCAATGGATATTTACCTGCCATTTCTGCCGCGCTTCTCACTTCTTGAACTTTCTGTTCATTCACATTAATTCTTACCATCTCTGGAAGTGAGTCTTTAAACTCCTCCAGCAGAATAATCTCCCTTCGAGCCTCACAGGTCTTATCTATTTTTAAGGCAGCACCCATCTATCAAAGTTACTAAGGTTAACTCTTTCAAATGCAACATATGTCTGACCTGGTCTCGTCTCTACATTTCTGAACCTCTGTCTACATTCTTCGAGTACCAATTCATAACGACTCAAAATAGCCCGTTTGACATCTGTATAATGTCTTGATCCTTCATCTGACAGCGCTGCACATACCTCACTAGCTGTGCCCACCCGTTTAGTCTGAACGAGCATTACCCACAAGTTCACTGGACACGCCATCTGCCGAGCCATTTTTTCTTTCAAATTAAATAAAAACAGGTTTTGACTTTTTTCTCACCGAAATGTAGCAATGTATTAACATAGCTGTATACACCCCGACGTTCTCCCTTCATCTCTCTCCTGCTAATTTAACTTTCTTGTCTAATTCCCAACTTCGGAATTTCAAATTTTCTCTCTGTTTTTCCTCTTTCCCTTTCTCTTTGTTCTCCCTTTGTTTCCGTCCCTTTTTTCATCTTCTAACTCCAATCGCCATTTTTACAATTTAAGTTTTTCTAACTCTACTGCAGTTGCCTATTTCTCTGACACACCAATGTGCTTGACCATCTCCAATACAATTTCAGCTTTCCTTTTGTCCCTGGTTAAACCCAATTACAACCTATTTGCTAATTCTAAAAATATTCCTTCTTCTGCCTTTGTAAACTTCCTTGGCAAATTTGGGAACCTCTTTTGTAACATCAACATCCATTTCTCTCACTTTTAATTTAACCAACCACAAGTTAACTAAATTAAATGCATTTTCCCACCGGTTTTATTTGAAGATCTTGGTCACTAATTGCCACGTGTTGGAATCTGCTTGGACCTTTTGGATCCCAAATCTGTTCAAATCTGTCCAAATCCCATACGGCTAGGCCGCAAACTGTTAATTACAGCCACACACCCGGAAAAGCTCACCTCACATCATAATCTGTTTAAACGTGGGTGACAGTGAACTCCTAAATTCCAGTAATTAATGTAAGATAACAATTTATATGTATGCAAGTTAGCTCACTGAACTTGAAGGTGTGTTGTCAGAAATTTCGTCGCCATGACTAGATGACATTGTCAGTGAGAGTGTCCGCTGAAGTGCTGGTGGTATGTCCCACCTCTCTATTTACATGTCTTGGTTTCTTAAGGTGGGTGATGTCATTTCCGCTTTTTCGATTACAAGGGAAGGTAGGTAGGATCTAAGCTGCTGTATTAATTGATGGACATCTGGTTAGAATGTCATTCCTCTAAGAACGTCCTTGCGTGTCTTAGTATGTGTGTGTGTTGTTCGAGTCAAAGTGGTGCCTTTCTTTGTCTGTATTATGGAACATAGTGATAATGGGGCATGTCTTTTGGTGGCCAGTTGCTGTTCATGTATCCCGGTTGCACGACAACAAGACCATTTCAATGGCGGAAAAATGATTTTGTATACATTGTTTAAGCAATGTGTGTGCAGATATTTTTCATACGTGCACTTCACATTCTAAATGAATAATGGAGACACAGTTATCGAAAAATGATGCATATGATGTATAAAATTTATAAAACATTATTTGATACTCATCAAAGTGATATGTTCCCCTTCTCTCAATGTTCCCTCCTTTTCTGGAATTCTCAACTCTAATCTCTTATTCTTATAAGCATGTATGTTATAAATTCTTGCTCATGGTATCCCAACTTATTTCAGTTAAATCCCTTTCACCGGGACTGCAATATATTGGCCTGCTGGGTTCTTTCCAAAGCTAGTGTCTGTCATATTACTGCAGATTAAAATTCTGGCATCAGACCCAGCATTTGAACACATTACTCTGTCGTACACAACACTGTACAAAAGACCACAGCACACAGGAATTGACAAATAATTGAGGGATGTACATCTACTTCTTCCAATAGTCTAGTTTTCTCATTTTTCACATTTCCTCATCTATATCCTCTCTCCCGTTCTCTCGTTGTATCTAGTTCAGAAATCTGCCAATTATTCTTTATGTCCTACTTCTCAAAACTCCTTCTTTCGGTTTATATCTATTGCTGTCGTCTTGATGTAATGTGATTATAATTGAGCAATGCCACTACAAAGACAAGCGGGAGGAGCTGTCCAGAGTTCATTGGAAGGGGAGCCGAGCAGGGAAGACCATGGAGCAAAAAACGCAGGAATTTCTTCGCAAAATTCGGAGGATATCAGAAATTCTCCCAAAAAAATTGAAATATACTCATTGGAGGACAAGGCAGCCATGAGTGATAAGGCAACAAACCAAAACAGGAAGCATGCGATGTGGTGAAGATGATTGGGAATCCAGAGAATTAATTAGCTCTGAAAGTATATAAGGCTGGCATCACTGACACTGACACTACATCATAAACCAGAGTAGGTCACTGAGTACAGGGTTGATGTGTGAAAGGGTCTCGATGTGAACTGGGGGACAGCCAGCAGAATATTTTCAGATATTGCAGCTCAAAACTGCGTATTCATGTAGTGCTTTAGACCACAGCAGCAGGAGAAGCAGAACACCATTCAACCACCACCTGTAACATTTTGCCCAGGGAAAATCGCCTTAGCCTGCCATTACAATGAACACGATCTATGTTTCAGTAATAACTGTGGGTGAACATGTCAGGGTCAGAACCATGTGAATCTAAACCTGATGCTAACCCATTAATGTTACCGCACTTGACCAACATATTTGATCGAAGCTCCGCAGTCCTGTCACATTCAGTCATAAATGGCGATGGACGATTAAACAAATGACTGGAGGAAAGGGCTCCACAAACATCCCCAGCTTAAATAATCGAATTGGCCTACACATCAGAGTAAAAGACAAGGATGTAGTATCTGTACCACCCTGAGCCAGAAGTGTTGAATCGATGATCCACCTCACCATCGCCATGATGCCCACAGAATCACAGATGCCAGTCTTCAACCAATTCGATTTTCTGCACGTGACGCGAAGAAACACCTGAACACAATAGATGCGACAAAGGCAATCAGCCCGGACCCCATTCCTGCAATAGGATTGAAGACTTGTGCTGCACAACAAGCCGTGTTCCTGGGGAAGCTGTTTCATTCCAGCTCCAACTCTGACATCTCCAATGGTAATGTGGAAAATTACTCAGCCATGTCCCATTCCCTAAAACGGGAATATTTGCAATCTGACCAATTACCACTCCCTCACTACAATCACGATAGTCAAATTGGTGGGAGTTCTTTTTGACAGAGCTGTCAAGCAACACAGAAATAACCTGCTCAATGTGGTTTCTGATAGGTCCCCTTGTGGAGACGGTGCTGTGGTGGAAATGTCACTGGATTACTAATCCAGACCAGGCTAATGCTCTGGCAGCTAGTGGAAGTTATTATTAATAAAATATCGGGATGTAAAACCTGGAGTCATTAACAGTGACCTTGAAGCCAATGTCGATTGTAAACACCAATTTGCTTCCCCAATGTACTTTCAGGAAGTGAATCTCCCGTGCTTTCCTGATCTGGCCTAAAAGTGACTCCAGACACACAGACATGTGATAATCGCTTCAATGGTCTCTGAATCGGCCAAGCAAGACACTCAATTGTATCAAACTGTCTCGATCTCTTAAAGGATAAAACCAGACCGAACACCCGGCACCAGCCTCGGTATCGGAAAAGGGAACGGGAAACACGATCCTGTCGACTCTGCAGAGATCTCCTTCCTAACATCTGAGAGTTTGTGACAACTTTCCCACAGACGACAGAGAAATACCGGTAAAGAAGGAGGTCATACAACACATTGAGCCTCCCCCATTCCAGTTCATGTTCAAACATCTCCTCAATGCACTTATTCCACACAATGAATATATCCGTTAATGTGAGTAACCTTGGGAAGCTATAAAATAGGAAGAACAGTATTCCCTTTGATCCATCGAGTTTGCTACCCAATTCAGTATGATGATGGCTGGCCTTTTATTTCCACACCGTCCTTCTGCTCTCCCTCTCTCTTTACTGTCTCTAAATCCGTACTTCTATTCAATGTGTTCGCTTCCATGTTCCAGTGCATTCCTCAGGTTCACCAGTCTCTGAGCGCCGACGTTTATTGTCATCTCATTGCAGAATGATCTGTATGTAACTAATACTGTGGCCCCTTGTTTTAGAAACCACAGCCTGGGGAATTATCATCCCTGCTTCCAATCTGTGTCATCCTGACAAAGTTTTATATATCGCACTGAGATCTCGACCCGTTTTTCTATATCCAATGGTATACAGGCCCAGTCGCCCCGATCTCTGCTCCCACAACAAGCCTGTCATCCTAGATATCGATCTGGTCATCTTTCGCTGCTCTCCCTCCATGTCAGGTTTGTCCTTTGTTAGGTACAGAGACCAAAACTGCACACAATATTGTACAATGTTCGGGATGGGGTCTCACAAAGGCCCTATACAGCTGCAGTAAGACACCCTTACTCCTGGACTCAAATCCCCCTGAAATGAAGGTCAACGCACCATTCATCATCGTAACTGCTTTCTGCTCCTGCAATATTGCTTTCAGTGACTGGTGTACATAGAGATTCAGATCCTTTGTAATATTGCAGCTCCCCACTTGGTGGGTCTATATACACTGGGAAGCATGCCAATGCCATTCCCAGTATTGACTTCTGGGTTCAGAACTCACTGCGCTGCAGGGACCTCGGAGGGCTGCACAGAATGAAACAACAAAAAGGAGCATGCGTCCCTTGGTAGATCAACATGTTTCAAACAACCCCTTTTCAAACGATAAGCTTCCAGTCTATTGTTCCCACCAAAGGACACACCGTTACCTCTACCCACCTTGCTCTCCATCTGCCACGTATTTGCCCATTCATTCCACTTGTCTTAGTCACATTGACGCTTTTTTGAAACCTCCTCATCCACTCAGAATCCAATATCCTTTAGTTTTGTCAGCACATTGGGATATATTGTATTTGATTCCCACAACCAAATGTTTAATGGGTATTGTGAACAGCTGAGGCCTGAGTACCGATCCTTATGATAAATAAGCAACCTTCCTCTGCTATTTTTTTTTAAGTTATTCCCTGAATCTGGGTGTGACTGGCTGGGCCAGCATTTATTGCCTGTTCCTTGGTGTCCTTGAGAAAGTGGTGGTGAGCTGCTTTGTTGAACCGTTGCAGTCCACTGTGGATTCAGTGATAGTAACACCATTGAATGCCAAGGGACAGTTGGTAGATTTTATTTTAGTGGTGATGGTCAGGGTCTCGCATTTGTGAGTCCTGAATATTACTTGGCACTTTTTGGCCTGGATACTGTCCAGATCTTGTCGCATTTGGACATGGACTGCTTCAGTATCTGAGGAACCACAGATGTTGCCGAACATCGTGCAATCATTGGCGAACATCCCACTTCTGACCTTAAATGGAGCGAAGGTCATCGATGAAGCAGCCCTGAAGATGTTTGGGCCTAGGCCACTGCCCTAGGGACTCCTACAGACTTGTCCTGGAGCTGAGTTGACTGACCTGTATCAACCATGACCATCTTCCTAAGTGTCAGGTATGATTTTAACCAGTGGGTAGTTTGCCGCTGATACCGATTGGTTCTAGTTTTGCTAAGGCCCCTTGATGCCACACTTGGTCGAAGGCATTTTTGTTTTAAAGGGCTGTCACTCTCACCCCACCTCTGGAATTCAGCTCTTTTATCCATGTTTGAACCAAGGTAATGAAATCAGGAGCTGAGTGGCCCTGGTGGAGTCCAAACTGAGCGTCATTGACCAGAGTATTGCTGCGCAGGTGCTGCTTGAAATCACTGACACTTTCCATCCCTTTACTAATGGGTTGGTAATTGGCCGGATTGGATTTGTTCTGCTGTTTTTGTATAGGAATACCTGGGTAACTTTCCACGTAATCTGGGACATGCTGTTGTTGTAACGATATTGGAACAGCTTAGTTTAGGGCAGTTACAAGTTCTGCAGCACAAGTTTTCAGTACTATTGCCAGAATGTTGTCAGCATGTCAACTTTGGAGTATCTAGTGTCTCCAACTGAATCTGGATATCGCGTGGACTGAACCAAATTGGCTGATGACTGGTAACTGAATTGCTGACTACTACTGGAGGAGACCGAGATGGATCATCCGCTCAGCACTTCTGACTGAAGATTGTTGCGAATGCATCAAGCTTATCTATTGTACTGAAATGCTGGGCTCTTCCATCATTAAGGATGGGGATATTTGTGGAATCTCCTCCGCCAATGACTTGTTTAATCGTCCACAACTATTCTCAACTAGAAGTGGAAGGACTGCAGAGATCTGAACCGTTGCTTGTGGGAATCACTTAGCTCTGTCTATCACTTACTGCTTATGTTGTTTGTCGCACACGTTGTCCTGGTTAGTGGCTTCACCAGGTTGGTATCTCGTTGTCAGGTATGCCTGGTGCTGCTCCTGCCATCCTGCACACTCCATTGAACCAAGGTTAATCTTTCTGGCTTGATAGTAATTGTTGAGGGGAATCTGCCAGGCCATGAGGTTGTGCTGGAGTACAATTCTGCTGCTATTGCTGACCCACAGCTCGTTATGGAAACCCAGACTTAAGCTGCTAGGTCTGCTTGAAGTCTGTTCCATTTAGCACGGTCACAGTGCCACCCAAAATGATGGAGGTTATTCTCAATGTGCAGGTGTGACTTTGTCTCCACAATGACTATGCGGTGGTCACTCTTACCAATACTGTCATGGACAGATACTTCTGCAAATGGCATATTAGTAAGGATGTGGTCAAGTATGTATTTTCCTCTTGTTGGTTCCTTCAGCACCTGCCATAGACCCAGTCTAGCAGTTATATCCTTTAGGAACCGGCCAGCTCAATCCGTAAAGCTGCAGCTGAGCCATTTTTATTGGTGGACATTAAAAAAACCTATCCAGAGTATATTTTGCGCCCATGTAACCCTCAGTGCTTCCTCCAAGTGTTGGTCAGCATGGAGGAGTATTGACTCATCAGTTGAGAGAGACTGGTACATGGTAATCAGCAGGAGGTTTCCTTTCCCATGTGTAAACTAATGCCATGAGACTTTATGGGATACGGAGTCACTGTTGAGGACTCCCAGAGCAATTCCCTTCCAACTGTATCCCACTGTGCCGCCACTTCTGCTGTGTCTGTCCTGCTGGTGAGACAGGAGATATCTGGGAAGTTGGTGGGGTGTCTGGGACGTAGTCATACTCACAAAATCACACCTTTCGTACAATGTCAGGCTATTGCTTGACGAGTCTGTTTATTTTTATTCACTGTTTCCTGCCAGCTGTTCCATTCTAGAAACATGGCCATATATTCGCCCCAATCCACTAAGATTTAATTTTGTAAACTGGGCTTGGAGCTGTACGAATTCTTTTTCTGAAAATGAAAATGTTTTACATACATTGCTTTTATTTCATTTGTCTCCCAGTCTGCTTCTCAAACATAATTCCAATTTCGTAAATCCATATTAGTTTTGTCTATGACCATTACTTTCACTCCCAATAATTTCTCCAAAACCATGTACTTACTATGTTCTATGTTCCATGTAAAATGTTATTTTCCACAACAGACTTCGTTTTCCTATTATTGATAAAAAGTTCTGTGAAGACAGAACTGAGGTAGTGGCTTCATCGTACTGACATTTCCCTGTCCCCCAATCTCTGGTTTCAGATTGTAAGGAAGCTGCAATTTTTTTCTCATACTTTTCACGTTGACATAATTTGACAAGCTATTATAATTCATTCTTATAACTCTTGTGAATATACTCTATAGAAACCCATCAATTCCTGCCTTAGACTGCTCAATGACTGACCTTGCACAGCCATACACTCACAGGAGTATTTATTCTGTACTGTCAGAAATACAGCACGATCTACAGTAGTCCCATTTACCTACACCAGGCACATAGCCTGGAATATTATGACACTTCCAATTGCTAGTCCAAGCACTTTTTAATGGCTGTGAGACTACCCGTGATAACTCTCCTCTCAGGAATTAAATTCCTGACCCCAACACCCTCTGGGTGAAAGATAGCTATCTTTTAATCCTCACTAAACCTCAAACACTTCACTTTAAAAGTGTGATCCCTTGTTCTTGGCCCTCTGACTAAAATGAACAGCTGCTGTCTATCCACCCTGCCCATGCTCCTCATCATCCTGTCCTTCTGAATCACATCCACCTCAGCCTCCTCTGTTCCAAACTAAACAACACGAGCTTACCCAGCCTCTCTCCATAGCTGCTATGTTCCATCCCAGAGAACATCTTGGTGAATCTCCTCAGCACGCCCTCCAGTATCATCACGTCCTTGCTGTAATGTGGCTTCCAGAATTACACACAGTACTCCATATTGGCCTCACCAAAGCCGTGTTTAGCTGTTGTAATCTACGCCCCGATTAACAATTGCTACACCCAAGGTCCACTTCTTAACTAACGTATTACTCTGTCCAGTCACATTCAGGGATGTGGAGAAGGAGCCTCTGAGCTTTCTAGTTTGCTGCCATTCATTGAGTCCTCCCCGTCTGGTTCCTTCTTCCAAATTGTATATCATCATATTTATTAGATTTGCGTTCCATCTGCCATTGATCTGCCCATCTGACCAATCTATGTGTATCCTTCTGTCACATAAGATCTTTCTCCGCACTACCAACCAACTAGACCAACACAACCCCCACCCCTCTCCATTCACAGCTGCGCCATTTATGAATGCTACAAACAATAAGGTGCAAAGCACTGATCCCTGTGGTACACCAGGGGACACTGATCTCCAGTCACACAAACAGCCTTCTCCCACCACCCTCTGTCTCCTGCTACGAAGACAATTTTCCTTGTAACTTGTCAAGTTATCCTTCATATTGTGAGATTTTACTATATTTTCATTTTCCCATGTGGAACTTTGTCAAAGGCCTTGCTGCAAAACTAATTAAGCGACCTCCTCAAACTAATTCACATATGGTAGGTGTGACTTCCCTCTGATAAAGTTCTGATTATTATCCCTGATTAAGCCTTGACACTCTGATTGGAGTTCAATTTTCTCCTTCCCTATTTTCTCCAGTAATTTCCCTAACAGTACTCTAATACTTGCTTGTCTTTAGTTCCCGGTCTATCTCTTCCATCATTACTTTAAAGTCGAATCGCATTAGCTGTTCTCCAGTCCTCTGGCACCTCCCGTATGGTCAGATTCTAAGTAGATTTTTCAGTCAGGGTCTTTCCTCCATTGTCTCCTACAACAGCCTGTGATACAAGTCAGTCAGACCTGGCAATCAGTCCAATTTTCTACCAGCGAAAACCTCAAATTCCTGCTCGCATTTACATCAATCTGTTCAAGAGCTTCCCCATCCATCTTCTCGAATTCTGTAGCTGCCTCCTCCTTCTCCCAAGTAAAACAGATGTGAAGCTCTCATGTCACAATCTCTCAATGTTCTTCAGCTTCACACACAGATTGCCCCCTAGGTTTCTGATGGACACGAACTGTTCTCTGATTATTCTTTTCTACTTGTTGTCCGTGCAGAATATCATGGGATTCTCCCTAATCGCGCCTGAGTGCCCTTCTCCATGTCTCTCTGTTATTCAGTCCCCTCTGTCTCTAACTTTCTAAGATTCACTATGATCACGTCTCATTATTTGAAATTCGAGATCACAGGCTGAGTTTCCCAATAAGAAAATCTTGCCATGTTAGGGATTAATCTGGAGAATGCCTTTTGCAGTTATTCTGTACTCAGTATATGCTTTCTTAGCTGGAGTCTGCACAACAGTACGCAATACTCTCAGTTTTGTCTCAGCAACACGCTATGCATAGTGTGCACGACATCTGCTATATTCCAATTACATTCACATGAATGTAAACCTATTTTTTACTGTCCCATCTGCACAATACGTTTTTCTTTATCTTTTCTGATGATATTAGTGTGAGAGTTCTTAAAAAAATGCTCCTGAATATCCAACTGTACGTAATCCATTGGCTCCTCACTGCTAATGTCGACAAGAATTATCTTCAAAACCATTCCAACAAAACGTTTGCCACTTCTGGTTTTCCTTTCATCGATGCATCATCGTACTCCCCAGTTTTCCCAGTACCTTCTATGTATCTAGTAGCATATACTTTGTAATTGAATCCAACAGACACTCGACTGCAGATGACAAGTTACTGGTCTGTAGTTCACCACTCTTCATCTTCATCCTTACTTAAACTGGCGGATAATATTTATAACTGTCCCTTTTCCCGATTGGCCACCTACCTTTCGGGAAGGTGTCGGAAAATAATGTGAAAATCCGTAATGCAACCAAAATGATTATTACTGCTTCCACTGAAATGTTTGTATGAAGTACATCTAGTCTGTCAGATTTATCAAACTCAATCCAGTTGCCTTTTCAACTATTACCTCATCACAGATATGAATGATCTTAGACTTTACTTACTCAAGTTCATTTGTCACTTGGTATTTCTGGGAGAACTTTTGGATATAATTCTTCCATGAAGACAGGCACTAAGAAACTGTTTATTTTCCCTGTAATGTCTCTGGTCTCTACAATAAATTATCCTGTCTGCACACTCACTGTTCCACATTTGACCTTGCTTTTATTAATGTTTCATACTTTGATTGAAGCTTTTTAGCAGTTTTTACGTAGTTTTTTTGTTGGCATGCTTTTTCTCTTCTTGGTTTTTTTCTCTGTTTCTTTGCCCTGCTTTGCTGGGTCCTACATTACTCTGAATCCACTGGCTTACTACAATATTTGATACTTTTCTAAGCTGCTTCCTTGGATCTAATAGGTAAATGGTGGGGGGTGGGGGGGGGGGGGGGGGGGGGGGGGTGGTGTGGTGGGGGGGTGGGGGGCTTGTGAAAGTGATAGGTCGGAGAGGAGGGTCGAGTGGATAGCTGGAAAGGAAGATGGACTTACAGGAACATTCAAGAGGGCTGTGCCGAGTTGGAAGATTGGACTGGGATAAGGTGAGAGAAGGGGAAATGGGGAAAGTGGCGAAATCCACATTGATCCCCTATGGTTGGAGGGTCCCATGGCGGACGATGAGGCGTACTTCCTCCATGATGGTTAGGGTTTGGCAATGGAGGAAGCCCAGGACCTGCATGTCCTTGGTGGTTGGTTAGGGGGAGTTAAAGTGTTCAGCCACAAGGTGATGAAGTTAGTCAGTGTCACTGTACCAGAGATGGTCTCTGAAACGATCCACAAGTTGATGTCGTGTCTCGCCGACATTGTGGAGACCACATCGGGTTGCATGGATGCAGTAGATGAAGCGTTCTGTCTCCCTTCATCACCTATCACTTTCAACCCCTCCTCCATCTACCCATCACATTCCTGGCTACGTCCCCCCGCTACACCCCTCCACCCATTTATCTCTCAGCCCCTTGGCCCACAAGCCTCATTGCTGATGAAGGGCTTCTGCCCAAAACATTGATTGTCATGCTACTAATATGTTGGCTGACCGGCTGTGCTTTTCTAGCACCACATTCTTCGTCGCTGATCTCCACATCTGCAGTCCCCACTTTCTCCTTGCACCTTCATGGCTTGCATGACTCAGATTCATAACCGTTACTTCAAATAAAACAAAAACTGTCGTGTACTCAAACAGCATAAAAGAAAACCAATAGAGACAGCACTGTGACTCATTGTCTAGCACTGCCACCCTCACAACAACAGGTACCCCTATTTCATTCCAGTTAGGGGCGACTGTCTGTGCGAAGTTTGCACATTCTCCCCGCATCTATGTGGGTTTCCTCCGGGTGCTCCAGTTCCCTCCCACAGTCCAAAGATGTGCAGGCCAGGTGAATTGGCCAGATTAAACTGCCCAGAGCGGATGGTGCATTAATCAGATGAAAACCGATCTGGGTGGATTACTCTTTGGACGGTTGATGTGGACTTGCTGGTCCGAAGGGCCTGTTTCCATACTGTGGGGAATCGAATCTCAAATAAAAAGTTGCGTTCACTGTTCCCAAAAGGTCGTTTACAGCAAAGTTTTCAATTAGCTCTTCTGATCATCCAACACAAATTCCTAAATAACCAGATCTCGAGCTCAGTGCTCGAAACAATGTTAATGCAAACCATCTAACACTTGCACAGGATATCCATTTTTCCCTGCATTAGCATTCTTAGCACAGCTTAGATATAATTTAAACAGTACATTATTAATGCAGCACACAAAAACATATATATCCCATTTCATGTTTTATAAAATGCCCAACATATGTATTGCAGCTTTCACTTTGATATATAACTCCCATCAATGTTTGCTCCTCCTTTCTGTTTCTGAGCGCCACCTCATATGATTCAATGAAATCTCAGTGAAGTGGATTCTGGGGAGATTAATGGTAGAAATCATCTCACCACGTCACTTATGCTCCTCTCAAGCCTTATTGTGAGATTTTCTCCAGTTCTCCCGTTATGCTGATAGAGTAGAGAAGGACAATAATCTTTCAACAATGCTGTCTATTCCCTGCGTTTTGATCAGAGTGATGCTTGAAAAACACAACAGGTCAGACAGCACCCGAGGAGCAGGGAAATCGACGTTTTGGGCAAAATTCCATAATTCCCCAACCCTCTAACACATCAACAGGAGAAGGCCATTCTAGCATTGAAGACGACAACATGGGAACACCAGAAAGACGTCAACTCATCGAGTTTGTACACCAGCAGGATGATGAGTCCATTCAGCCACACATGGCTCTTATACAGCAATTGGAGCAGATCTCTTAAAGCCTTGTGCCCATTAAACAGGAATTCAAAGAAAACGTAAAGATTTTAGAAAGGGAAGAACTTGTAATAATGGTATACATTAGGGAGTAACATGTAACATTAAACTATTGTAATTTAAGGCAAATTGTTAGAGTGCAATGTTCAGGACATTTGCAAAGTTAAACCACAATTCGTCAGAGTGAACATAGTTTTACGAAGGCTAAATCGTGTTTGAATTGTTTGCTTGAGTGATTTAAAATGTCACGAACAAGGTGGTTCATGGCAATCCTGGAGATGGAATATATCTGCTCTTCCAGAAGGGATTGGATATGTTGCTTCTCCAAAGAGTAAGTGATAAGATCAGACAACATGGGTTTCCGAGTAATTTATTAGCTTGGATGGAGGATTGGTGAACAAACAAAATGCAGTTTGATGGAATAAATGTGTCATTTTCTTCTGGAAAACGTACCTTGTGGGCCGCCACAGATTTTAGTACTCATGCCTTACCTTTTTTTCATCAATATTGTTACTCGGTTGACACGGTAGAAAATACTATAAACAGTTTTTCAGATCACACTAACATCGGTAGGAAATTACTTCGGAATGAAGATGTAAGAGGTTTAAAATGAGTATGGATAGTTTGGGTGAATGTGCTAACACTTGGCAATGAAAATTAAAATGGATTTATGTGCAGCAATCTACAACAACAGACCTGAGTTTCAGAATGGAGAGATGGCAAGAAAGTGGATCAGAGGCCGCAATGACATCAGCCATGATTGTATTCAGTGGTGGAGCAATCTGGAGCGGCTGAATTACTGACTGATGTTCCTTGTTCTTATTCAGCCCTTCGAATATGTTACACAGGAATGGGGGAGGGCTGGTTATCAAACAGGAAGCAGCCACTCCTGATAAATCAGTCTCAATTAGTTTGACAGAACGTCACCAGTGGAGTCACACAGTGACCAATGCTGGGTCCTCAACTATTTGTAACCTATATCAATGATCAGGAGTATGGAACAGATGTACTGTAACTACGTTTGGTGATGACTCTGTGATAAGTAAGACATTAAATTATCAAGAGAGGCAGGTGGAATATAATATGATATAATCTGACATTACATTTACAGGAAGAATGGAAGGGAGTATGTTACTGAAATGGAGCGCGATGACAGGGCTTAGTAATACTGTGCACTGGGGAGTTCACTCAGACCAGTTCTGACATGGAACGTTTTGCTCCATCTCTCTGATGGTCTGCTTCATGATATTCCCAGGGGCTCGGGTGCTCTCAGTACATACCGGATATTTTGATGTTGGTTGGTAGTGGGGACAGTGTTTTGAAACGTGTAGCAAGGGGATGGCTTTTAAGATACATTCATTTCTTTCCACATGGAGACCGATGTTGAAGGGAAGGTCTGACAGCTTCTGAATGAAGAGGCTGTGGCTGCTGCCAGGACAGTGGATATTCACCAACATTATGTACTGTGCATGGGCACACTGTAACATGAATGGAATGAGATGTCCTTCAGTTCCCTTCCATCTCCTCAGGTCACCAAATCCTCAGGTCTCCCTAAATGTCTGATGCAGCTCAAAGCACAATCTCCAGCAAACCATCCCCAGCCCCTCCACTAACATTTCAATAACAGGAGAGAGTCAGAAGCCCCTGAGCTACGAGAGTTATGCATCAGATGAGACCCCGGTAAAATATTTTAAGAGGGTTACCCAAACTTGTCCTTATTTTAACTGTAGATATGAAATGTGAAGCAAAATATAATCTATTCAAATACTTTAGTTAAAATACAATGAAAGAAAAGAACAACTTGGAATACCTTGTGTGTTGGAACACATACACAAACAATAGATGCCATACCTTCTTGGTACACACCGCTTGGCACAAAGAAAAACTCAAATACAGATTCTTACATGCAGTTTTCCAATCTAGAAAGATACAATATTAGAAGAGATCTCAGAGAGAATAGGAGCTAGTGATCATATATTGAAGCTTCCAACCCTTCTGGGACCCCGAACAGCTTCTGAATAATGCAACTAAAACAAAACGAGAAAATGTGGTCCGTGAGAGCAGGCCGCTGCCTTTCCATTGTTCCCACCATTTTAATAAAACCTAAAGGTCTCCTCAGTTATTTACTTCAGCTGGTTTTCAGTAGGCAGTCGGCACCTCTGCCTTTCAGGCCTCTCTTCAAAAACAACCAGGAGAAAATAACCTTTTTAAAGTGATAGTATCGTCACAACTCCCCATTTGAAAAAAAAAGAACAATCAATATGCAAAGGTGACTTCATTTTAAACTGCTTATTCTTACTGTTTCAGTAGACTACAATGCATATATATTGTATTGACACTAAACATGCAAACATTCACAACTCCATTCTATCTCAGTCAGTTTACTCCGGCCACAGAACGCCTCTGGCTTTCTTCATCCAGGTCTCGACAACTTGACAGCAAGTATGGTTTCTCGTCCTGTCACCTGTATAACTTCCAAATTGAATGGCAACAAGAATAACCTCTATTCTTGAATAGCCCGGACGTTTTCTCCCTAAATTTCTCTTTAGGAGTTAAGATCGTATATAGATTTGTCTCGGGCACGTTATTTACAAGTTAAATGCTGAAATGTTGTAACGTCAACACTAAGCTCAAGGCTCAATTGTGAAATATTTCTGTTGATGGTTTCACCGGATAATCCAACCACGCGTTACATAATGGAACAAATCTCATCTCTCCAATGGTCCTTCTCAATGACATGTCTCCTCATGTCTCAGATTACAAGATTTATATGCTTCTGTACTGCTCAATCTACTTTTACCTGCTACTCCTGGCCCAGGCCAGTAAATCTTACTCTCATAGGTATAAATTTTAAGATCTCGCACATTCTTCTCCATCCCTCACAGAAGCCAACCTTTGATTTTTGGACCAAATGCTGATCATTAGCCATTTCAGCTTCTAAGCTTGCCGTTTTAACTCTCTGCTCTTCCACACGAGTTCTCACGACTGCAGGAAGTGAATGTTTGAACTCCTCCCAGATAAGAATCTCTCTAAGAGTGTCATAGGTAGCTTTGTTTTTAATGCCCTTATCCACCTTTCAAAATTACTTTGTTTGATTCTTTCAAACTCAATGTACATTTAACCGGGCATGCTTTTTTAGATTCCTGAAACACTGTCTGTAGGCTTCTGGCACAAGCTCATATGCACTTCAGATGGCTTTCTTCAACCCCTCATACTGGCCAGATATCACTTCCGACAGGGATACAAATACCTTATTCCTTATACCGACCAGCTTTGTTTAGCCACTTCCTCAAATGAAATTAAAAAGGCTTCTGCATTCTTCTCATCAAATATAAATAATGCCTGCATGTATTTAAATTGATCCCCATCAGACTTTTGGCTACTATAGAATTGTTCATTCTCACTATCGTCCTCATTCAGCCTCTCGTCTAACTTCATCTCCACCCTGCTAAGTCGACTTCCCTACTTGCTAACATTTGAAGTTGAAACTCTCTCTCTTCCTGCTTTTCTTCTTTCCTTTTCTGTATTTCTTCTTCCTCTCTTCTTTTAATTCGACTTAAAAACAAATTTCAAATTGTTTTAATTCCTCTTTTGTGTTCAAGCTGCCTCATCTGCAATTGAATTCCACTATTTCCAAAGATTCTGATGGTGTTCCACCAAAATTCAAACGCCAAGCTAAAGCTGTAATTATCTCCTTTCCTCACAGACAAACACAAACCCAATTACAGCTTGTTGGCCAACTCTAAAATCTTTGCCTTGCTCACCTTTTGTAAAATCTCCAACTTCACTTTTTCCACACCCAGAGAACTCTTAGAAACAGAAAGAACCTTTTCTACACAAACCAACCGAATTCAACACGCGGAACAAAAGACACAAACAGCTACCAAACGCCGCCTTTGAGCCCAACAATCTCCCTGCGCACATTCTCCCCCTCCCCACGTGGGTTTCCTCTGGGTGCTCAGTTTTCCTCCCACAGCCCAAAGATGTGCAGGTTAGGTAAATTGGCCATGTTAAATTGTCCATACTGTTCAGGGATGTGTAGGTTAGGTGCATTAGTCAGGGCTAAGTATGGAATAATAGGATAGGGGAATGGGTCTTGGTGGGTTACTCTTCGGTGGATTGGTGTGGACTTGTTGGGTCAAATGGCCTGATTCCACACTGTAGGGATTCTAAACAAGAACCCAATTTGGAATTATCGATTCCGAAACGGACAAGAGTCCCCACTTTGCTATGGACCAGACCAGACTGTCTTAAGATGGCAGACTGGACGCCAACTTTATCTTATATTAAAGATAGATGTGAAATGGGTGTTCCAGATGTGATGCAGCTATTCAAACCACTCAACTTAAAGCAAAACACAATTTATTTAAAACTCTAATAAAAATACATGCAAAAAGAAGAGGTATGTAGAATAACTTAACTACTGTAAATCTTAACAGAATAATAGACATAGTACCTTCCACTAATGAACTGTTCCAATGTACGATCATCCCATAATCTCATCCCTTGGCAAAAAGACACATCCAAGGTCAGTCAGTCATGCATGCAGTTCTCCAGTCCAGGCGGAAACAGCATCAGGACAGATGTCAGAGAGAATAGCAGCTAGGGATCATTTACTGAAGCATCCAACCCTTCTCCCAACTCAAGCACCTGGTGATTGTAACTGCTCAGAAAATCTGTAAAGTCTGGTCTGTGCGTGCTGACCTTTGTTATCATTATTTATTAAAAAAAAAACCTAAATGCCTCCTAAGTTATTTACTTCAGCCGTTTTCAGTAGGCAGTTCGGCCTTTAAGTTCTCTCCTTAAAGAAAAGAAGCAAATAACCTTTATTTAAAGTGACAGCATTGTCCGAGATGTTAGGTGCCTGGTCCTTTACAATAATACTCAAGGGGCTTCCTCGTGTTTCTGACCACACGATCAACTCAAAGAGACAAACACAGAAGTCAGACGTTCAGTGGACAGGCGCAAATCAAGTTTCAAAGATGTTAGTCAAAGCTGCTGAAACCCCTATCCAATATGGAACACTACATGGGATACACCAAGAAGTGAACAACAGCTCAATACACACTACCCTTTCCAACATGGAGCAGCACATGGGATACACGGAAGTGAATAACAGCACAATACACGCACCCCTTTCCACGTATCCCACATGGGATACACCGTGAAGTGAACAACAGCCCGACACGCACCACCCTCCCCCGTCCATGGAGCACCATATGGGATACACCGGGAAGTGAACAGCAGCCTGACACGCACCAATTCATTGTTTGAGCTTCACAATGCTAGCACTCGAAACACGAGGGAGCCAAAAACCAAGGTCAGGGAAAGATATAGAGGGACAGAACGATTCACATTAGATACAGAAACAGACAGTTAATTAACTGAGATTGTGTTGTGTAAATATATCGAAAAAGACTGGGTAGTGGGACTAATTGTTGGATCGAACCCTTAGAGTGCAAAATTACAAGAATGTGAACATGAAATAAAGGTATTTTCAGATTAGCTGAAATGGTTTGCTTCATCAAATTTTTAATTGACTCCACAGAACACTTCAAACAACATAAACTGGGACAAGGTGATGGACTAACACGGTGAGCTCTGCAGGCCATGATATTGTACTGCTCAGTAATCTGGATTATCTGGACAGCATGACGAGTATTGCTAACATTACTATTATTTGGGAACGATGCACATATCAAATACATACAGCAGGGGAAGATATCTATCTCCATTGGACCATTATAAGGGGTGTGTGTTTGTGTGTGTGTGTGTGTGTGTGTGGTGGGGGGCTTGCATTTGGGGTGGTTGAATATGAAAGTTATTGCTTGAGAGAAAATGCACTTGAAGGAAACTAGGTTAACTGTGAACAACTGGCTGGGATTTGGATAATTGAAATATAGAGATTGAGGGAAATTTCATGGACAGATGAGTTAAAGTGTTTAAGAATATTAAAATAAAGGCATTGACAGACACAAAAGCGATCTAGATCAGTGTGCACAGGAATGTCAGGTGGATGGGATTTTGGGATGAATTCGAATCAGATTTGTTTCTGCAGGTTTCAACCCGAGAGTGTCAGTAGCAGTTTGTTGTCATCATTCAGTCTGTATTTCACAGTTCAAGGTTCAAACAGCCGATGGGTTAAGCCAGTGAAGTATATGATGGAGCAGTGAGTAGTTAAAGTTAATAATGGTCAGGGTATGGTGTCAGGAATCAGCTCATGGCCAAAGGGAGCACCAAAGTTGTGATTTGTCTGTGTTTCACCTCCCCCCGACACAAGAACCCCCGCCCCGCTCCAAGCCACTCATCACGCTGATTTGGATGTATACTGCTGTTCCTTCATAGTCGTTGGGTCAAAATACTTGAATTCCCTCCCTACTGGCATTGTGGGTCAACTCACAGCAAATGGACTGCAGCGATTCAAGAAGGCAGCTCACCACCACCTTCTCAAGGGCAAATAGAGATGGGCTTTCAATGCTGGCCAGCCAGCAACACCCAAGTACCACAAATGAATTTAAAAAAAAGATGTTGGCCAGGATGGGATGGAATCCCTGTGAGGAAATGGAGTTTGTAAACACAATAGAGGACAATGACCTCCACAATCCAAATATTTAAACAACAAGGGCAGAGAGACGATAGTTCACATCTGAAAGTGAGTAGATCAACTTAGAGACCCATGAGTAACACAGCCAGATGCAAGGAGGGAGACCGGAAGTGAACTGGATTCAAAGTATCACCAGGAACACTATTGGTGGCAAGATGTGTAGACTGCATGAAGGAACAGAAATTCTGGTTTATAGAGAAATAATCTTGACAGTGAGACTTACCAGGAACACCAACGATAGACAGGAGAGGATAATAAATATATTGAATAATACGAAGAGCATAATAGATCCGCCATGATAACGACAACCGATCATAACGTGTAGAAAGATACCAAACAGAATCGGATAAACCCCTGCCCATTGTTGGAACATTCCAGTCTAACTTTCTCAGATTCTGATCCATTGTTGGAACATTCCAGTCTAATGTTCTCAAATCCTGATCTCTCTAGCCCCTCTCTCTGGAGCCACTGATCCCTGTTAGTGTTATCGGTGATGCTCCCACTCATACTGTGGAATAACATGTTGACGGAGCCCATTTATCAGTAAAAGATGGAAAACCTCCACTGGAATAATTACAATCCATGGAGACCGACATTAACCACAGTCACTGAACAAACAGGCTCATTTAACCCCTTCCTTAAATCACCTTTCATATCATAACAAAAGGGAATATTTACCCAGTCTGGATGGAATGGATGAGGGTTACTGCCGGACCGACTATAAAGCTTTCAATCTTTCTTTTTACCATTCCCTTGTATCTGAGAGAATTTCCAGATCTGTGCAAGGCTGTATAAGTTCCACTCTGTTTATAATAGGAGACTGGGATAAAATAAATGACCGGCTGCATAAAAGCTCTGGTGTGGAAATTTCTGGATACACTAACTCAAGGGAGAAAGTGAGGATGGCAGATGCTGGAGGTCAGAGTCGGGAATGTGATGCTGGAAAAGCACAGCCCTTCAGGGAGCATCCGAAGAGCAGAAGAATTCACATTTCATGTGTCAGCCCTTCATCGGGAATGAGGCTTGTCACCCAAAGGTGCTGAGAGATAGAACATAAAACTTAGAACATAGAACATAGAACATAGAAGAATACAGCGCAGTACAGGCCCTTTGGCCCTCGATGTTGCGCCGATCCAAGCCCACCTAACCTATACTAACCCACTATCCTCCATATACCTATCCAATGCCCGCTTAAATGCCCATAAAGAGGGAGAGTCCACCACTGCTACTGGCAGGGCATTCCATGAACTTACGACTCGCTGAGTGAAGAACCTACCCCTAACTTCAGTCCTATATCTACCCCCCCTTAATTTAAAGCTATGCCCCCTTGCAATAGCCGACTCCATACGCGGGAAAAGGTTCACACTGTCAACCCTATCTAACCCCCTAATCATCTTGTACACCTCAATCAAGTCACCCCTAAACCTTCTTTTCTCTAATGAAAACAGCCCCAAGTGTCTCAGTCTTTCCTCATACGATCTTCCTTCCATACCAGGCAACATCCTGGTAAACCTCCTCTGCACCCGTTCCAGTGCCTCCACATCCTTCCTATAGTGTGGCGACCAAAACTGCACACAATATTCCAGATGCGGCCGCACCAGAGTCTTATACAACTGCATCATGACCTCAGGACTCCGGAACTCAATTCCTCTCCCAATAAAAGCCAGTACGCCATATGCCTTCCTCACCGCACTATTTACCTGGGTGGCAACTTTCAGAGATCTGTGTACATGGACACCAAGATCCCTCTGCTCATCCACACTACCAAGTATCCGACCATTAGCCCAGTACCCCATCTTTTTGTTATTCTTCCCAAAGTGAATCACCTCACACTTAGCTACATTGAATTCCATTTGCCACCTTTCTGCCCAGCTCTGCAGCTTCTCTATATCCTGCTGTAACCTGCCACATCCTTCCTCACTGTCAACAACTCCTCCGACTTTCGTATCATCCGCAAACTTGCTCACCCAACCTTCTAACCCCTCTTCCAGGTCATTTATAAAAATGACAAACAGCAATGGTCCCAAAACAGATCCTTGCGGAACACCGCTAGTGACGGCACTCCATGAAGAAACTTTGCCATCAACTACTACCCTCTGTCTTCTTCCATCCAGCCAATTCCTAATCCAAACCTCCAACTCACCCTCAATGCCATATCTCCGTATTTTCTGCAGTAGCCTACCATGGGGAACCTTATCAAACGCCTTACTAAAATCCATATATACCACATCTACCGCTTTCCCCTCATCAACCTCCTTCGTCACCTTTTCAAAGAATTCAATAAGGTTTGTGAGGCACGACCTGCCCTTCACAAAACCATGCTGACTATCCTTGATCACATTATTCCTATCCAGATGTGCATAAATCCTATCCCTTACAATTCTCTCTAAGACTTTGCCCACAACAGAAGTGAGACTCACCGGCCTATAGTTACTAGGGTTATCCCTACTCCCCTTTTTGAACAAGGGAACCACATTTACTATCCTCCAGTCTTCTGGCACTACTCCAGTAGACAAAGAGGACATAAAAATCAAGGCCAATGGCTCTGCAATCTCCTCCCTTGCTTCCCAGACAATCCTAGGATAAATGCCATCAGGACCAGGGGACTTATCTATTTTCACCTTTTCCAGGATTTCCAACACCTCTTCTCTACATACCTCAAAGCCATCCATTCTACTTATTTGTGACTCAGTATTCACATCGACGACAATGCCCTGTTCCTGAGTAAATACTGAAGAAAAGTATTCATTCAGTGTCTCCCCAATCTCTTCCGCCTCCACACGCAACTTCCCACTACTATCCTTGACTGGACCTATTCCTACCCTAGTCATTCTTTTATTCCTAACATACCTATAGAAAGCCTTAGGGTTTTCCCTAATCCTACCGACTAAGGACCTTTCATGTCCCCTCCTTGCTGCTCTTAGCTCTCTCTTCAGGTCCTTCCTGGCTACCCTATAACTCTCAATCGCCCCAATTGAACCTTCACGTCTCATCTTGAGATAGGCCGCCCTCTTCCATTTAACAAGGGATTCCAATTCCTTATTAAACCACGGCTCCCTCGCACGACCCTTTCCTCCCTGCCTGACAGGTACATAATTATCAAGGACACTCAATAGTTGCTCCTTGAACAAGCTCCACATATCATTTACACTCTTGCCTTGGAGACTACTTTTCCAAGCCACACATCCTAAGTCATGCCTCACCGCATCATAATTTCCCTGACCCCAGCTATAACTCTTGCCCTGTAGTACACACTTATCCCTCTCCATCACGAGAGTAAAAATCACCGAATTATGGTCACTATCCCCAAAGTGCTCACCTACCTCTAATTCTAACACCTGGCCTGGTTCGTTACCCAGGACCAAATCCAGTATGGCCTCACCTTTGTTGGCCTGTCTACATATTGTGTCAGGAAACTCTCCTGCACACATTGAACAAACACTGACCCATCTAACGAACTTGAGCTATAGCTTTCCCAATCAATATCAGGAAAGTTAAAGTCCCCGATAACAACCACCCTATTACTGTCACTCATCTCCTGAATCACCTTCCCTATCCTTTCTTCAATGATTCTAGGACTATTAGGAGGCCTGTAAAAGACTCCTAACAGGGTGACCTCACCTTTCCTATTCCTAACCTCAGCCCAAACTACCTCAGATGGCAAGTCCTCATCCATCGTCCTTTCCACCACTGTAATACTATCTTTGACAAGCAATGCCACACCTCCCCCTCTTTTACCCCCACCTCTGACCCGACTAAAACATTTAAATCCTGGAACCTGCAACAGCCAATCCTGTCCCTGTTCTAGCCATGTCTCCGTAATAGCCACAACATCGAAGTCCCAGGTACCAACCCACGCTGCAAGTTCACCTACCTTATTTCGTATACTTCTTGCATTGAAGTATACACACTTCAAGCCACTTTCCTGTTTACAGACACCCTCCTTGGAAATTGATGCCATGTTCCTAACCTCCCTACACTCCAGGCCCTGCACCCTGAAGCTACAATCTGGGTTCCCACGCCCCTGCAGAGTTAGTTTAAACCCCCCCCCCCAAGAGCACTGGCAAACCTCCCCCCAAGGATACTGGTGCCCCTCAGGTTCAGGTGTAGACCATCCTGTTTATAGAGGTCCCACCGTCCCCAGAAAGAACCCCAGTTATCCAAAAACCGGAATCCCTCCCTCCTGCACCATCCCTGTAGCCACGCATTTAAGTGTTCTCTTTCCCTATTCCTCGAATCTCTATCACGTGGCACGGGTAACAAACCAGAGACAACAACTCTGTTCATTCTAACTCTGAGCTTCCAACCTAGCTCCCTGAAAGCCTGTCTAACATCCTCGGCACTCCTCCTACCTATGTCGTTGGTGCCAATATGGACCACGACTTCGGGCTGCTCCCCCTCCCCCTCCAGGACCCGGAAAACACGATCAGAGACATCAAATACCCTTGCACCTGGGAGGCAACATACCAAACGTGAGTCTCTCTCGTTCCCACAAAACCGCCTATCTGTGCCCCGAACTATCGAGTCCCCAATTACTACTGCTCTGCTCTTCTTCACCCTTCCCTTCTGAGTAACGGGGACAGGCTCCGTACCAGAGGCCTGAGCCCCGTTACTTACCCCTAGTAAGTCATCCCCCCCACAAGTCATCCTCTCCTTCGCGCTTTTAAAGGGGGAAAAAAAACCTACCCAGGTAAGCTTACACTAACTGCTTCCGGGTCTCGGCTGCCCCTCTGGTCGTCGTCACTTCCCCCTGGTGCTCCCGCTCTTTCTGTGAAGAGAGAGTGAAAGAAAAAAAAACACCGCTGCCCGCTACCGGTAAGCACTTTTAAAACCAAACGGCCTTACCTTCGCTGCTGCTCGCACTGGAAATGACCGACCGCCTCGACGGGTGAGTATAAATACTCACCGCTTTCCTTCCCGGTTGCCCCTCTGGTCGTCGTCAATTCCCCCTGGTGCTCCCGCTCTTTCTGTGAAGAGAGAGTGAAAGAGAAAAAAAAAACACCGCTGCCCGCTACCGGTAAGCACTTTTAAAACCAAACGGTCTTACCTTCGCTGCTGCTCGCACTGGAAATGACCGACCGCCTCGACGGGTGAGTATAAATACTCACCGCTTTCCTTCCCGGCTGCCCCTCTGGTCGTCGTCCAGATAAATGGGAAGAGGATGGGAATGGGGGAAGGTAGCTGAGAATAGAACATAGAACATAGAAGAATACAGCGCAGTACAGGCCCTTTGGCCCTCGATGTTGCGCCGATCCAAGCCCACCTAACCTATACTAACCCACTATCCTCCATATACCTATCCAATGCCCGCTTAAATGCCCATAAAGAGGGAGAGTCCACCACTGCTGCTGGCAGGGCATTCCATGAACTTACGACTCGCTGAGTGAAGAACCTACCCCTAACTTCAGTCCTATATCTACCCCCCCTTAATTTAAAGCTATGCCCCCTTGTAATACCCGACTCCATACGCGGGAAAAGGTTCACACTGTCAACCCTATCTAACCCCCTAATCATCTTGTACACCTCAATCAAGTCACCCCTAAACCTTCTTTTCTCTAATGAAAACAGCCCCAAGTGTCTCGGTCTATCCTCATACGATCTTCCTTCCATACCAGGCAACATCCTGGTAAACCTCCTCTGCACCCGTTCCAGTGCCTCCACATCCTTCCTATAGTATGGCGACCAAAACTGCACACAATATTCCAGATGCGGCCGCACCAGAGTTTTATACAACTGCATCATGACCTCAGGACTCCGGAACTCAATTCCTCTCCCAATAAAAGCCAGTACGCCATATGCCTTCCTCACCGCACTATTTACCTGGGTGGCAACTTTCAGAGATCTGTGTACATGGACACCAAGATCCCTCTGCTCATCCACACTACCAAGTATCCGACCATTAGCCCAGTACCCCATCTTTTTGTTATTCTTCCCAAAG
This sequence comes from Chiloscyllium plagiosum, assembly GCF_037043375.1. Classification (NCBI taxonomy): domain Eukaryota; kingdom Metazoa; phylum Chordata; class Chondrichthyes; order Orectolobiformes; family Hemiscylliidae; genus Chiloscyllium; species Chiloscyllium plagiosum. The sequence goes on along the minus strand of NW_028270160.1, from coordinate 76,991,332 downwards.
TGAATCACCTCACACTTAGCTACATTGAATTCCATTTGCCACCTTTCTGCCCAGCTCTGCAGCTTCTCTATATCCTGCTGTAACCTGCCACATCCTTCCTCACTGTCAACAACTCCTCCGACTTTCGTATCATCCGCAAACTTGCTCACCCAACCTTCTAACCCCTCTTCCAGGTCATTTATAAAAATGACAAACAGCAATGGTCCCAAAACAGATCCTTGCGGAACACCGCTAGTGACGGCACTCCATGAAGAAACTTTGCCATCAACTACTACCCTCTGTCTTCTTCCATCCAGCCAATTCCTAATCCAAACCTCCAACTCACCCTCAATGCCATATCTCCGTATTTTCTGCAGTAGCCTACCATGGGGAACCTTATCAAACGCCCTACTAAAATCCATATATACCACATCTACCGCTTTCCCCTCATCAACCTCCTTCGTCACCTTTTCAAAGAATTCAATAAGGTTTGTGAGGCACGACCTGCCCTTCACAAAACCATGCTGACTATCCTTGATCACATTATTCCTATCCAGATGTGCATAAATCCTATCCCTTACAATTCTCTCTAAGACTTTGCCCACAACAGAAGTGAGACTCACCGGCCTATAGTTACTAGGGTTATCCCTACTCCCCTTTTTGAACAAGGGAACCACATTTGCTATCCTCCAGTCTTCTGGGACTACTCCTGTAGACAAAGAGGACATAAAAATCAAGGCCAATGGCTCTGCAATCTCCTCCCTTGCTTCCCAGAGAATCCTAGGATAAATGCCATCAGGCCCAGGGGACTTATCTATTTTCACCTTTTCCAGGATTTCCAACACCTCTTCTCTACATACCTCAAAGCCATCCATTCTACTTATTTGTGACTCAGTATTCACATCGACGACAATGCCCTGTTCCTGAGTAAATACTGAAGAAAAGTATTCATTCAGTGTCTCCCCAATCTCTTCCGCCTCCACACGCAACTTCCCACTGCTATCCTTGACTGGACCTATTCCTACCCTAGTCATTCTTTTATTCCTAACATACCTATAGAAAGCCTTAGGGTTTTCCCTAATCCTACCGACTAAGGACCTTTCATGTCCCCTCCTTGCTGCTCTTAGCTCTCTCTTCAGGTCCTTCCTGGCTACCCTATAACTCTCAATCGCCCCAATTGAACCTTCACGTCTCATCTTGAGATAGGCCGCCCTCTTCCATTTAACAAGGGATTCCAATTCCTTATTAAACCACGGCTCCCTCGCACGACCCTTTCCTCCCTGCCTGACAGGTACATAATTATCAAGGACATTCAATAGTTGCTCCTTGAACAAGCTCCACATATCATTTACACTCTTGCCTTGGAGTCTACTTTTCCAAGCCACACATCCTAAGTCATGCCTCACCGCATCATAATTTCCCTGACCCCAGCTATAACTCTTGCCCTGTAGTACACACTTATCCCTCTCCATCACGAGAGTAAAAATCACCGAATTATGGTCACTATCCCCAAAGTGCTCACCTACCTCTAATTCTAACACCTGGCCTGGTTCGTTACCCAGAACCAAAGCCAGTATGGCCTCACCTCTTGTTGGCCATACTGGATTACAGAAGTGGCTGAGAATGTCATAGGTAGACGACGTTGGGAGTGGAGGTGATATTTCGGAGAGGAGGGTGGAGCAGAAAGGTGGGAAGGAAGATGGGCAGGTAGGACAGGTCATGGAGGCTATGCTGAGTTGGAAGGTTAATGTGTGGGAAAGGAAAATGAGGAAACTAGTGAAATCCACATTGACCCCGTGTGGTTGCAGATTCCCAAGGTGGAGATGAGGCTATCTCACTTCAGGCATCAGGTGGTTAGAGGGTGGTGGTGGAGGAGGCCCAGGACCTTGGTGGAGTGGGAGGGTGTGCTGAAATGTTTGGCCATGGGGCAGTGGGGTTGGTCGGTGCAGGTGTCCTGGAGATGTTCTCTGAAGTGTGCCGCATGTTCGCTTCCTGTCTTCCCAATGTGGAGGAGACAATATCAGAAGCAACGGTTACAGCAGGTGCTGTGTCTGGAAGTGCAGGTAAAACTCAGATGGATGTGGAAGGACCCTGTGGAACCTTGGGCGGAGGTGAGGGGGTGGGGAGGAGGTGAGGATGCAGGTTTTACAATTCCTGCGGTAGCAGGGGAAGGAGCTGCGATGGGAGAGTGTTTTGGTGGGGGTGTTGACCTGATGAGATAGTCACGGAGGGAACGGTCTTTATTGAATGCAGATAGAGGTGGGGAGGGAAATATATCTCTGGTGGTGAGGTCTATTTGTAGGTGGCACAAATGGGGGAGGAAAATACATTGTAACTGGAGGTTTTAGTGGGGTGGAAGGTGAGGAACAGGGATGTTATTTTCTTGTTGCATAAGGAGCAGTGAGATTCGAAGGGAGAGGTGTAGGAAGTGGATAAGATGCGCTGCAGGACATCGTCGACTATGTGGGAGGGTAAATTGCGAGTTTTGAAGAGGAGGGCCATCTGAGATATACACTGGATTCAGAGTGTGGTGCTGGAAATGCAGGCTAGATCAGACACCATCCGAGAAGCAGGAAAATCGATATTTTGAGCAAAAGCCCTTCAGCAGGAATCGGACTGTTGCCCGAAACATTGACTTTCCTGCTCATCGCATTCTGCCTGTCATGCTGTGCTTTTCCAGACCACACTCTCGACTCTAATCTTCAGCACCTGCAGTACTCACTTTCGCCTACTCACTAGGTTCAGCCACTTCTGTAATACTGCCTTGAATTTTGTTCTCCCTGCTATAGAAAAGATGTTGTTAAACTTGAAAGGGTTCAGTAAAGATTTACAAGTATGTTGCTGATGTTGAGGTAGCGAGTGATGTTGAGCTACACAGAGAGCGTGAATGGGCTGGGGCTATGTTCCCTTCAGTGTTGAGACTGAGGAATGATCTTACTGAGGTTTATCGCTGTGAATCTCAATGTTCCAGGGTGAGCAACGTCAAAGACCAGGGAAATAGGACATTTATTCACATTATAACTAGACAATTACTCATGGGCCAAGTTGCCGAAATATCCAATTAGACTGAAGAATGGGACTGGCCGGATGATTCAGAATTTGGAGGGTCCATTCACATGAATGAGAACAAAAATAAAGTCATTACCATATCGACTGGCATGATTAGTTATATCACATTCTCAATCCACCTCAAAGAACCAGCCCTGACACCATAAATCCGGAGGAGATATCTGTTCAGCATGAAGCACTGTGCAGACCAGGCTCGTGTACTGCTGAACACAACCTGCAATCATTCCAGCATGGAACTCTGGGCAGACCATTGATCTATAAACCCAGATCAGAAATGTTTTCAGCATGAAGCACTGTGCAGACCAGGCTGATGTACTGTACAATGAAAGCCACAATCTACTCAGAGTGAAAAGGTATGCAGACCACAGCAGTGCATTGATCTATAAACCCAGGGCAGACATGTGACCAGGGTGTGGAACTGTGTCCATCACCCCAGTACATTGCTCAGAAACTGTCTTAGATCACTGTCCAGCGTGGGGAAACTTGCAGCCCATGCTGGGAGTGACAGAATGTGCAGCTCCCATCTAAATACAGCTCCATATCTACACTGTGTAGGGGTACTGTGGGTGTGAACATGACTGCCAGAGAGCGATCGCCTGGGAATCAGTTTAAATACCAACAAATGGGAGGGGTTTGGGGTATATACAGTGAGGGCGAAATTGAGAGACATTGCCTTGGACGGATGTGTTCCCAGGTTGCAGAATGCTGAAATGTAAACTTTAGAACAGTATCCTGCAACATAAGCCAGTGTTTCCAGGAATGATAGGTGAACAGGATATTGCTGTGAGGTCAGATTATGGAGAATATTGGATGAGCAATTGTTCTGCAGCTTTGTAACTTGGAGAAGGGTCAACACAGACTTCGATTCATTGGCTGAATCTAACAATAACTTGTCTCAGTGACATTTTCATTGAGTGTGACAGAGGGATTGTCTGCACAGGGTCGTGTTAGATTCCTGGTACTATCTTACTGAACTCACAACATTAACTACCCAGCCCATCCCATGGTGTCCCTCTCATTCAGTGCCAGCCTGTTTCTCCCACCCATCATGGCTGCAGGTACTCACCATCGCCCGGATATCCCTGGATAATGCATGATCCCTGGCACTGGTGCCATCTTGAAAAGGCTAAAGGGCTCACGGTTCAGCTTTCACGGTTCATAGCTGTCCAGCACAGTTTACCCCGACCATGGCAGATAAGGGGCAAATATACGATGGTTTGTCGACAGGGGCAAGGAGGTCCTGGTTGATGGACGAGTACAGTGGAGGGTCATTCTCTTCCCAGAGGAGGCCACACCACCAGACCCACTGAACATAGTCTGATCTCACCACCCAGCTCAGTGCAGTATCTGCGGCCTGAGGAAATGTCCAACACTACAGGACAAGCAACAATAACCTTCCCCGTTCTGTCAGGATAAGGGTCATTGTATTCTATCTGTTCCCTCACAGTCACTGTATATCGGTTATAGCACCAACTCCCGAATAAGGCTCATGCTCCACTACTCTCACTGCATCGCCTTCTCTGTTCCCACTCCCCCCCCACCTTCTCTCTCTTCTCTCTTTCTTTCTCCTTCCACTACCCCCACTACACTAACAAAATTGCATGAACACATCACTGTGTACTGACTCCCTCCGGACACCTCACCACGTCCAACCCCCCACGTGCACCAGCATCAAGAGCAAGGCCACCTGTCTCTGTGCATATTTCTGATGATGTCCAAGAATTCCTGTGTTGACTGCATAGACTGTCAGAGACAAGGAAGAAACTATAGTCTCATTCGATATAATGGCACTGTTCACCCCTATCGACAAAACCGTAGCAAGAGAAACAATAGCCAACCTGCTGGACATACAGAACAGACAACAAGACGGGAAACCTATCAACAAAGACGGCATACACTAACTACTGGACCTGTGCATCACAACACACTTCACATTCAACAACCACATATATGAACAAATCAACGGCACACCCATGGGCTCACCCATCTCTGCACTCATAGCAGAAACGGTAATGCGAAGGTTGGAACAAACAGTCTTACCGCAAATTCAACCCAAACTCTGGGCCAGATATGTGGATGATACCTTTGTAATCATTAAAAACACAGAAATAGAGAACACACACCGGATCATCAACGCCACACTCACAGGAATCCGATTCACTAGAGAGGAAGAAAAGGACAACCAACTCCCATTCCTCGACGTGATGATAATGAGAACACCGAACGGAGAATTCACCACAAAGGTATACAGGAAAGCCACACACACAGATCAAGTCCCAAACTACGAAAGCAACCACCCCAACATACACAAAATCAGTTGTATCAAGACACTGTTCAAAATGACTTCAACACGCTGCAGAACTGCAAAAAGAGGAAGAAGAACACCTATACAATGTATTCGCCAAAAATGGATTCCCCGAAATTTCATCAACAAATGCCTAAGGGAAAGACAACGGAATGAGGACATGCCACAACCCAAAGGACTGGCCACACTACCATACATCAAAAAATTTCTGAACTACAGCCAGACTACTGCGACCCCTAGGACTCATAACAGCACACAAACCAACAGCCACACTCAGACAACAACTCACCAGAACGAAGGACCCGATACCCAGCATGAGCAAAACTAATGTTTTGTAATCCCATGCAAGGACTGCACAAAACACTGCATAGGACAAACAGGAAGACAGCTAACGATCCGCATCCATGAACACCAACTAGCCACGAAACGACACGACCAGCCATCCTGAGTAGCCACACACTCAGATGACAAGCAACATGAGTTTGACTGGGACAACACTACTATTATAGGACATGCTAAACAGAGAACAGCCAGGGAATTCCTAGAGGCATGGCACTCATCCACAGATTCAATCAATAAGCACATCGACCTGGACCCAATATACCGGCCACTGCAGCGGACAGCTGGAACTGACAACCGGAAGAGACAGATACAAATCACTATAAATGCCGTAGGAAACAACACAGAAACGCTTCACAGGAGGCTCGCAAGCACTGAGGATGTCACCGAGACAGGGGACGAAACGTCTGCAACACAAATTCCCAGCTCGGCGAACAGAACCATAAACAACATTTGAGGTGAGTACCTTTCATCTGTTAAACAATGTAATTCTTTTAACTGTGTAATTCAGTATAAGTGAACCAAATTTTAATGAATCCACAATGAGCTGAAAGCTGACATTTAAAATGTGACCCAAAATCTGGGCATGGTTTAATTCTTGTGAAGTGGGTAACGCCCATGCGTCTGAGCCAGAGCTCTGGGTTAGATTCCAATACCTGAACTTGCGTGGTAGTGCCTCTCACTCTGGACCAGAAGGTCTAGATTCAAGTCCTGCCTGTCAAGGAGGTATGTCACAGTATTCCAAAACAGTCTGATGAACAAACACACAGGAGAATAATGTTGCAGCTTTAGGGACTGTTGCCAAATGGTTGTAGTGTACCTACCCCTGAGCCCAAAAGTCTAGATTCAAATTCCACAGAGGTGTTTCAAAATGTGGCTGAATAAATTTATTAAATGGTTTTAGAACAGTGATTTGATGCAGAAGAAAGAGGTGTCAGTATTGAATGTCAAAATTTAGGCGTGGGATGATTGAAAACACAGCCATTCGTGTTGATTGGAGTCAACCACCCCAACATACACAAAATAAGTTGTATCATGACACTGTTCAAAAGGACTTCAACACGCTGCAGAACTGCAAAAAGAGGAAGAAGAACACCTATACAATGTATTCGCCAAAAATGGATTCCCCGAAATTTCATCAACAAATGCCTAAGGGATTCATCAACAAATGCACATTCTAGGGGTGTACAAAATCATGAGGACCATGGATAGTGTGAATGGTCAGGTTCTTTATCCCAGTGTAGCGAAGTTCACAACTAGAGGAAGTAGATTTAAGGTAAGATGGACAGAGGGTGGTGCATGTATGCAATGAGCTGCCAGAGGAACTGGTGGAGGCTTGTACAATTACAACATTTAAAAGATATCTGGATAGGGACATGAATTAGAAGGATTTAGAAGGATATAACTGCTGAAAAATGAAACAAAGTTAATTTACGACATCTGGTTGGCACGAATGAGTTGGACCAAACGGTGTGCTGTACAACTCTATGATTCATGGATGTAATTACTTATGATCTCTTTATCATCTTATGTGACCTTCTTCACTTTCCACGATATAACTAATCTTGATGCCATCCGTAAACGTGCACACTATACCTCCTATTATTTACATCTAAATTATTGATATAACTGACAACCAAAAGTGGATCCAGCACCAATTCCTGTGGAGCGCCACTGGTCACAAGCCTCCAGTCCAAAAGATAACCCTCCTCCATTACCCTCTGTCTCCCGCCAATAAGCAGAATCACACACACGCATACAGACATACAGAGGCACAGACACAGTTCTTTATTTAAGGCAGAGATCGATATGATTTGATTGATAAGTGGATCAAGCATTACAGAAGGAAGGCGGGAGAACTTTGTTGCGAAACATGTCAACCATGATCGAACAGTTGATCAGACTCAATGGACCAAACACTCTAGTGATGAACCAATTTCGTATACTTTGTGGTTTACGCTATCGGAAATGTCTACCTCAGAGAGCAGTGAGGCTAAGTTTGATAAATACTTTACTGAACAGAGTCAATGGGAATGTGGGACAGGTTTGAGGGGCTGAATGGTCAATTTCTTTCCTATTCGTTGTGCCCTCATGTCTCAAAAAAGAGAACCTGACTTGCTGTGAAGTTCATACAGTTTTAAATTTAGAGGTTCCCCCATTTAAGATTGAGATAAAGATATTTCTATCACTTTAGTGTTGTGCTTTCTGTGGTATTCTCATCCCCAGGGAATAGTGAAGACAGGACCATTGAAGATTTTCAAGGCTGATCTTGACTGACCTTTGTTTGACAGGGGAGTCAGTGTTTATTGGCAATAGACAGGAAAAAGAGTTTTCAGCCGCAAACAGACCAGGCATAATCTTTATGAACTGATAGGCCGGCTGGAGCTCCTACCTCATATGTTGTTCTCTCACTGCACCCCTTGAGTCTGTTACAGAGGGAAAGGAAGACCTCATTCAGCCAGTCAGTATCGCTGCAATGAGGTAGGAGGAGCCCATTCTGCCCCTCTAAGGAGATACACATGAATAGAATGAAGGATTCAGTCATAGTGTAATAGAGGTATACATCAGGGAAACAGACTGTTTGGTCCAACTCATCTGTGCCAACCAGATGTCCTACAGTAATTTCGAATCATTTGCCTGCATTTCGCTCACATCCCTCTTAATCATTCCTGTCCATATATCCATCTGGATGACGTTAGATATTGTATTCATACCAGCCTCCATCACTTCCTCTGGCAGCTCATTCCATCCACACACCATACTCTGTGTGAACAATTTGCTCCTTAGGTCCCTTTGATATCTTTCCCCTCTCACCTTAAACCTATACCCCCTAGTTCTGGACTCCCTTACCCAAGGGACAAGACCTTGCCTATTTAACCTATCCATGCCCCTCCTGATTTTATAAACATCTATAAGATCACCTCTCAAAGACAATTTTAATGTGTAGTGACTGCGACAATTTTTCAACACAGCAACAACAGCTAAAACTGAAATTAATGATTAAGATTATTGGTTGTGTTGTTAAGGGGACCCATGTTAATCAGGGTAATAGGAAATATCCCCTCTTCCTCAGTGTCTGTCTGGTGAAAATTGAGCACATGACTGATATTGCATATTAATTCCATTGCTGCATCTGAAAGACCACATTTCTGACAGGGTAGCTATCCCCCCAAATCTTAGTCTATATCCTGTGCTCATCTTTAAATTCTCAGGGATCAGGATCATTGATGGTACGAACTATACCTGATCATTTGGCAACAAATGGCCGGAAGGAGAATCACCGTGATCAGAAATAATTCAACACTCAGCTACACAGCACAGTGGGAGGCCATGCAACCTTTCTGTGCAGGTACACAGGAAAAGGGAAGCCCTAGTCAGCTACAGAATATAGATAATTACTTAATTTCAGGTTGGAAAGCTGTAAATAGTGGAATTCCTCCGGGATCAGTGTGGGGTCATCAACAGATTGAAATCTAGATTATTGAGTCGGATGAAGAGGCTGAATGGACTGGAGCTCAATTTGCTCAGACACCAGAATAGTCGTTCCATAAGATGTCAAGTGGTGACACGGTGTCTGCAATGGGATACAGGCAGGGGAGGGCCGTGAGCAAACCTTCAGGAAAAAGAATGGCACAAAGTCGGTGACGGGAAGTTTGTGTTTTGGAGGAAGCATAAACCCACCAACATTCTCAAACAAAAACTAACAAACTTAAAAGACCTATTACATCCCATGGACAAAACCAACGTCGTCTACAAAATTCCATGCAAGGACTGCCAGAAACACTACGTAGGACAAAGAGAAAGAAAGTTAGCCACCAGGATACACGAACACCAGCTAGCCACAAAAAGACACGACCCTCTCTCTCTTGTAGCCTGACACACGGAGAGAAAATATACCATTTTGACTGGGACAACACATCTATCCTGGAACAGGCTAAGCAAAGATATGCCAGAGAACTCCTAGAGGCCTGGCACTCCAACCACAACGCCATAAACAAACACATAGATCGAGATACCATCTATCAAACCCTCAGAAAACGAACAGAAAATGACATCACAAACCCCAGGAACCTCATCCAGGACAAACATATAAATTAAAAGCAGGAGACAACACTTTGCTTCACTTGGAGGTAACCACTGATAATGTTACCTAGCCAGGTAATGAAACGTCTGGATAAAAACATACAACTCAGCGAGCAAACCTACACCCCATAAAATAACAGAAACTATGTAACTGGAGGCAGAATGCAGAACTCGGTGGTACAAAGGGATTCCTGTGTCCTGGTACGTAAATCACATCATGTTAGTCTGTAGATGCAGCACGTGATTTGGAAAATAAATGCAATGATACTCTTGCAAAGAGTATTGTGTCTGATCTTAAGGATGTTTTACTGCACCTGTACTGGCCGTGGCTGAGACGACGTCTGATGTACTGTGTATGGGTTGTAAGTCCACTGAAGTGAAAAACAAATGTTTTTGAAACTTTTCGAAGATGTTTGTCTTTACTCATTCTTGCGATGAAGGCGTTATGTTATGTATGATTAAATGTTTAGGCCCGAGAATGAGAAATGTTCTTATTGACCATATAAGATCTTAAGCTGGTGAATACCTGATGAATATTTTATCTCGTATGGGAGAATAGACTGGGAAAGTAATTTAAGACGAAGATATATTCATTTTAATACAGATATTATGAAGATATTAAAAGTTGTATTTTAAAAGTATACTGGAACATGTAAACACATCTTCATATCTAATGGGGCTATTTGTTACGAAAGTATTGGCTCTGCATACGGCAGCAGCAACGATGTACCTACATGGAGAAGGGAATGCAATGGAGTCATACAGTTCAAACACTGTCAAAAGAGACCTCATTTGGTCCAGTTTGGGGCTGGATAATGTTATTGAGTGATTCAACTCAGAGAGGCAGGAAATATATTCTTCCTGAGAAGGAACAGCCTGTTGCTCCCTCCCTCTCCGTGTTCCTCTTCCCAGCAATGTGTGTGAGCTGAAAACTCCTCAGTCATCTTTGCCAATCATGGAGGATTCCTGTTGAGAATTCATTGGAATTGCCCCACTACCTGAAGTAAAGGGAATTCAGCAAAATCACCTATTCCAGGAAGTGATCCCATTACCAGTAGCTTTGAGAACAGAATAGCTCCAAAAACTGAATGATATTTGGAACAATCACTAATGCTCCCTTTCATCATGAGTTCAATTAATATTTGGGCAAAGTTCTTCCAAATTAACGCTCTGCCGAGATGTTGTTGTTCTGTTGGTCATCAAACGTGTGCATGTGTGAGTACTTTTAGAAAGAGAAACATTGGTGCTCAGATTTGTAATATCCAAACTGTTTGTCATGTATTTTTCAACGCAATTTGAGTAACTTTGTTTGGGTGATAAATTTGTTAATTTTAGCTGATTAAAAAATGCTGCCTAATTTGTTCCTAACCCTGACCCAGTCTGCGACTATGTTGTTCGTCAAATCACCAGCCCGATTGCATTCGCATTTGCAGTGAGCAGTGGAAGCATGGGACGAGGAAAGGGAATAATGACCTGAACTATAGATCAGAGAGCCCGATGTAATTAGTGGGCACGTTGTTGGAGAGGATTGGGAGGGATAGGATTTACATACAATGCCAAATGCAACTACTGATTAGGGATAGTCAACATGGTGTTTTGCACGGGATATCATTTCTAACAAAATTGATTGTGTTGTTTGAAGAAATGACTAACATGTTTAATGAAGGCATTGTGGTTGACGCTGTCCTTGCAATATTCAGCAAAGCATTCAACAGGATTCCGTATGGCAGACGAGTTAATAAGTTTGGATCATAAATGGATCCAAGATAAGCTCGCCACTCCACTACAAAATTAGAGTGAATGTAGGAGGCAGAGGGTGGTAGACGATTGCTTTTCAGACTGGAACCCTGTGACCAATGGTGTAACAAAAGGTGCTGAGTCCACTGCTTTTGTCATTTATATAAATGAATTGGATATGAATATTTGCCTGTTTATTATGTTTACAGATGACATCAAAATTGGAGGTGCAGTGGCCAGCATGATTTATTTTGGAGTACAATGGGACCTTGATCAGATGGGGCAATGGCCCAAGGATTGACAGATGGAATTAAATTTAGATAAATGTGAAGTGCAGAATTTTGGAAAGGAAAAATACGGCAGGACATGTACAATTAATGGTGAGGTCCTGGGGAGTATTGTTGAACAAAAGGGTGCAGAATCATTGTTCCTTACAGGTGGAGTCGCAGGTATACAGGGTGGTGAAGAACGGGTTTGGTATGCTTGCCTTTATTGGTCAGTACGTTGAGTATGTCAGTTGCGAGATCATATTGTAACTAGGCAGGATGTTGGTGAGGTGACCTTTAGGATATTGTGTCTAATTTAGTTCTCATTGCTAGAGGAAAGATGTTGTTAAACCTGAGAGGGCGTAGAAAAGATTTACCAGGGTATTGCCGGGCATGGAGGGATTGAGCGACAGGGAGAGGCTGGACAGACTGGGGATTGTTTACTCTGGAGCATCGGAGGCTAAGGCGTAACATTATTAGTTTATAAAGTCATGAGGAACATGGATAAGCTGAATACTCAAGGCCTTTTTCCCACGATCGGTGAGACTAAAATTATCGGGCAAAGGTTTAAGGTGAGAGGAGAAAGACATTAATGGGACAAAAATTTCATGCAGATTGTGGTGCGTGTATGGATTGAGCGGTCAGAGAAAGTGATGCAAGCTGCTAAAATTACAACATTTGAAAGATATCTCGATGTGCATATTAATAGGAATGATTTAGAAGGATATGGGCCTAATGTTAGCAAATGAGTTTGACATCAGATTGGGATGTCTGCTTTATGTGGACAGGGTTCCTTGCTGTACGACACTGTAAGAGAGATGAGGAGCAATTCTAAAAGGGCCATTTGAGTGGGAATTCTCTTGCCCAGAGGTATGTGGTGCCTCTTTGTTCACATTTATTCAAACTGAATTCATTAAATATTTGACAGAGATTGAATTATGGACAATGGGATACACACAGGAAAGTGTGGCTGAGACCACAACCTGATCATCCACAATCTTAGTGCCTGGTGGAGCAGTTTCATAGTGTCGAACGGCTTAACCCTGCTCCTGAGTGCGGTGCTCCATTGTTCCAGTCAGCCCCTCCAATCTGCTAGTCAGGAACAATTGGAGGTCACTTACTGCTATAACCAGGTGCACAGAAAGAGGGATGACGTTTCAGAGATCTTTCAGTGATCTAGATCCCCTGACTCTCTTGAACAGAGAATTCCTGACATTCATTACCCTCTGTTTGAAGAAACCATTGTCTGCTCATACACCATGACCTATTGATATGAGCGATAGACGTGAATACAAGGACTTAGCTAAGAGCGACTGGCCCTGTATCAAGGCGGTTTTAGACTGAGGATGATATCAAGTAGCCTGAGCAAAATCACACTTCATGAGAATCCATTGCAAACTCTCCGATGTTTGGAGTCATTCATAGCACAAAGGAAGATGTTTATCATCATTGGGCATCAATCATCTCAGCCGCAGCACATCACTGCAGGAGATCCTCAGTGTAGCTTCCTTAACCCAGGCATATCCAGTTTGTCAGTGGGGAATCCCTGCAGAGTGGAAGCAGGCCATTCAGCCCATTGAGTTCACACCGGTCAGAAGTGGGGATATTCACTCCAGGTTGCACAATGTTCGGAACACTTAGCCATCCCTCAGGTCCTAAAGTAGTCTGTGCCCATGTGTAACAAGACCTGGAAAACATTCAAGTTAACGTGTCAGCAACATTTATGGCACAGCGCTGCCAGACACTGCACATTTCGACAGGAAACGATGGAGTTCATTTACACCTCAATCTGGCTTCACAAGAATGTGGGAAAGTCATTCAGTCTATCAAAACTATTGTGCAAAAATAGGGATAGCCCATTCAGTCCTTTCAACTGTTACGCAGGAAGAAAAGGAGTCTGCTCACTCCCACACGTCACTTACACAGGATCAGAAAGAGACCATTCCACACCTGGAGTCATTACATAGGAACAGGAAGAGGTCATTCAGATTCTCAAGTCACTAACTAGGCACAGGAAGGTGTCAGAGATGCTCCAAAATCACAAACAAATGGAGCAGGGTGTGCGCAGATAAGACTGCTCCACTTTGTTTCTTGTCGTTTCATTACTCGTAGTGCGTACGTTTTACTTGAACATGGTATCCTGGGAGTAGGAATGAAGCCAATTTTTAACCAATTTCAAAGACATCTTTCTTCGCTGAGAGAGCAGACTCATGTTCTCTCTGGAAGTAAGAAGCTGGTGGGGAATGGCTAACTATTTCTGAAAAAAGGTATTATGGCTTCTGAAAGGATTGTGTACAATCAAACATTGAGTGCAGGGCCACACAGTAAGTGTGCATGAAACTGTTCAGAGTTCATTCAGAGCCTGTACCTCTCTGTCACTCGAAATGAGGTCTATGCACAGGCATGCAAACTATCTGGAATCGAGCATTCTGTGGATAATATGGAATTTCTCACCTTATCAATGGCCGCTTGAGACATCATGAGGGTCCATCCATAACCATCAAGTTTCAAAGTCTTATTCTCTCACAGCACTGCCGATTAAACACATTGTTACTGCACTCTCTCCTTCTGGTAACATCATGCGAAGGTTCAGTCTGGTGAAACTACTTTGTACTGTCTCGGTGACATGGAGATCAGTATTTATAAAGCAGACTCTGTCTGTACACAATACTGGCTAAATATTGGCTCAACAAAACACTACCGTTGAGTAAGATATATTTACTCTGTTACTTCAATAATTTTCCATGATGGACCACATATCCTTTGCAGTTAGAATTACATAGGACCCCATACGAACTCTGTTAGTGACTTATAACCAAGGACATCCAGGTCCTTTTCAACAACAGCCCTTCCCAACATCTCACCATTTAATAAACTTAAATGTGAATTATGGTATTTGTTATTCACATCGGAATCATTTTTATATCTTGTACACAGCTATTGCACAAGAGCTAATCCTTCTGATAACCCACAAGTCTTCAGTCTCGAGGAAAAAAAACGCTACTCTTCATTTTGCCCATTATCCAGTATTTAATACATTCGGTGTATTCCACCCTTACCAACCCATGGACTCTAAAATTCTCCACCCATCAGCAATCAAGAATGTCAAACTTCTTCTGAAAATTCAATTACTCCACTAGCACTGATACTCAATTGTCAATGACACAACGGACAGAATCCACAAACTCCAGCCGGTTTAGCAAAGATAATTTCCCTTCACTGAATCTAGGACAAATCTATCAAATTATATCATTATTCTCCAAGTGTCTAATTGTCACATTTATTATAAAAGGCTACAATGTTTTTCTCACAGCTAACATCAAACTATTTAGTTTTCTGTTTTCCCACTCAGTCCTGCTTTAAATATTTATGTTTACATTAGCGGTTTTCCAGACTGCAGGATCCTTTCCAGAATCAAACCAGCTCTGAAGAATAATTAGTAATTCTTTCACTGGCTCTGTTGCCACCTCCTCAATACTCTGCGATGGAACTCAGAGTAAGAAAGCTCAGAAGAGCCAGGAGGGGACATGAGAAGTTGTTGGCGGATAGGATCAGGGTGAACCCTAAGGCTTTCCATAGGTATGTCAGGAATAAAAGAATGACGAGAGTTAAATTAGGGCCAATCAAGGATAATAGTGGGAAGTTGTGTGTGGAGTCAGAGGAGATAGGGTAAGCATTAAATAAACATTTTTCGATAGTGTTCACTATAGAAAATGAAAATGTTGGCGAGAAAGATACAGAGATACTTGCATCTAGACTAGAAGAGATTGAGGTTCACAAGGAAGAGGTATTAGAAACACTGCAGAGTGTGAAAATAGACAAGTCCCCTGGGCCGGATGGGATCTATCCTAGGATCCTCTGGGAAGCAAGGGAAGAGATTGCCGAGCCTTTGGCATTGATCTTCAAATCATCATTGCCCACAGGAATAGTGCCTGAGGACTGGAAGATAGCAAATATGATTCCCTTGTTCAAAAAGGATAGTACAGACAACCCTGGTAATTACAGACCAGTGAGTCTCACTTCAGTTGTTGGTAAAGTGTTGGAAAAATGTTATAAGAGATAGGATTTATAACCATCTAGAAAGGAATAATCTGATCAGGGACAGTCAGCACGGTTTTGTGAAGGGTAGGTCAAGCCTGACGAATCTAATTGAGTTTTTTGACAAAGTGAACAAACAGGTTGATGGGAGTAAACCGGTTGATGTGGTGTATATGGATTTCAGAAGGACGTTCGATAAGGTTCCCGACAGTAGGCTATTATACAAAATGCGGAGGAATGGGATTGTGGGAGACATAGCAGTTTGGATCGGTAATTGGCTTGTTGAAGAAAACAGAGGGTTGGAGTTGATGGAACATGTTCCTCTTGGTGTACAGTTACTAGCGGCGTACCGCAAGGGTCGGTGTTGGGTCCACTGCTGTTCATCATTTTTATAAATGACGTGGATGAGAGCTTAGATGGGTGGGTTAGTAAATTTGCGGACGACACTAAGGTCGGTGGAGTTGTGGATAGTGACGAAGGATGTAATTGGTTGCAGAGAGACATTGATAGGATGCAGAGCTAGCCGAGAGGTGGTAAATAGAGTTTAATGTGGACAAGTGTGAGGTGATACACTTTGGACAGAGTAATCGGAATGCAAAGTACTGGGCTAATGGTAAGATTCTTGGGAGTGCAGATGAGCAGAGAGATCTCGGTGTCCATGTACACAGATCCCTGAAAGTTGCCACCCAGATTGACAGGGTTGTTAAGAAGGCATACAGTGTTTTGGCCTTTATTAATAGAGGGATTGAGTTCCGGAACCAGGAGGTTGTGCTGCAGCTGTACAAAGCTCCGGTGCGGCCACACTTGGGAGTATTTTGTACAGTTCTGGTCACTGCATTATAAGAAGGATGTGGAAGCTTTGGAAAGGGTGCAGAGGAGATTTACTAGGATGTTGCCTGGTATGGAAGGAATGTCTTACGAAGAAAGGCTGAGGGCCTTGAGGCTGTACTCGTTAGAGAGAAGAAGATTGATAGGTGACTTAATAGAGACATACAAGATAA
This sequence comes from Chiloscyllium plagiosum, assembly GCF_037043375.1. NCBI lineage: Eukaryota > Metazoa > Chordata > Chondrichthyes > Orectolobiformes > Hemiscylliidae > Chiloscyllium > Chiloscyllium plagiosum. Next base: position 76,974,515 of record NW_028270160.1, on the reverse strand, counting down.
TCAGAGGGTTAGATAGGGTGGACAGGGAGAGCCTTTTTCCAAGTATGGGGACGGCAAGCACGAGGAGACACAACTTTAAAGTGAGGGGAGATATATATAAGACAGATGTCAGAAGTAGTTTCTTTACTCAGAGAGTAGTAAGGGTATGGAATGCTTTGCCTGCAACGGTAGTAGATTCGCCAAGTTTAAGTGCACTTAAGTCGCCATTGGACAGGCATATGGATGTACATGGAATAGTGTAGGTGAGATGGGCTTCAGATCAATATGACAGGGTGGCGCAACATCGAGGTCCGAAGGGCCTGTACTGCGCTGTAACGTTCTATGTTTTAGACGCAGCACCTTACCAACCTTTAATTCAAATGGATTTTCAAAAACATACTCTTCATTAATTCTAGTTTAGTGCAGTTCCGCATGTTCACCAGACGCCCTGTTCCCTTGTGTATCTGGAAGTTTGCTTCTGTACCTTCCTCAGGGAGATGGACTCAATGTCTTCCGCTTAGCTGGCAGATGGCTTCTGAGAGCCAGTGAATATTTCGGAGGACTGCACTTCGGAGATTATGAAACTGTTAACAACTCCGGCCTGTAATGTTCCCGAATTAACCCAGTTCACTTCATGGTGAATGTCAGCACAGTCCTGTCTCTGGTGTGAGTTTATAGGTTATGCTGATGGAGGGGACACAGCTCAGTGACCACATCATTTTTGAAAGGTTCACATTTTACATTTGGAATTGGTTCAGCTTAGAAAAATATTCCTGGAAATCCCAGTACAATGCCCAGCCCTTCCCCGTGTACAGAGCTTACCATCTATCTCGTCTCAACTCCATTTGTTTCCCACGGACCCAAACACGCTATAAATGCAGTGTCCACAGAGGGGTCACCAGACCCTCGGGTCTCTCTGAATACATGCAGCAGCTGATAATACACAAGCCCGAGGAAAGCATCAACTGACCTCCCCTTACTGTCTAATGACAGGCGCAAGTCAAAACCTCACCCACACACAGTGCACCCATTCCGTGTTGAAAATGTTTCTCTTCCTAGCTGAAAAAGCTATTACATCTCTGAATAGTCCCACAATAATCGTCCCTTTCTCTGAAGAAGCAGTTGACATTGTCACATTACATTTCTCTGTACCTCAGTAACTATAAGGACAAGATCGGTATTAACAATGGAGTTGATCATCACAGTCCGAGACGAGAGATAGAGGAAATATAATTCACTTTAAACAGGGGCATATCGAGATTGACGTGATATTCAGGAATAAGGGGAAAAGGGGTTATGTTAGAAGAAGCTACCATTTTATTTTCCTTCTACTTCAGCATCAGCTGTCCCTTTGTTTGCTTTTCAGTTCTTTCCCTGTATCTCTCTCTCTTTTTGGACATTTCTCCATCCATTCAACTAACCTCCCCTTCACTCATTCAGCCATCCCTGGTAGAAGTAATGTAATTTCTCGGTTGCTTTCAGTGTTGATGGAGAGTCACTGAGCTTGCAACCTTATCTGTGTTTCTCCTGACAGGAAGGATGTTCTGTAAGTTGAAAGGGCTCAGAAAAAACATACAACATGATTAAAAGGGATTGAAGGGACAGCTTTTTCATGCACACGGTGATGTGTATGGAATGAGCTGAGAGAGAAAGTAATGGAGACGGATACCATGACAACATATAAAAGGTATCTCGATGTGTATATGGATAGTAAGGTGTTAGAGATACGTGGACCAAGTGTTCGTAAGTGGAATTGATTTATTTAGATCTTTTGGTCAGCATGGATGAGTTGGACTGAAAGGTCTGTTTCCATGCTGTACCTCTCTGTGACTTGAAAACTGTGCACGTTATAGAAGAGGTAGAGCTGGAGGTTTTAAAACACAAAGCTATGGAAAGTCCCAGAACCTGATTAAGTGTATCACAGAACATTGTGGGATGTTAGGGAAGAGATTGTGTAGTCCCGAGCAAATGTATTTGTACCACTGACAGGCATGTGGGATGGGCTGGAAGATTGGAGGGTGGAATAATGAACATTGAAGGAGGTTTGCTAAGATTACAAAGGGATTTTGAGGAAATGGGTGAATGGACTGAAACATTGTGGATCGAATTCAATCTGAATAAATGCATTTGGTAAAACGAACAAGGTAGCGCTTATACAATTAATGCTAGGTCCTTGGTTATTGTATTAGAGCAGAGGGTCCTCCCCCGGGTTCAGGTTCATAATTCTTGAAGCTTGCATCACAGCTCCTTATTCTTTCAAGAACGACATCTGCCCATCCTCACATGGTCTGCACGACATACCCACAGCAAAGTGTTTGCCTCTCAGTGACCCTCTAAAATGGCTGAGCAAGATGTTCAGTTCATGGGCAGCTCGGGCTGAGTAAGAAAGGCTGGTCAGCCAGAAACACCCACATCCCATACCTGATTTTTAATAAAATAATTCATTAGAATGATCCCACTGGTATCGTGCTGGAACCAGGGTCCTGGCCAATCATGTCGGTGGGTTTATGGACAGGGCTTTAAACTGACAGAGAGGATGCAGGGATAGGGTTCAGGTCAAATGAGGTTTCCAAAGAGAAAAGGTGAAGCATCGGAACAGGGATTGTGGCTGAAGACCAGCAGAAAGGAACAGGAATGGATAGAATTTAACTAAGACTGCATATCAGCGAATCGGGTTGTACCAGGAAATTGTGGCAAAGAGTAAATTATGCTTTGTTTTGGAATGGACAATGTCTCATCAATAAGGTAGATGGATTTGTGATACAGAGATAAAAGAGATTTAGACACCAGGGAGACATGGTTATTGGGCAAACAAATGGTTCACAGCCTTGCGGATACTCAGGCAAAATGGGTAACGCTAACAATGATGGATAACAAAGACATTGCAGAGAAAACATTTGGCCTCAGATCATGAAGTAGAGTCAGTCTGAATGTACGTTCTGGCTATCACTTGCCAAGGACACAAGCAGCAGAACAGTTTCAGGCATTTCATTGCTCATCACTGCATTAAACGGGAACTCATTGAAATTTTAAAAAAAGGCACTGTGATAATTTTGGAACCCTTCAATATTTGCATAATCTGGGACAGTCACACTGACAACTGTGATATTGGAAGAGGAGTTCGGAGAAATTTTTTCAGTGTCACTTTGAATAACACATTGTGCAACTGGCGAGGGATGTAACTATCTCAGATCGACAGTTGTGTCATGAAACCTAGTAAATGAGAAATGTCACCTGGAGAGATCCTTTGGGAAATTCTGATAAAGTGCAGTTTAATGGAATATAAAGTTTTAAAGTGAATCGCAGAAAGGACAAGCTACAACTAGAGGCAAAAATAGCCAAGTACATGAGCTTGAGGGAAGAACTGATCAAGGTAAAGAGGCAAAACAGACTGAAACATGTGTCAGTAAATGAACAGTGGAAAACGTTTGAAAGAACAGTGTAAAACACGCATTGAAACAGACAAAGCCTCCGCAAGAAATTCACATCCGTCCCTCACTTAGGTACAAAATGGATCGTATTAGGTTATGAGGCTGAGAAAATCACCAAAAAAGTACTCAAAATCCTGAAAAGAGTGAGTGTTTACGGAGTACGTTTTAAAGAGATTGCAAATGATCTGCTAGCAGGAGGATGGCAGTGGGAAGGGGAATCATTGTCAGGGTTTATTGACACGACAGAACAGGGAAGGTGAAGGTGCTGAAAGTGGTGAGAGTGTTACAGGGAGTGGTCAGGGCCCGAACAGTGTTACAAAGCCAATACGAATTGCAGCAGCTGGAGGGATTTGCAGAAGTAGGGAGGGACATATGTATTTGTATGTATTCATTCATGGGATGGATCAGCAATCTTTGCCCCATTGCTAATTGCCCAGAGGGGAGCTCAGAGTCAGCCATATTGCTGTGGGTCTGACGTCACATGTCGGCCAGACCAGGTCAGAATATTTGATGTCCTTCCCTAAAGGAGGTAAGTGAACCAGATGAGTTCTTCCGATTGATCAACAATGGTTTCATGGTGGCCTCAGCGAAGCCTTGTACAGCCACAACATGACATCCCAACTCCTACTCTCAATGCTCTGACCAATGAAGGTAACCATCCCAAACTCCTGCTTCACCAGCCTGTCTACCTGTGACACCACTTTCAAAGAACTGTGTACCTGCATCCCTGGGTCACTAATTGACAACAATACCGAGGACCCGAACATTTCCTGTACCAGCCCCACCCTGGATTGTTTCAGTAAAATTGAACACTTCACATGTATCTAATTAAACTCCATCTGCTATTCTGCAGCCCACTATCCCAGCAGGACTGTCCATCCTGTTGTATCATAGATAATCTTCTTCACTGTCCACTTTACCACCAATTTCAGTGTCACCCAAGAAGCTTACTGACCAGGAAACCAATATTCCCATCCAAATCATTTATCCAAATGACAAACAACAGTGGACCCTCAACACCGCTGGTCAATGCCTCCAGTCAGAAAAACAACTGTCTCCCACCACCCTCTGTCACCTACCATAAATCCAATTTCGTATCCAGTTCACGAGCTCCTCCTGAATGCCGCATCGTTTTGACACTGATCTGAGCTTATTACACAGTTTACCATATGGAACTTAGAACACAGAACAGTACAGCACAAGACCCTTCGGCCATGATGCCATGCCAACCTTTTACCCGACTGTAAGATGAAATTAACCTACATTCCCTTCATTTTACTGCCATCCTCATGCCTATCCAAGAGTCTATTAAATATCCCTAATGTATCTAATTTTACTACCACCATTGTCAGTACATTCTAACCACCTTCCATTCTCTATCCTCTTATCCATTCTCCATTCACCTTAAAATTATGCCGCCTTGTAATAGCTATTTGTGCATTAGGAGAAAAAGTCTCTGATTATTCACACTCTCTGTGCCTCTCATCATCTTGTTCACCTCTATCAAGTCGCTCCGCCCCTTCTTCACTCCAGCAGGAAAGCCTTACCTCCCTCAACCCTTCTTCATAAGAAAGGCTCTCCATTCCAGACAGCATCCTGGTAAATCTCCAGTGTACGCTATCTAAAACTTGCACATCCTTCCTGTAAAGAGGGGACCAGACTGAACACAATATTCCAAGTGTGGTCTCACCAGGATGCTATAAAGATGCAGTAAAACCTCAGCGCCCTTAAAATCGATCCCCTTGCTCAGGGAAGCCAACAGAACATATGCCTTTTTAACAACCCTATCAACATGCGTGGCAAATTGAGGGACCTCTGAACATGGACTCCATGATCTTTCCGTTCCTCCACATTGCCACGTATTCTGCCTTTCACCTTGCATTCTGTATTCAAATTTGACCTTCCAGAATGAGTCACTTCACACTTTTCCAGATTGAACCACATCTGCCACTTCCAGCCCAGCTCTGCCTTCTGTCAATGTCCCATTGCAACCTACAACAGCCCTCCACATTACCCACCAACCTTCGTGTGATTAGCAAACTAACTAACCCACTCTCCAACATCCACATCCAAGACATTTATAAAAATCACAGAGAGCAGAGTCCCAGAGCCGATTGTTACAGAACACCACTGGTCACTGAGCTCCAGGCTCAATACTGTCCATCTGCTGCCATACTCTGTCTTCTCTGGGCCATCCAATCCTATATCCAGGCAGATAGATTTCCCTGTTTCCCATGCCTCCTCATTTTCTGAATGAGCCACCAACGTATTCTCTCATATCCTCAACGAATTCAATAAGGTTTGCGAGGCATGGACTGTCCCTCCCAAACCTATGCGGACTGTCTCTAATTTAACTGTGGTTTTCCAAGTAGTCATAAATCCTGTCTCTCAGAGTCCTCTCCAATAATCTGTACACCACAGACATAAGACTAAATCTGTAATTCCCAGGATTCTACCTCCATAACATGGCTCGGACTCCATAACATGGCAAATTTTCCCTCCTCTGCCATGTTCCCCAGAAGGGCACTGAAGGGTGGTGGGGGTTACAGAGATAGAGAGGGATATCAGGGCGAGAGGATTTTGCAGACATTATGAGGTTTGCAATGCCAAAAGCAGGCTTCAGTAATTGTGAGGTTTTATGGTGAAGAAGACATTTGAGGTGGGAGGGAGGGAGGATTGCAAAGAAATGAGGTGTTTCTCAGTTTAGGTGTTTTGTTAGGATTGCAGGAGGTTACTGAGTTGGAATGGGTTTAAGCGCTGGAGGATTTTACGTAAACATGGAGGGGTTGCAATGACAGGAAGAGGATTCAGGAAGCTGGGAGAGTATGGGGTCTGAATGAGCTAACACAAAGGGAAGAGTTGTCAGAGGTGGAGGTGTTTACAGAACAGAAAGGTTCTAATCTGGAGCAGAGGACCCAGATTGGGAGGGGTGTGGGGACTGGAGGTGGTTTCACAGGGAGGGAGGACAATAGAGCCATTGGAGGTTACAAAGCTGTAGAGAGCTATAGGACTGACAGGGGTTTATGGAGTTGGGAATGTTGGGAGGGATGGAGAAGTTTACAAAGATAAGGATGATTGTCGGACAGGGCTGGATTACACAGATATGGAGCGTTTTAGAGAGCTAAGCAGATTACAGAGATAAAGATGTTTGTATCGGCTGAAGGAACAAACAGATATGGAGGGAAGTCGTGACTGAAGATGTTTATAGATATAGGAAGGCTTATGTTCTGGGCACTATTTAGACAGGAGGATGTGGAATCTGGATTCTTTCTTCAGAGATTGGATTAGCAAGTTTGGTTGGAGACGGTTTCACAGATAAGGGAGCATTGCACAAACAGGACGAAGTTCCTGCGATAGGGAGGGTTCGAGTGGAGAGTGATGTTTTCACAGATAGGGGTGTAAGTGCTGGAGACGGTTATGGAGATGAGTAAATGTTTGGAGGAACTTATATTGACAGGGTGGGTGACAGTGAAAGGAGGATGTTACATAGTTAATGAGTCTTGTAGGAACAGGACCGGGAGAGGCCCAGGCATTGGAATGGGTTCTACAGATCGGCAGTGTTGCAGGGACCTGAGAGGATAACACAGATGGGGATGTTGTTGGGTCTCCACAGACTGATGGCGTTTGAGGGACTAGAATTGGTTATGTAGATAGGGAGGGCTGTAAGAGCTGCAGGAGATTATGGAGATTTGAAGAGTTTGAGCAGTTCACCAAGGATTTTTCTCAGTCAGAAATAGGTTACAGATAGTGAGAGTTGTGTGGCCTGAGTAAGTTAAAGAGAGGGAGAGTTTTCGGATCTGGAAAATATGCCACTGATATAGACGGTTGAAGAGACTGAAACAAAAATGAATGGAGAAGGTTACGCAAATAGTGAGGGATGTCGAGACTGAAGGTAAATACACAGATGTGAAAGGTTGTATTGTTAGACAGAGCTTTGCAGGATAGGGACCGGTGGAGAGATTTGCACAGATAGGGAAGGTTTTGTTTTTGCAGAAGGTTACACGGATACATACAGGGAGTGTGTAATGGGCTACAGAGGAGCTCAGAGAGAATGTATTATGGAGAGTGGAGGAGATTACAGACACAGAGATGGCTGTCGGGGTGAAAAGAACTTCTACAGATCCTCAATGCTGTAAGGCTGGAGGGAGGTGATAATAGTGAGTGTTACCAAGACTTAATTACTTCACTGATATAGAGCAGGTCTCAGCACGTAACTGTCAAAGGGAAGTTGTGACAGTCCAGATGAGTTTTCAAAGATACAAATGTTTATGTGAGTTTCAGAGGGAACAGTAATTGGAAATGCTGTAATAAATGGCAATAATTATAGGAAGGGTTCTAAAAGTATGAAGAGGTGACAGTCATATCGATCTTTGTAAATACTGGGGAAGCTTATGTAGACAAGGGGTGATTTAGAGACTGGAGGAGATTACAGGGGAAGAAGAATATTGTGAATGAGGCAAGGTTTAAGAGACGGGGATGGTTGACAGGACTGGGCAAAGATCTGAATAGAATCTCCACAGTGTGGAACCAGGCCATTCGGCCCAACCAGTCCATTCCAACCCTCTGAAGAGCATCCTACCCAGACCCACCCCTCTACCTATCCATTAAAGCCTTCATTTCTCATAGTGAACTTACTTAAACCACACATTCCTGAATACTACAATCAATTGATGATGGTCAATCCACTGATCGTGCAAATTTTGGATGGTGGGAGGAAGCCTGAACACCCGGAAGAACCCACACAGTCGTGGGGGGGGGGGGGGGGGAAGCGGGGAGAACATGCAAAGACCACGCAGACAATTGTCCAAGGCTGGAATTGAAGCTAGGTCCCTGACGCTGTGAGGCTGCAGTGCTATCCACTGAACCTCACTGCAACTGATTATACAGAGCACTGCAGACATTTGACCAGGGTCCAAAGTTCACAAGGGTTTATTGGAACAGGAGGAGAACGTAGTCAGGAACAGGAGAAGGTTTCTTAGATGGTGAGAGGGACTGGAGGAGGTTAATACAATAGGGAGGGCTGTGGATTCTCTAGACAATTAGAGGTAGGGACGGTTGGGGAGACTGGATGAAGTTAGTCATACTCAGAGTTGTATACACTGGGTGAGGTTACCAGGTTAGCAAGGATTCTATGGGCTGGCTGAGGTTTTAGACAGAGGCAGTTTTGGGATGAAAGTTGATAAAACAATTGAGAGGATATTTCAGACACATGGATGGTTTTAGTGGCTGCAGGATGTTCGAGAGCTAGGAAGGCTAATACTGACTGAAGGTTAAGGAACATTGTAGTGAGGGGAGTTAGTCACAGAGACAGGGAAGACTGAAGAGAGAGCGAGAGGGCAAGGTTACAGATCTCGGGAGCGTTCAGGTGGCTACAGAACGTTACACAAAGGGAGGGTTGGCAGGAAATGCTGTAGGAACTGGAGGACTCTGTACAGACAGTGAGGTGAAATGGATGGTGCAAGTTTACAGGTAATGAGGTGCTGTGGAACAGAATGGAGGAGTGATGCGGTGACTGGACAAGGCTACAGTGACAACAAGTGCTAGAGAGGCTGGAGGAAGGAACACTGATGGGGAGGTCAGTAAGGGCTGGATGTCATAAACAGAGTGGGCAGTAGGTGCTGGACAAGATGACAGACATAAGGATTTTTGTAGCGTTTTGGCGATAGTGATATCATTAGTCGTTTTGCAGATGACATGAAAGGTGAGGATGTTGTTCACAGTGAGGGAGATGGTCTCCAGCCACAGTCTAATATCAATCAGATGATAATCTGATCAGAGATTATTGGTGATCGAAGTGAAGTCATACCCTGTGGGAGGTATGATAAGCAAAGGACAGACATAATGAATGGTCGGTCCTTGCGGAGTACCAAGGAACACAGGGACCTTGGTGGATAAGTGCATAGATCCTTGCAGGTGTCAGCACACGTTGACAGGGTGGGGAAGAGAACTGAACAGGGAGCCGGGGGGTGGGGGGGGCATACATGTTAAAGAGAGGAATTACAACAGACAAGGCAGGCAAGGACATAGCAGGGAATGGGGAAAACTGATTATTAAATTGCATTTATTTCAATGAAAGGAGCCTGACAGATAAGGAAGGTGAACTCAGGACATGGATTGGAACATGAGAATGGGACATTATAGTTATTATAGAAACACAGCTGAGGGAGGGGCAGGACTGGCAGCTCATTGCTTCTAGGTGGAGATGCTACAGGAAGCATCGCAGGGAAGGCAAGAGAGGACTCGTGGTGATGGGTTACTTAGAGAGGATATTCCTGTGGGATCACCCAGTGAAGCTATGTTAGTGGAACTGAGAAATAAGAATGAGTCATCACTTTGAAACGATTGTCCTACTGATCCTGAATAACCAGGGACAGACTGAGGAACAAATATATCAGGAGATCTGAAATATCAATCATAATAATAGGGCTGTTATGATAGGGGTTCTCAAAATGTCAAAACCGGGTCTGGCACAGCTAATGTTCAGCATTTGCAAGGGAGGAATTTGGTAATTGCATTCCAGAAACTTCCAATCAATATGTAAATGGCCTGAAAAGAGAAAGGGCAAAACCTGATCTTCCCTTCGGAAACAAGATCGGGAAAGGGACTGAGGTGTTAGTGGGAAACCATTTTGCCAACATGATTAGAGTTCTATTAGTTTGAAAACAGCTATGGAAAAGGACAGGTCTGATCCACAAGTTCAAGTTATAAAAGGAGGTCATACCAATCTTGATCCTATCAGCCAGGAACTTTCAACAGGTGACTGGGGAGTCTATTTGCAGGGAAAGGGAAGTCTGGCAAAGGAGAATATTTTGAAAGTGGGACAAGTTAAGAGTTCAGCGCCAGCATATTCCTGTTTGTGCGCAGCTCAATGCTGACAGCATTCGGAAACACTGGCTGTCTATTGAGGGTCTGGTCAAGGAAAAGGGGGCACATGTCAGGTACAGCCAGCTGGATCAAGGGAATCCCTGAGGAGCACAGGGGCTGTTGGAATACACTTTGGATGGAAATCAGGAATGCGGAACGGGTACTAAAATAACCCTTGCAGTGAAGGATCATGAGAATCCAAAATTGATTGTATCAATATATTAGTTGTTAACGAGTATCTCGAGACAAAACAGGGACCGTTAAAGATCACTGAGGCCATCGATGTGTGGAAGTAGAAGATATGGCTAAGACCCTAAACAATGTTTTCACTCCAGACCTTACTATGGACAAAGACTGGGGAACTCAGGGAACAAGAGTAATACGTTCGGCCACAATTGGCGTACTCTGCAATTCCAGTCTCCCTGCTACAGGAAGGATGTTGTGAAACTTGAAAGTGCTCAGAAAAGGTTGACAAGATGTTGCCAGGGCTATTGCTGTATACGCTGGTGTTATTTTCCCTGGAGCATCGGAAACTGAGGGGTGACCTTACAGAGGTTTCGATAAACATGACGGATAACATTCAAGGTCGTTCCCAGGGATTGGGGAGTACAAAACTAGAGGCATAGGATTAAGGTTAGAGGGACTGAAGGGACAGCTTTTTCACGCACATGGTGATATGTGTATGGAATGAGCTAAGAGAGAGCAATTAACAGAGATTGATACTATGACAACATTTAAAAGGTATCTGGATATGTATATGAATAGTAAGGGTTTAGAGATACATGGGCCAAATGATGGTAAGTGGAATGGATTTATTTTGATCTTCTGGTCAGCATGGATTAGTTGGACCGAAGGGTCTGTTTCTAAACTGTATACCGCTATGACTTGAAAAAAAGTGCATATTGCAGAAGAGATGGTGCTGGAAGTTTTAAAACACAAAGGTATGGAGAGCTCCAGGACCCTGATTAAGCGCCAGGACACAATGGGATGCTGAGGAAGAAATTGTGGAGCCCCAAGCAACAATGTTCGTACAATTGACAGTCATGGAGGGTGGCATCGTGGACAGTGAAGGAGGTTTGCTAAGATTACAAAGGGATCTTGATAATATGGGAGAATGGGCTGAAAAGTTGTAGATGGAACTCTATCTGAATAAATGAGAGGCAATGCATTTGGCAAAACGAACAATGGGGTCGAGGTTATACAATTAATGTTAGGGCTTCGTTTAGTGTTTTAGAGCAGAGGGACCTGCGGGTTCAGGTACATAACTTTTGAAGCTTGTATCACAGGACGGATAAGACAGTGCTTGGCATGCCTGACTATTGCTCAGTCCATTGAGTGTAGGATTTGGGACATCATGTTGAGATTATACAGACATTTGTGAGACCTCTTCTGCAACACTGCATCCAGTTCTGGTCGCCCAGTTGTAGGAAGGATATTATTAAGTTGCAGTGAGTTCAGAAGAGATTTACCAGGACATTGCTAGATATGGAGGGCCTGAGTTATTAAAAATGGCTGGATAGACTGAATCAGTTTTTACTGGAGCCTTGAGATGACCTTAAGGAAGTTGAATAAATAAATTAGGGATATAGATAGCGTTAATGGCAGCCTTTTCCTCAGGATGGGGAAGTCCCAAGAGAATGGGCAACATTTTTAAGGTTAGAGGAGAGAGATTTTGAAAAATATGACATGAGTGGCAAATTGTTACGCAGAGGGTGGTTTGAGTGTGGAATGAACTTCATGAAGAAGGGGTGGATGTGGGTACAATTCCAACATTGAAACAACATTTGGATAAGTACGTGAATAGGAAAGGTTTGGAGGGATGTGGTCCAGCAACGGTGCAGCTGGGATGGTTGGTACCAACTGAAGGGTCTGTTTCCATGCTGTACGGCTATAACAAGAATATGTTTGTTTTTCCCATTATTTGAAAAAGGCTGCGATGGAAAGCCAGGGAACTAAAGACCAATTAGCCGGGCATCAGTGGTGGTTAAGTTGGATGTGATTCTGTGGAACAGGAGTTACATGAATTTGGAAAGTCCAGGATTGATGGAAGACAGTCAGCACAGCTTTGTGCGTACAAAGTCAGATCTCACAAACTCGATTGCTTTTGCTGAAGTGGTTGATACCAACCTCAGCAGGACCTTTGACAGGATTTAGCATTAGGTTGGATCACATGGGATCTGGGGAGCTAGCCAACTGGATACAACATTGGTTTGACAGTAGGACACAGAGGGTGGTGGGAGAGGGTTGTCGTTCAGACTGGAGTCATGTGACCAGCGGTGTGCTATAAGGATGGGTCCACTGATGTGCATCATCCACTTAAACTATTTGGTTGAGAATACAGGAGTCATTGTTCGTAGGTTTGTGTATGATCAAGTTAATAGTGTAGTGGCAGTGAATATAATAATCAAAGGGGCTGTTGACCAACTGGGCCAGTGGACCAATGAATGAAAAATGGAGTTTAATTAAGGTGTTGTGTTTTATTAAGACAAACCAAGGAGAACTAACACGGTTAATGGTAGGACCCTGGGCGGTGTTGTAGAACAGAGACAGACCAAGGTGGACAGTTACATTGTCCCTTGGAAGTGGTATTACAGGGGGACAGGGCGGGGAATGCGGCATTTGACACACTTGCCCTCATTAGTCAGAGCATTGAGGACATGAATTGGAGGTATTTGTAACTTTGTCTTCCATATTTTCCCTGGGCATGGGAGGCTAAGGGGTGACCTTACAAAGGTTTACAAAAACATGCAGGGCCTTAGTAAGGTGAATAGGCAAGGGTAGGTGAGTCCAAAACTCGAGAGTATAAATGGGAGGTGAGAAAATATACATTTAAAGAGCGAGCTGAGGGGAAACATTATGCACAGAGGATGGTGCATAGACGGATCGACTGCCAGAGGCACATGGGGGTAACATGAACAATTAAAAAATGTAAAAGACATTTCAGCAGGACATGGACAATTACATGGAAAGGAAAAGGTTTGAAGAGATAAGTGCCCAATGCAGGCAAAAGTGACTTGTTCGGTTTGGGATATCTGGTCCATGGATTGGTTGGATCGAAGGAACCGTTTTCGTGCTGCATGTCTCTGTCTCCAGTTATTGGTGGACACTACTGAGATAAGGCATCTTGTGATCCTGAAGCATGTTACAGCGATAGGGATGGTAGTCCCTCGAGAAAACACTGGTCTATGAGATATGCCATAGGTAGTATTGGAGAGGGAATGCAGAACAGAAAGATCGCAGGCAGCGTTCCCACCCTCTCATGGCAGGCCTGCTTTCTCCCCGTTGTACTGATGCTCACTAAGACAGCACAGACCTGGATTGATAACTGTGACACTCCTGATGCTGTCTTAGTACAACAAAGCTTACAATACGGATGGTGATTGAGCCTAGGGTGTGGCTGTACTGTGCTCCCCCTCCAGTACTGTATCTATGTCATGTCTTGTTACCTGATATTTGGAGCCCTCTCACTGCTCTCTGCTCTGTGAGTGATCTTACCTCACTGCAGGATTTATTGAAGGCTCCCGATCACCCTGCCCTTTTTCTCTCTGGCCGGCCAAACATCTTCAATATGGTGATGGACGAGACATCCAGCAGCTGGGAAGTCTATTGAGTCAAGAATTGCCTAGAGTGTTCATGGATGTGTATGTAAGTTGCATTAGTCAGGGGTAAGTGTAGAGTAAGAGGGTAGTTGAATGGGTTTGGTTGGAATAATCGTCAGGGGGCCAGTGGACTTGTTGGGCTGAAGGGCCTGTTTCCACAGAGGAGGGATTCTATGAATCAATGGCCGCTGAGGCACACTACTAGTCACAGGCCTCCAGTCTGACTATTACCCTTTGCTTCCTACCATCAAGCCAATTATGTACCCAATTTGCCAACTCCACCCTGGATTCCATGCGATCTAACCTTCCAGGGTAAGGTACCATGTGGAACCTTATCAAAGGCCTTACTGAAATCTGTAGAGTCTACATGTACTGGCCTGCCCTCTTCAAACTTCCTGATCACTTCATCAAAGAACGCTAACAAATTTGTGAGGCATAGTCTCCCACGCACAAGGCTATGCTGACTACTCCCAATTAAATGCTGTATTTCCAAATGCATGTATATCTAATCTCCCAGAAACTTCTGAAGTAACTTACTGACCACACATGTTCGGCTGACTGCTTTGTAGTTCCCAGGTTTTTGTTTGCAGCCATTCTCGAATAAGGGCACAAAATTTGCAGCCCTCCAATCTTCCGGGACCTCACCCGTGGCTAACGGTGATGCAAAAAGATCAGCCAGGGACCCCACAATTTCTTCTCTCGCCTCTTGCAGTGCTGTTGGATATATTTGGTCAGGTCCAGGAGATTTATCCACCTTCATGCATTCTAATACATTCAACACTTCCTCTGCTATGATATGGAGTATCCCCAAGAGATCATCACTAACTTTGTCAAGTTCCCAAGCCTTCATGTTCTTCTCCACAGTCAATACAGAGGAGAAATAACTCCTGCGATTCTGCACATACATGTCCACTTTGGACCTTGAATAGTCCTAGTCTCTCTCTAGTCTATCTTTTTCCTTTAATATACTTCAAGAATCTCTTTGGATTCACCAAAATCTTCTCAGCCAAGGTCATCTGCCCTCCCGATTCCCTTCTTCAGTAAACTCTGGTATCCCCTATGTATCCCCAGGGATTCCCTTGACCCCAGCTTCATATACCTGAACCATGCCTGCTTTTTGTTTTCTGGTTAAAGCCTCAATGTGTCTTGTCATCCAGGGTTCCTTATTCCTGCCAACCTTGCTCTTAACACTCACAGGATCGTACAGATCTTGAACTGTAGCTCTCCCACATTGAAGGAACTTCCACTTTCCAGAGGTCCCTTTGCCTGCAAACAAACTTCTCAAGTCAACCCCTGAAAGCTGCTGTCTAATTCTGTCAAAATTTGCTTCGCCCGAATGTAGAACAAGCACCTGTGGAACATTTTGTCTTACTCCACAATGATTACAATATTAATAGAACTATGGCCACTGGTTCCAAAGTGCTCCCCCACTGTCACCTCACTCCGACCATTCTGGTTGGGTTGTTAACTTTGTTTTTAGAAATAAGTGGACAACACCATCAGCATCTTAATGTTCATTTGTGAGACATTATCTCTTCCATGTGAAGGAACGGGACCCAGAAATCTACATTTAATCTGGCTCCCATCAAAATTCCCAGGAACAGTGCTGCCCAGGTTATCAGTCTTACCAGCTAACTACAGCAAGTCACAGAAAGGATTCAAAGTGAATCTTCACTGAAACGGTTCTCATGAAAAGATCCCAGATTAGTTTGAGAATGGACTTAGATCTGGAGGAAAGCTTCCTCAAAGTGCCACCATCTAACCCTCTGGAGATTGACAGCACATAGTGTTCTCTCAATGTTGTCACAGTCAAATACACAAAGGACAGGCTTAAATATTAATACATCCATCTCACTAACCTGATCTGGGAGAGATGGCTCAGGGAGGGGGAGATTGCTTTGTTGGGTAGGGATCAGTAAGGCAAAGGGACTGTTGGAAAGAGGGGGAGGGGGAGATTACGTTTTTGGGACGGGACTAGCTAAGGAGAGGCAGATTGAAGAGTTGGATGGAGATTAGTCAGGAAGGGAGTGATTTATTGTTGCGTAGGGATCATTCAGGGAGGGGGATATTGCAGTGTTGGGTTAGGATCAGTCAGGGAGGGGGTGAGTGCAGTGTTGGGTAGGGATCAGTCAGGGAGGGGGTGAGTGCAGTGTTGGGTAGGGATCAGTCAGGGAGGGGGAGAGTGCAGTGTTGGGTAGGGATCAGTCAGGGAGGGGGTGAGTGCACTGTTGGGGAGGGATCAGTCAGGGAGGGGGTGAGTGCAGTGTTGGGTAGGGGTCAGTCAGGGAGGGGGTGAGTGCAGTGTTGTGTAGGGATCAGTCAGGGAGGGGGTGATTGCATTGTTGTGTAGGGATCAGTCAGGGAGGGGGAGAGTGCAGTGTTGTGTAGGGATCAGTCAGGGAGGGGGAGATTGCAGTGTTGGGTAGGGATCAGTCAGGGAGGGGGTGAGTGCAGTGTTGGGTAGGGATCAGTCAGGGAGGGGGTGAGTGCAGTGTTGGGTAGGGATCAGTCAGGGAGGGGGTGAGTGCAGTGTTGGGTAGGGATCAGTCAGGGAGGGGGAGAGTGCAGTGTTGGGTAGGGATCAGTCAGGGAGGGGGAGAGTGCAGTGTTGTGTAGGGATCAGTCAGGGAGGGGGAGAGTGCAGTGTTGTGTAGGGATCAGTCAGGGAGGGGGAGATTGCAGTGTTGGGTAGGGATCAGTCAGGGAGGGGGTGAGTGCAGTGTTGGGTAGGGATCAGTCAGGGAGGGGGTGAGTGCAGTGTTGGGTAGGGATCAGTCAGGGAGGGGGTGAGTGCAGTGTTGGGTAGGGGTCAGTCAGGGAGGGGGTGAGTGCAGTGTTGTGTAGGGATCAGTCAGGGAGGGGGTGAGTGCAGTGTTGGGTAGGGATCAGTCATGGAGGGGGAGAGTGCAGTGTTGGGTAGGGGTCAGTCAGGGAGGGGGTGAGTGCAGTGTTGTGTAGGGATCAGTCAGGGAGGGGGTGAGTGCAGTGTTGGGTAGGGATCAGGCAGGGAGGGGGAGAGTGCAGTGTTGGGTAGGGATCAGTCAGGGAGGGGGAGATTGCAGTGTTGTGTAGGGGTCAGTCAGGGAGGGGGTGAGTGCAGTGTTGTGTAGGGATCAGTCAGGGAGGGGGTGAGTGCAGTGTTGTGTAGGGATCAGTCAGGGAGGGGGAGAGTGCAGTGTTGGGTAGGGGTCAGTCAGGGAGGGGGTGAGTGCAGTGTTGTGTAGGGATCAGTCAGGGAGGGGGTGAGTGCAGTGTTGGGTAGTGATCAGTCAGGGAGGGGGAGAGTGCAGTGTTGGGTAGGGATCAGGCAGGGAGGGGGAGAGTGCAGTGTTGGGTAGGGATCAGTCAGGGAGGGGGAGAGTGCAGTGTTGGGTAGGGATCAGTCAGGGAGGGGGTGAGTGCAGTGTTGGGTAGGGGTCAGTCAGGGAGGGGGTGAGTGCAGTGTTGGGTAGGGGTCAGTCAGGGAGGGGGTGATTACAGTGTTGGGTAGGGGTCAGTCAGGGAGGGGGAGAGTGCAGTGTTGGGTAGGGGTCAGTCAGGGAGGGGGTGATTACAGTGTTGGGTAGGGGTCAGTCAGGGAGGGGGAGAGTGCAGTGTTGGGTAGGGATCAGTCAGGGAGGGGGTGAGTGCAGTGTTGGGTAGGGATCAGTCAGGGAGGGGGTGAGTGCAGTGTTGGGTAGGGATCAGTCAGGGAGGGGGTGAGTGCAGTGTTGGGTAGGGATAGATTGGAAAGCAGGATGGCAAAACGTGTACATGTGATTGCTTTTTCAATTAGGGCTATGGAGAATCCAAAGAGCTTTTACAAATACGTGAAGGCCAAAGGGTCACTGGGGAGAGAATAGAGCCCCCCAAAGATCAAGACAGCCTGCACGTGGAGCTGAACAAGTATTTCCTGTGGAGAAGGACATGGAAGATATAGAATAGAATGATGGTTTGGGAAATAAATCTTGCAAAATGCCCACATTACAGAGGAGGAGGTGCTGGATGTCTTGAAACACATAAAGATGGATAAATCCCCAGGACCTATCAGGTATACTCTCGATCTCTGTGGGAAGCTAGAGAAGTGATTGCTGGGCCCCTTGCTGAAATATTTGTACCATCGATAGACACAGGTGAGGTGCCAGAAGACTGGAGGTTGGGCTAACGTGGTGCCACTGTTTAAGACAGGTGGTCAGGACAAGCCAGGGAACTACAGACTGGTACGCCTGACGTCAGTCGTGGGCACGTTTAAAGACGGATACATGAGGGACAGGATTTACATGTGTTTAGAAAGGCAATGTCTAATTGGGGATAGTCAACATTGCTTTGTGCGTGGGAAATCTTGTCTCAAAGTATTGAGTTTTTTGAAGAAGTAACAAAAGGATTGATGAGGGCAGAGCGGTGGATGTGAGTGCTATGGACTTCAGTAAGGTATTCGTAATGTTTCCACATGGGAGATTGGAGAGCAAGGATAGATCTCACGGAATACAGGGAAAACCAACTATTTGGATATAGAACTGGCACGAAGGCAGACGACAGAGGGTGGTTGTGGTGGGTTGTTTTTTCAGACTGGAGACCTGTGACCAGTGGAGTGCCACAAGGATCGGTGCTGCGTCCACTACTTTCCATTAATTATATAAATGATTTGGATGTGAACATAGCAGGTATAGTTAGTAAGTTTGCAGATGACACCAAAATTGGAGGTGTAGTGGATAGTGAAGAATGTTCCTTCACATTACAACGGGATGGTGAACTGATGGGCCAATGGGCTTAAGAGTGGCAGATGGAGCTTCATTTAGATAAATGGGTGGTGCTGCATTTTCGGAAAGCAACTCTTCGCAGGACTTATACACTTAATTTTAAGGTCCCAGGGAGTGTTTCTGAACAAAGAGACTTTGGAGTGCAAGTTCATTGTTCCTTGAAAGGAGAATTGTGGATCGATACGATAGTGAAGAAGGTGTTTGGTATGCAAGTGTTTACTGATCAGTGCATTGAGTAGAGGAGTTGGGAGGTCATGTTGTGGCTGTACAGGACATTGGATAAGCCACTTTTGGAATATTGCATGCAATTCTTGTCTCCTCCCTATTGGAAGGATATTGTGTAAATTGAAAGGATTCAGTCAAGATTTACAAAGATGCTGACAGGATTGGAGGATTTGAGCTAAAGGGAGAGGTTAAATGGGTTGGGGCTGTTTTTCCTGGAATATCTGAGGCTGAGGGGTATCCATATGGAGGTTTATAAAGCAATGAGAGGCATGGTTAGGATTAACAGACAAGGTCTTTTCCCTGGCGTGGGGTAGTCCAGAAGTGGAGGGCCTAGTTTCAGGATGAGAGGGGAAAGATATAATAGGAACGTCAGGGACAACGTTTTGATGTGGAGGGTATTGCGTGCATGCAATGACCTGCCAGATGAAGTGGTGGAGACTGGTACAATTACTGCATTTAAAAGGCATCTGGATGGGTACACGAACAGGGATGGTTGAGAGGGATTTGGGCCAAGTGCTGGCCAATGAGATGAGATTATGTTAGGAGTTTGGGTGGCGTGGATGAGTTGGACCGAAGGCCCTGTTTCTGTGCTGTACATCTCGATGACTGTAAATGTTTTGTACTGTCCATTTCCAGCCATACACTTCACTGTTTCCCCTGTTTACCTTGGTCAGTTCTCCTCTCAAACACATGTCAATGGCTTTGGTTGTGATTGTAGGGTGTGCTTTATAGTCACTTTAAAAATCCATCATCTCACTGAATTCCACTATACTGCAATTTCCCAGAGGATATCTCAATGTGACATTATTCCTTCCCTCAGCGTCATCATCCAACGGTCGATCTGAGATAGTCATGTCCCTGGCTGTTTGCACAACGTGTTATTCAATCAAACACTGACAGAAACATTCAAGTCGGAGTTTGGAGAGCATCACTTTGGCCGAAGTGACTGTCCCAGATTATACAAAGACTGAAGTCTCCCACAATGGTCACAGTGCCTTCGCATTACACAGGAATTCATTGGAATGTGTAACAGGGTTGAGCAATGAAATGCTGTTCGGCAGCCTCTAAACTCTTCTCCTGCTTGTGTTTTTGACACGTGTTACCCAGAATCTGCATTCAGGCTGATTCAGCTTCATCATCTGAGGCCAAATGGTGTCCCTGTACTGCCTTTGTTACCCATTACTGTCAGGGTTACCCATCCTGCACTCCCTGACACCCCTCAAGGAGGTGGACAATAGAATATTCATGTTCCACCTTTTGTTCACAGTGTCACCACTAAACCTCATTTATCGCTGTACCAGAGACCTTATTGCAGAGACTTTAGCCAGTCCAAAAAAAAGTACATTGCGATTGACTCTTTCCACAATTTCTTCTCACAGTCCAATTCACTGATGTACAGTTTCAGTTGAACTCTGTCTCTTCCTGTTCCTTTCTGCTTGTCTTCAGCGACATTGCCATTTCTGTTTGGATTTGGAAAGCTCCTTTCACCTGAACGCTGGTCCTGCATCCTCTCTGTCAGCTTAAAGTCCTGTCCATAAGCCTACCGACATGATTGGCCAGAACACTGGTCCCAGCAATGTTGCTGCCTATGGCTGGCCAGCATCGTATGACCACCCCGAGCTGCCCTTGAGATGAGTGTTTTGCTGGATCATTACAGAGAGCAGTTTAGAGTCAACCCCATCGCTCTGGATCTGGAACATGTGTAGGCCAGACCCGCTGCCTATAACAGTTTTCCCACCTGAAAGGATATTAGGTAGTTAGATGGGTTATACTGGACACTGGCATTAACATCTGGATGAACAGTCGGGTGAGTATAGCACGAGGCCATCACCTGTCGCACTCGTAGCTCACCCGTCAGTGAGTACTCATCCCAGTGCACCATGAATCACAACCCTTTCATCATGACCATTGTGTGATCCTGACACCTTCCTGCACTCTGGTGATATCACTCAGTCTCTCTCCATGTGGTATCCCTCACTGTGTGGGTCTAATTGCTGCCTCTGTCAACTTCTCTCTCTCTTGCAGCTATTCCAGATCCTGAGCCAATAGAATTCTCCACTCCAGAGAGAAGCAGCAGCACAGACCAGGGATGGAGACTGGGATTTTCCAGGTCTCTGTGGGACTCAGTGCCATTCTCCATGTGTAACCCTGACTGCATCAGTCTAATTTCCCATTCTGTCTGCTTCCCTGTCTCCTGTAGGTACTCAGGATGTTCCTGTCTCAGCCGAATTCCTAACTCCTGTCTCGTCCATAACCACATCAAAGACGATTGGTCAGGCAGAGAGAGATGGAGAGGGAGGTCTGGAGCCTTCAGTAAATGCTGCAGCCGGTAAGATCACTCACAGTAAACAGCACAGGGTGGAGGTAGTAGACTTCTATATTCAGACCTGGAAGACAGGACATAGATACAGAGCTGGGCAAGGAACAGCAACATTCTAGGCTTCATTCCCAACATCTTGTCAGGGTCCTGCTCTCACCTCTGCTGTATTGGTCCTCCCTGAGACATCTCTCTCTGACTCTGACTCTCTGTCTCTTTTTCTCGATCCCCTCTCTCACTCCCTCACTCTCTATCTCTCACCCTCACTCTCATTCTCTCTCTCAGCCTCTCTCTCACCTTCTCTCTCTATCTCTATTCCCCTCACTCACTCTCTCTCTAACCCACTCACTCACTCTCCACCTCATCCCTCTCTCTCACCCGACTCTCTCTCTCTCCCCCTTCGCGTGCCTCTCACTCATGTCCCTCTCTCTAGCTCGCCCTGCATCTCTCCCTATCTCGCTCTCCCCCTCTTTCTATCTTTCTCTCTCTCATTCTCTCTCTTGCCCACTTATCGCACTCTCTCTCTCGATCTCTCAGACTCTCTCTCATTTCCATCCCCTCACTTACTCACTGACACTTGCACCTCTCTCTCTCTCGCTCACCCCCTCTCTCGCCCGTCTCTCTTGCTCGCGCCTCGCTCTCCCCATCTCTCACCCCTCACTCTCTCTTTCCACTTTCTTTCATTTTCTCCCCCATCTCTGGCCTCTCTCTCTGCCCCCTCTCTCCCCCACTCTCTCTCCCCCCTCTCTCTCACCCCGCTCTCTCACCCCTGTCTCTCCCCCTCCCCTCACTCTCTCCCCTATCGACCCACTCTCTCGAACCACTCACTCGAGCCCTCAATTGACCCCGTCTCTCGACCCCCCTCTCTCAACCCCTTCTCTCGACCCCTCTCTCAATCCCCTCACTGGACCCCCTCTCTCGACACCCCTCTCACGACCACTCCCTTCAAAAGTCCTCACTCGACTCCCCTCTCTCGACCACCCTCTCACGACCCCTCTCATCCGACCTCCCTCACTCGACCCCCTCTCTCGACCCCCCTCTCTCGAACCCCTCTCTCGACCCCCTCTCTCAACCCCTCCACTCGACCCTTTTCTCTCCCATTCTCTCTCTCTAATCCATCTCTCTCTAACCCCTTTCTCTCCCCATCTTTCCCCTTCTGTTTCCCCTTCTCTCTCCCCATCTCTCCCGCTATCTCTCCCCTATCTCTCCCCAATCTCTCCCCAAATCCCTCCCCAATCTCTCCCCTTATCTCTCCCCCTTATCTCTCCCCTTATCTCTCCCCTTATATTTCCCCCTCTCTCTTCCCCTGTCCCTTCCCTCGCTCTCTCTTCCCCATCTCATTCCCCCACCTCTCTCTCCCCCACCTCTCTCTCACTTACCTCTCTATCTCCCTCACCTCTCTCTCTCCCCACCTCTCTCCCCCCCTCTCTCCTCTCTCTCTCACACGCTCTCTCTTCCCCTCTCCCCTCGCTCTCTCTCTCTCCCCCTCTCTCTCTCCCCCTCTCTCTCCTCCTCCCTCTCCCCCCTCTCTCGCCCTCCCTCTCTCGCCCTCACTCTCTCCCCCTCTCTCGCCCCCCTCTCTCGCCCCTTCTCGCTCCACCCTCTCTCTTTATCCTTCTCAATACTCCCCTCTCTCTACCCCTGTCTCTCTACCCCTTGTCTCTCTCTTCTCTCTCTCCTCTCTCTCCCCTCACCATCTTCCCTCTCACCTCTCTCTGTCTCTTCTATCTCCATCTCCCCCTCTCTTCCCTACTCTCTCCCCCGCTCTCTGTCTTCCCCCCCCGTTTCTGCCATCCCTCTCTCCCCACCTTCTGTCTCCGCCTTTCCCTCCTCACCCTCTCTCTCTCGCTCTCTCTCTCCCCCTCTCTCTTTCCCCATCTCTTGCCCCCTCTCTTGCCTCACTCTCTCACCTTTCTCTCTCTCCCAATCTCTCTCTCGCCCCTCACTCTCTCCCTCTCTCTCCCCACTCTCTCTCTCTGCCCACTGGCTCTCCCCCTCCCCTCCCCTCCCTCTCCCCTCTCTCTCTCTCCCCCTCCTTCTCTCCCCTCCTTCTCTCCCCCTCCTTCTCTCCCCCTCCTTCTCTCCCCCACATCTCTCCCCCTCCCTCTCTCCCGTCCATCTCTCCCCCTCTCTAGCCCCCTCCTTTGACCCCCTATCTGTCACCTCACTCTCCCTCCCCCTCTTACTCCCTCCCTCTCTTTCTCTCCCCCACTCTTTACCCCTCCTCTCCCCCTCTCCCTACACCTACTGTCTCCCCCCACTCAATCCCCCCACTCACTCCCCCACTCTATCTCCCCACCTTCTCTCTTCCCCTCTCCCTCCCCCTCTCTCTCACACCCTCTCTGTCTCCCCTCTCGCTCGTCCCCCTCTTGGTCGTCCCCCTCTCTCGCCCCCTCTCTCGCCCCTCGCTTTCCCCGCTCGCTCTTCCACTCTCCCTTCCCCTCTCTTTCTCCCCGTCTCTCTGCCCGTTTCACTCACCTCTCTCTCTCTCCCCCCTACCTTGCCCGCTCTCTCGCCTCCCTCTCTCCCCCTCTCCCTCCCCCTCTCTCTCACTCACCTCTCTCTCCCCATCTCTCTCTCCGTCGCCTACATTTCTCTCTCCCCCACCATTGTCTCTCCCCGATTCTCTCTCTCCCATCTCTCTCTCGCTGCTCTCGCCCCCTCCCTCGTCCCCTCTCACTCTCCCTTCTCTCTCTCCCCTCTCTCTCCCCTCTCTCTCTCCCCTCTCTCTCTCACCTCTCTCTCCCCTCTCTCTCACCTCTCTCTCCCGTCTCACTCACCCCTCTCTCTTCCCCCTCTCTCCCCCTCTCTCCCCGTCTCCCTCTCCCCCTCTGTCTCTCTCTCCCTTCCCTCTCTCCCTTTCTCTCTCTCCCACTCCCTCTGTCCACCTCTCTCGCCCTCTCTCTCGTCCCCTTCTCTCCCCCTCTCTTTTTATCCTTTTCATTACTCCACTTCTCTACCCCTGTCTCTCTAACCTTTCTCTCTCTCTCGTCTCTCTCCCCTCTATCTCTCCCCTCTCCATCTTTTCTCTCCCCTCTCTTCGTCTCCCTTCTCTCCGTCTCTGCTGTCTCCATCTCCCCCTCTCTCTCCCCCACTCTCTGCCCTGCTCTCTGACTTTCTTCTCTCTCCAACCTCTCTCACCCCTCTCTCGCCACCTCTTCCCCTCTCTCCCCCTCGTCCCCTCTCTCTCCCCACTCTCTCTGAACCACTCTCTCCTCAACTACTCTCTCTCACCCACTCTCTCTCCCCACCCTCTCCCCTCTCTCTTTCCACCTCTCTCGCCTCAATCTCTCGCCCCACTCTCTCCCTCTCTCTCTCACCCCTCTCTCTCCCATCTCTCTTTCTCCCTCTCTCTCTCACCCCCTCTCCCTCCCCACTCCCTCTCTCTCCCTCTCTCCCCCTCTCTCAACCCACTCTCCGCCTTCCCTCACTTCCCCTCATTCTCTCTTCTCCCTTTCTCTCCTCTCCCTCTCTCGCACTCCTCTCTCGACCCCTCTCTCTCTGCCCCTCCCTCTCTCCCCTCACTCTGTCATCTCACTCTCCCTACCCCTCTCATTCCCTCTCACTCCCTCGTTCTCCCTGCGCTCGCACCCTCTCTCTCTACCCCTCTCTCTCTGATCCCCTCTCTCTACCCCTAACTCTCTCCCCCCTCTCTCTTCACTAACTCTCTCCCCACTCTGTCACCGAACCTTCTCCCTCTCTCTCTCCCTCTCTCACTCCCTCCCTCACCCTCTCACTCTCCCCCACTCTATCCCACACTCTCTCCCTCACTCTCTACCCCTCTCTCCCACTCTCTCTTTCTCCTCTCTCTCTCTCCCTCTCTCCCCTCTCTCAAACCACTCTCTCCGCCTTCGCTCACTTCCCCTCATTCTCTCTTCTCCCTTTCTCTCCTCTCCCTCTCTCGCACTCCTCTCTCGACCCCTCTCTCTCTGCCCCTCCCTCTCTCCCCTCACTCTGTCATCTCACTCTCCCTACCCCTCTCATTCCCTCTCACTCCCTCGTTCTCCCTGCGCTCGCACCCTCTCTCTCTACCCCTCTCTCTCTGATCCCCTCTCTCTACCCCTAACTCTCTCCCCCTCTCTCTTCACTAACTCTCTCCCCACTTTGTCACCGAACCTTCTCCCTCTCTCTCTCCCTCTCTCACTCCCTCCCTCACCCTCTCACTCTCCCCCACTCTATCCCACACTTTCTCCCTCACTCTCTACCCCCTCTCCCCCACTCTCTCCCCACACTCACTTCCCCCACTCACTCCCCCCACTCTCCAGTCCCTCTCTCTTCGCCTCCTCCCTCTCTCTGCCTCTCTCTCCCTCACTCTCTCCCCCCACTCACTCCCCCACACTCTCCCCCACACTCTTCCTCCACACTCTCCCCCACTCTCTCCCCCACTCTCTCCTCCACTCTCTCCCCCTCACTCTCCTCCTCTCTCTCACCCCTTCTCTCTCACCCCTTCTCTCTCACCCACTTCTCCCCCTCTCTCTCCCCCTCTCTCTCACCCCTTCTCTCTCACCCTTTCTCTCTCCCTCACTCTGTCGCGCCCCTCTCTCGCACCCTCTCTCGCCCCCCTCTCTTGCCCCCCTCTCTCGCCCCCTCTCTCTCCCCCTCTCTCGCACCCCTCTCTCGCCCCCTCTCTCCCCCCCTCGCCCCCTCTCTCTCCCCCTCTCTCCCCCTCCCTCTTTCCCTCTCCCTACACCTCGCTCACCCGCCACTATCTCCCCCTCTCTCTCCCCCACTCTCTGCCCCCTTTCTCTCACACCCCGCTCTCTCACCACCGCTTTCTCACCCCTCTCTCTCACCTCCCTCTCTTCCCTCTCTTTGATCTCGCCCTCTCTCCCCCTCTAGCTCTCCCCCTCTTTCTCTCCCTCTCTCTCTCACCCCCCTCACTCACCTCCACACTCTCCCCATCTCTCTTCCCCCACTTTCTCCCTGCTCTCTGCCCCTCTCTCCCGCCCTCTCTTCCCCTCCCTCTCCTCCTCCCTCTCTCTCGCCTCTCTCTCCCCGTCTCTCTCCTTCTCTCTCTCCCCCTCTCCCTTGCCCCTTCTCCCTTGCCTCCTCTCCTTCCACGTCTCACCCTCCCTCTCTCGCCCCTATCACTCTGCCCCTCTCTCTGCCCCTCTCTCCCCTCACTCTGTCACCTCACTCTCCTCCCTCTCTCACTCACTCCCTCTCTTACGCTCTCTCTCCTCTTCTCTCTCCCTCTCTCTCCCCCTCTCTCCCCCTCCCAGTCTCTCTTCCCCTCTCTATCTCTCTCTACCGCCTCTCCCTCTTCCCTCTCTCTCCCCTCCTCTCTCCCCTCCTCTCTCCCCTTCTCTCTACCGTCTCTCTCAGCGCCTCTCTTGGCACCTCTCTCTCACACCCCCTCTACATCTCTCTCTCTCTCTCCCCTCTCTCTCTTCACTTAATCTCTCCCCCACTCTATCACCTAACTCTCTCTCACTTTCTCTCCCTCCACTCTCTCTCTCTCCACTCTCTCTCCCTCTCTCTCTCCTCCCTCTCTCTCTCTCTCTCCCTTTCTCTCCCTCGATTCTCTGGCCCCCACTCTCTGGCCCCCACTCTCTGGTCCCCACTATCTCCTCTCTCCCTCTCCCTGACTCTCCCCTCTCTCTCCCCCACTCTCCCCCTCTCTCGACTCCGCTCTCTACCCCTCTCTCTCCCTTGATTCTCTGTCCCCCTCCCTCTGTTCCCCTCCCTCTGTCCCCCTATCTCTGGCCGCCTCGCTCTCTCCCCCTCTCTCTCCTCTCTCTCCCCCCCGACTCTCCCCTCTCTCCCCCACTCTCCCCCTTCTAACCACTCTCTCCTCTCCCCTTCTCTGCCCCTCCCTCTCCCCTCTCTCTCTCTCTACCCCACTCTCTCATCCTCTCTCTACCCCATCTCTCTCTATCCCTCAAACCCTCTCTCCCCCCTCTCGCTCTTCATTAACTCTGTTGCATAAATCTCTCCCCTCTCTCTCTCCATCACTCACTCCCTACCTCTCTTACCATCTCACTCTCCCCTCCCTCGCCCCCTTCCTCTCTTTCTCACTCTCTCTCCCTATCTCTCCCCCCTCTCCCTGTCGCTCTTCCCGTCTCTCTACCATTCTCTTTCCCCCTCCCTCTCACTCCCCATTCTCTTTCCCCATTCACTCCCCACTCTCTTCCCGACTCTCACCCCTCACTCTCCTCCGCTCTCACCCCCTCTCTGTCTGCCTCTCTCCCCCTCCCTCGCATCTTCCTCTCCCTCCCCCTCTCTCGCCCTGCATCTACCCCCTCTCTCGCCATCACTCTCCCCGTCCCTCTTCCCATCCCTCTCGCCCTCTCACTCTCCCCTCTCTCTCCCCCGCTCTCTTCCCCCACTCTCTTCCCATCTCTCTCTCCCCTCTCTCTCGCATCCTCTCACTCCCCCCCCTCCCCTCTCTCTCTCCCCTCTCTCTCACCCCCTCTCGTCCCCCCTCGCCCACCTCCCTCGCCCCCTCTCGTGCCCCCTCTCTCCCCTTTCTCTTACCATCTTTCCCCATCACTCTCCCCATGTCTCTCCCCTCTCTCTCCCCGCGCTCTCTCGCCACTCTCTCACTCCCTTTCTGTCTTGAAGGCGGCACGGTGGCACAGTAGTTAGCACTGCTGCCTCACAGCGCCAGAGACCCGGGTTCAATTCCCGACTCAGGCGACTGACTGTGTGGAGTTTGCACGTTCTCCCCGTGTCTGCGTGGGTTTCCTTCGGGTGCTCCGGTTTCCTCCCACAGTCCAAAGATGTGCAGGTCAGGTGAATTGGCCATGTTAAATTGCCCGTAGTGTTAGATAAGGGGTAAATGTAAGGGTATGCGTGGGTTGCACTTCGGCGGGTCGGTGTGGACTTGTTGGGCCGAAGGGTCTGTTTCCAAACTGTAAGTAATCTAATCACCTTTCTCTCCATTCTCTCTCTCCTCTCTCTCCCTGCTCTCTCTTACTCCCTCTCTCCCCTCTCTCTCTTCCCCGCTCTCGCCCCCTCTCTCTCTCCCCCTCTCTCTCGCATCCTCTCAGTCGCATCCTCTCTCTCTCCCCCTCACTCCCCCCTCTCTCTCGTCCCCCCTCGCCCACCTCTCTCGCCCCGTTTCGTGCCCCCTTTCTCTCGCCGTCTCTTTCCCCATCACTCTCCCCATCTCTCTCCCCTCTCTCTCCCCGCACTCTCTCGCCACTCTCTCACTCCCTTTCTGTCCCCCCTCTCCACTTCCCTCGCCCCTTCATCTCCCTCCCCCTGTCTCTCTCCCCGTCTCTCTCCCCCTGCTCTCTCACCCCGGCGCTCTCGCCCCCTCTCCTCCCTCTGTCTCCCCCACTCTCTGTCCCCTGTCTCTCATTCCCCGCTCTTTCACCCCCGCTCTCTCACCTCCTTCTCTCCACTCTCTCAACCTCTCTTTCTCTCTCTCACCCTGTCTCTCCCCCTCTATCGCTCCCCCTCTATCGCTCCCCCTCTCTCTCTCCCTCACACTCTCCCGCTCTCTCTTCCGCCTTTCTCTCCAAACTCTCTCTCTCTCTATTCGACCCCTATCTCTCCCCTCTCTCTCCATGCTCTCTCTACTCCCCCTCTCCCCTCTCACCCCCTGTCTCGCCCCCTCTCTCCCCATCTCTCTCTCCCCTCTCTCTCTCCCCGTCTCTCTCTCCCGCTCTCTCAACCCCCTCTCTCTCCACCTCTCTTTCACCCCTCTCTCCCTTTCTCGCACCCCTCTCTCACTCTCCCTTTCTCGCCCCCCTCTCTCGCCCCCCTCTGTCACCCCCCTGTCTCGCCCCCCTCTATCACCCCCCTGTCTCGAACCCACTCTCTCGCCATCCACTCTCGTCCCCTCTCTTGTCCCTTCTCTCACCCCCCTCTCGCTCTCCCCGTCTCTCCCCGTCTGTCTTCCCGTCTCTCCACCCTCTCCCCCCCTCTCTCTCTCTCTCCCCCTTTCTCTACCCCTCTCCCCATCTCTCTTCCCCACTTTCTCTCCACGATCTCTGCCTCCTCTCTCCCGCCCTCTCTCCTCTCTCTCCCCCTCTCTCTCCCCGCTCACTCTCTCTCCCCCTCTCTCTCGCCTCTCCCTTCTTCTCTCTCCCCCTCCCCCTTGCCCCTTTTCCCTTGCCTCCTCTCCTTCTCACTTTCGCCCTCTCCTCCTCTCTCCCCCTTCCCTCTCCCCTTCCCTCTCCTCCCTCCCCCTCTCTCTTCCCCCACTCTCTCTCCTCTCTCTCTCCCTCTCTCTCTCACCCCCTCACTCACCCCCACACTCTCCCCATCTCTCTTCCTACACTTTGTCCCCCCGCTCTCTGCCTCCCCTCTCCTGCCCTCTCTCGTCCCCTCTCTCTCTCCTTCTCTCTCCCCTTCACTCTCCCCCCTCCCCTCTCTCTCCCCCCACTCTCCCTCTCTCTCTCACCTCCCTCACTCACCCCCACACTCTCCCCATCTCTCTTCCCCCACTTTCTCCCTCGCTCTCTGCCTCCTCTGTCCCGCCCTCTCTCCTCTCTCTCCCCCTCTCTCCCCACACACTCTCTCTCCCCCTCTCTCTCGCCTCTCTCTTCTTCTCTCTCCCCCTCTCCCTTGCCCCTTCTCCCTTGCCTCCTCTCCCTCTCCCGCCCCTATCTCTCTGCCCCTCTCTCTCTCCTCACTCTGTCACCTCACTCTCTCTCCCTCTCTCACTCCCTGCCTCTCTCACCCCCTCTCTCTCTCTTCTCTCTCACCCCCTCTCTCCTTCTCCCTGTCTCTCTTCCCCCTCTCTATCTCTCTCTACCGCCTCTCTCTCTTCCCCCTCTCTCCCCTCCTCTCTCCCCTTCTCCCTACCGTCTCTCTCAGCCGCTCTCTCGGCACCTCTCTCTCGCACTCCCCCTCTCTACCCCTCACTCTCTCTCTCTCTCTCCCCTCTCTCTTCACTAACTCTCTCCCCCACTCTGTCACCTCACTCTCTCCCCTCTCTCTCACTCCCTCCCTAACCCTCTCCCTCCACCATTCTCTGCCCACTCTCTCCCCCCCTCTCTCCCCATCCATCTCCCCCCCCCCCTCTCTCTCCCTCGATTCTCTCTCTTTTCCTGCTCTGTCCCCCTCCCTCTGTCCCCCTCCCTCTGGCCCCCACTCTCTCCTCTCTCTCTCTCTCTCTCCACCCCGACTCTCCACTCTCTCTCCCCCACTCTCCCCTCTCTCTCCCCCCTCTCTCTCTCCCCCTCTCTCTCCCTCCATTCTCTGTCCTCCTCCTTCTGTCCCGCTCCTCCTGTCCCCCTCC
This sequence comes from Chiloscyllium plagiosum, assembly GCF_037043375.1. Taxonomy (NCBI): domain Eukaryota; kingdom Metazoa; phylum Chordata; class Chondrichthyes; order Orectolobiformes; family Hemiscylliidae; genus Chiloscyllium; species Chiloscyllium plagiosum. The sequence continues at coordinate 76,944,168 of NW_028270160.1, read as the reverse complement.
CTCTGTCCCCCTCCCTCTGTCGTCGTCTCTCTCCTTCTCTCTCACCCCCGACTCTCCCCTCTCTCTCCCCCACTCTCCCCCTCTAGCCCCTCTCTCCCCTCCCCTTCTCTCCAACCTCCCTCTCCTCCTCTCTCCCTCCCCCACTCTCACCCCCACTCTCTCCCCGCACTTTCTCTCCCCACTTTCTCTCCCCACCCTCTCGCCCCACTCTCTCTCCCCACTCTCTCTCCCCACTATCTCTCCCCACTCTCTCCCCACACTCTCTCTCCCCTCCCTCTCTCCCCCTCCCTCTTTCCCCCTCCCTCTGTCCGTCTCTCTCTCCTCTCTCTCCTCTCTCTCTCTGCCCCCACTCTCCCCTCTCTCTCCACACTCTCTCCACACTCTCCCTCCTCTACCTCTCCCCCTCCCTCTCTCCTCTCTCTACCCCACTCTCTCACCTCCTCTCTCTATCCCGTCTCTCTCTACTCTTCTCACCTTCTCTCTCTACCCCTCAAACTCTCTCTCCCCGTCTCACTCTTCAATAACTCTGTTGCCTAAATCTCTCCCCTCTCTCTCTCTCCCTCTCTCACTCCCTCCCTCTCTCACCCTCTCACTTTCCCCTCTCTCTCCCCCCACTCTCACCCCCCTTTCTGTCCCCCTGTCTCCCCCTTCCTCGCACCTTCCTCTCCCTTCCACTTTCTCTCCCCGTCTCTCCCCCTCCCCGGCGCTCTCCCCCCGTCTCTCTCCCCCTCCCTCTACCCCACTCTCTTTCCCCGCTCTCTTTCCCAACTCTCTCCACCACGCTCTTCCACCACTCTCACCCCCATCTCTCTCCCCTCTCTATCCCCCCTGCTCTCACCCCCTTTCTGTCCCCCAGTCTCCCCCTTCCTCGCACCTTCCTCTCACCCCCCTCTCTCGCCCCGTCTCTCCCCCTCTCTCCCCGTCGCTCTCCCCGTCTCTCTCCCCTCTCTCTCTCTGCCTCCCTCTCCCCCCTCTCACTCTCCCCTCTCTCTCCCCTAACTCTCTTCCCCCACTCTCTGCCCCATCTCTCTCCCCTCTCTCTCTCCTCCGCTCTCATTCTCTTTCTGTCCCCCTCTCTCACCCTCCCTCGCACCTTCCTCTCCCTCCCACTCTCTCCCCCCCCTCTCTCTCCCCGTCTCACCCCTCCTCTCCCCCTCGCTCTCCCCATCGCTCTCTCCATCTCTCTCCCCCTCTCTCCCCCTCAGTCTCGCCCTCCCCGTCTCTCTTCCCCCATCTCTCTCTCTGCTGCCTCTCTCTCTTGCCCCTGTCTCTCACAACCCCTCTCCCACACCCTCTTTCTCCCCCTCCCACCCGCCTCACGCCAACCTCTCCCTCCCTTAACTCTCTCCCCTCTCTCTCCCCCTCTCCCCGTCTCTCCCCCTCTCCCCGTCGCTCTCCCGCCACTCTCTTCCACTCTCTCGCCCTCCCCTTCTCTCTTTCCCTTCCCTATCTCTCTCTTTGCCGCCTCTCTCTCTTCCCCCTCTCTCCACACCCCTCTCACCCCTCTAACCCCTCTCTCCCCCTCTCCCCTCCTCTCTCCCCTTCTCTCTACCGTCTCTCTCTCACTCCCTCTCTCTACACATCTCTCTCTCACCCACTCTCTTTCTACACGTCACTCTCTCTCCCTCTCTCTTCACTAACTCTCCCCCGACTGTGTCACCTAAATCTCTCCACTCTCTCTCACTCCCTCCCTAACCCTCTCCCTCCCCCCACTCTCTCCCCCACTCCCTCCCCCACTCTCTCCCCCAGTCTCTCCCCCACTCTCTTCTCCACTCTCTCCCTGCACTCTCTCTCTCCACTCTCTCCCCACACTCTCCCCCACTCTGTCCCCATACTCTCTTTCCCCCCCTCCCTCTCTCCCCCTCTCTCTCCCTCCAATCTCTGTCCCACTCCCTCTGTCCGCCTCTCTCACCTCTCTGTCCCCCCTCTCCCCCTCTCTCCGCCGCCCCTTCTCTCCCCCTCCCTCTCCCTCTCTCTCTATCTACTCTCGCACCACCTCTCTCTACCTCTCTCTCTCTACCCCACTCACCCCCTCTCTCGACCCTTAATCTCTCTCCTCCCCTTCTCTCTTCACTAACTCTCTCTGTCGCCTAAATATCTCCCTCTCTCTCCCTCTCTCACTCCCTGCTTCTCCCATGCTCTCACTCTGTCCTCTCTCTCCCCACTGTCTTTCCCCATTCTCTCCCCCACTCTCTTCACCCACTGTCACACCATCTCTCTCCCCTCTCTATCTCTACCTCTCTCTCGTCCCCCTCTCTCTTCCCTCTCTCTCCAACCTCTCTCCCCCCCTCTCACCATCTCACTCTCCCCCTCTCTCTCTTTCCCAACTTTCTTCACTGTCTCCCCCAATCTCACTCCCCCTCTTCCTCTCCCACTTTCTCTGTCCCCTTCTCTCCCCCACACACTCCTGTCTTTCCCCTTTTCTCAACCCACACTCACCCCCTCTCTTCCACCCCCTATCTCTCACACCCTCTCTCTCACACCCCTCTCTCCCACACCCACTCTACCCCTAACTCTCACACCCTCTCTCTCATCCCCTCTCCCACACCCTCTCTCACACCCTCTCTCTCACACCCTCTCTCTCCCCACTCTCACTACCCCTCTCCTCCTCTCTTTCACCCTCTCTCTCTCACACCCTCGCTCCCACACCCTCTCTCTCACCCCCCTCTCTCTCACCCCCCCTCTCTCCCCACTCTCATTCCCCCCTCCCTCCTCCTCTCTCTCACCCTCGCTCTCTCACCCCCTCTCTCACCCTCTCTCTCTCACACCCTCTCCCTCACCTCCTCTCTCACCCCCCTCTCTCTCACACCCTTTTTCTCCCCTCCCTCCCGCCTCACGACAACCTCTCTCTCCCTAAACTCTCTCCGCTCTCTTTCCCCCCTCTCTCTCCCCCTCTCTCTCTCTCCCCTCTCTCTCCCCCCTCTCTCTCACACCCTTTTTATCCCCCTCCCTCCCGCCACACGACAACCTCTCTCTCCCTAAACTCTCTCCCCTCTCTCTCCCCCCTCTCTCCCCCTTCTCTCTCTGCCTCTCTCTCCCCTCTCTCCCCCCTCTCTCTCCCCCTCTCGCTCCCCCCTCTCTCGCCCCACTTTCTCTCGCCCCTCTCTCTTGCCCCCTCTCTCTCGCCCCTCTCTCTCGCCCCGCTCTCTTGCCCCCTGTCTCTCAGCCCCTCTCACCACCCATCTCTCTCCCCTCTCTCTCCCTCTCTCTCTCCCCCACTCTCTCCCACCCCTCTCTCCCTCACTCTCTACCCCACTCTCTCCCCCTCACACTTTCCCCCTCTCTCTCCCCTTCTCTCTCCCCACCTCTCTTGCCCCTCTCTCTCGCCTATCTCTCTCACACCCTCTCTCTCCTTCCACTATCTCACCACTCTCTCTCCCCCACACTCTCTCCCCCTCTCTCTCCCCCTCTCTCTCTCCCCCTCTCCCCCTCTCTCTCCAGCCTCTCTCTCCCACCCCTCTCTCCCGCTCACTCTCCCCCCTCACTCTCCCCCTCTCTCTCCTCCTCTCTCGCCTGTCTCTCTCACCTCTCTATATCACATTTTCTCTCTCTTCCCACTCTCTCCCCCCCTCTCTCTCCCCACCTCTCTTGCCACTCTCTCTCGCCCCTCTCTCTCACCCCATCTCTCTCCCCCACTCTCTCTCCCCCACACTCTATCCCCCACACTCTATCCCCCACACTCTCTCCCCTACACTCTCTCCCACTCTCTCACCCCCTCTTCCCCCTCTCCCTCCCCTCTCTCTCCCCTCTCTCCCCCTCTGTCTCCCCCTCTCTGCCCCTCTCTCTCTCCCCCTCTTTCCCCAACTCTCTATCTCTACCCCCTCTCTCCCGCCTCTCTCTCACCCCCTCTCGCTCCCTCTCTCTCCCATCTCTCGCCCCCCTCTCTCCCCCTCTGTCTCCCCCTCTCTCCCCCTCTCTCTCCCTCTCTTTCCCCAACTCTCTATCTCTACCCCCTCTCTCCCGCCTCTCTCTCGCACGCTCTCTCGCCCCCTCTCTCGCCCCCCACTCTCGCCCCCCCGCCCCCTCTCTCATCTCCTTTCTCGCCCCCTCTCTCGCCCGCCTCTCGCCCCCCCGCTCGTCTCCACTCTCTCCCCTCTCTCTCACCCCGTCTCTCTCCTCTCAATCTCTCCCCTCTCTCACCCCAACTCCCTTGCCCTTCTCTCTCATCTCTCTCTCTCCCCCACTCTCTCCCCCTCTCTCGCCCTCTCTCTCCCCCTCCCCTCTCTCCGCCTCTCTCTCTTTCCCCCTCTTTTCCCAACACTCCCCCAACTCCTCTCTCACCCTCCCTCTCTCTCCCCTCCCTCCCCCCTCTCTCTCGTCCATCTCTTGCCCCCTGTCTCGCCCTCCTGTCTCGCCCCTTCTCTCTCACCCTCTCTTTCGCCCCCACCCTCGCCCCCTCTCACGCCCCCCACTCTTGCCCCCACTCTCGCCACTCTCTCGCCCCCTCTCTCGCCCCCACTCTCGCCCCCCATCGTCTCCACTCTCGTCCCTCTCTCTTATTCCATCTCACTCGCCTCTCTCTACCCCTCTCTATCCCCCTCTCTCCAGCCCTCTCTCTCCCCTTCTCCCCCTCCCCTGTCTCCCCCTCTCTCCCCACTTTCTACCCACTCTCTCTCTCTCCGCGCACACTCTCCCCTCTCTCTCACCCCCTCTCCCCATCTCTCCCCCCTCTCTCCCCCTCACTCTCCCGCCTCTCTCGCCCACCTCCCTCGATCCCTCCCTCTGCCCCCTCCCTCTTCCCACTCTCTCTGCTGCCCTCTCCCTGCCCCCTCTCCCTGCTGCTCTCTCTCTCCCCCTCTCTCTCTCTCCCCCTCTCTCTCTCCCCCTCACTCTGTCCAGCTCACTCTCTCCCCCCCTCTCTCTCCCCATCCCCCTCTCTCTCCCTCTCCCCTCCTTCTCCCCCGCCATCCCACTAGCTCTCGACCCCCTCTCTCTTCCCCTTCTCTCTCCGCCCTCTCTCTCCATGACTCTCTCTATCCCATCTCTCCTCCTCCCCCTCCCTTTCACCGAACTCTCTCCACTCTCACCCCTTCCCTCTCTCAATCCCTCCCTCACTCATCCTCTCACTCCCCCCATCTCTCCCCCCTCCGTCTCCCCCACCCGTCTCCCCCGCTCTCTCCCCGCTCTCTCCCCTCTGTCTCCCCTCTCTCCCCTCTCTACCCTCCTCTCTCTTCCCTCCTCTATCCCGCCCTCTGTCTCCCCGCTGTCTCCGCCCCTCCCCTCTCCCCCCTCTCTCTTCCCCATCTCTCTTCCCCCTCTCTCTCTCCCCCTCTCTCTCCCATCCTCTCTCTCTCCTCCTCTCTCTCCCCTCCTCTCTCTCCCCGCCTCTCTCTCCCCTCCTCTCTCCCCCCTCTCTCCACCGTCTGTCTCCCCCCTCTCCCCACCTCTCTCTCCCCCCTCTCTCTCCCCAATCTCTCTCCTCCCTCTCTTGACCCCCTCTCTCTGTCTCCATCTCCCTCTCCGTGCCCCACTCTCACTGTCCCCTAGCTCTGTCCCGCTCGCACTGTCCCTGCGCTCTCTGTCCTTCCTGTCTCTCTGTCACCCCTCTCTCTGTGCCCCACTCTCTGTCCACCCTCTCTGTCCCCCTCTCTGTCCGTTCCCCTCTCTCTGTCCCACTCTCTCTGTCCCACTCTCTCTGTCCCTCTCTCTCTGTCCCCCTCTCTCTGTCTCCCCCTCTCTGTCCCCATCTCCGTCCGTTCCCCACTCTCTGTCCCCCTCTCTGTCCACTCCTCTCTGTCCCCCCCTCTCTGTTCCCCACTCTCTGTCCCCCTCTCTCTGTCCCCCTCTCTCTCTCCGTTTCCCTCTCTCTGTCCCCCTCTCTCTGACCCCTCCTCTGTGAAGCCTTCTGTCCCTCTGTCCCCATCTCTCTGTCCACCCCTCTCTCTCTGTCCCTCTCTCTCAGCCCCCTCTCTCTGTCCCCCCACTCACTGTCTCCCTCTCTGTCTACCCTCTCTCTCTTCCCCCTCTTTTTACCACTTCTCTCTCCCCATCTCTTTCCTCCCTCTCTCCCCCACTCTCTTGCCCCCCTCTCTCTGTCCCCTCTCTCCCTGACCGCCCCTCTCTCTGTTCCCCACACTCTCCCCCCTCTTTCTGTCCCTCCATCTCTCTGTCCCACTCTCTCAATGCCCCCTCTCTCTCCGTTGCCCTCTTTCTGTCCTCCTCTATCTGTCACCCACCTCTCTGTCACCCTCTCTCTGTTCCCCCCTCGTCCCTCCTCTCTCCGACCCGCTCTCTCTCCGACCCCCTCTCTCTGTGCCCCCTCTTCCTCTGTCCCCCTCTCTCTCTGTCCGTCCTACTCTCTGACCCCCCACTCTCAGTCTGCCCGCGCTCTCCCCACCCCACTCTGTCCCCTCCTCTCTCTCCCCTCCTCTCTCCCCTCTGTCTCCCCTCTCTCCACTCTCTCTTCCCTCCTCTCTCTTTCCTCCTCTCTCTACCCTCCTCTCTCTCCCTCCTCTCTCCCGCCCTCTTTCTCCCCCTCTCTATCCCCCTCTCTCTCCCCCCTCTCTCTCCCATACTCTCTCTCCCCTCCTCTCTCTCCCGCCTCTCTCTCCCCTCCTCTCTTCCCCCTCTCTCCACCGTCTGTCTCCCCCCTCTCCCCCCCCCCCCTCTCTCCCCCATCTCTCTCCTCCCTCTCTTGACCCCCTCTCTCTGTCTCTATCTCCCTCTCGGTGCCCCACTCTCACTGTCCCCTAACTCTGTCCCCCTCGCACTTTCCCTGCGCTCTCTGTCACTCCTGTCTCTCTGTCACTCCTCTCTCTGTGCCCCCTCTCTCTGTCCACCCTCTCTGTCCCCCCTCTCTGTCCGTTCCCCTCTCCATGTCCCCCTCTCTCTGTCTCCCCCTCTCTGTCCCCCATCACCGTCCATTTGCCTCTCTCTGTCCCCCTCTCTCTGTCTCCCCCTCTCTGTCCACCCTCTCTGTCACCCCCTCTCTGTTCCCCACTCTCTGTCCCCCCTCTCTCTGTCTCTCCTCTCTCTCTGTTCTCTTCTCTCTGCCCCCTCTCTCTGCCCCCACCCCTCTCTCCGTTCCCCTCTCTCCGCCCCCTCTTTCTGACCCCTACTCTGTGAACCCTTCTCTCCCTCTGTCCCCATTTCTCTGTCCACCCCTCTCTCTCTGTCCCTCTCTCTCAGCCCCCTCTCTCTCTGTCCCCCCACTCACTGTCTCCCTCTCTGTCCACCCTCTCTCTCTTCCCCCTCTTTTTACCCCTCCTCTCTCCCTATCTCTTTCCTCCCTCTCTCCCCCACTCTCTTGCCCCCCTCTCTGTCCCCTCTCTCTCTGACCGCCCCTCTCTCTGTTCCCCACACTCTCCCCCTCTTTCTGTCCCTCCATCTCTCTGTCCCACTCTCTCAAAGCCCCCTCTCTCTCCGTTGCCCTCTCTCTGTCCTCCTCTCTCTGTCACCCTCCTCTCTGTCACCCTCTCTCTGTTCCCCCCTCTCGTCCCCCCTCTCTCTCCGACCCGCACTCTCTCCGACCCCCTCTCTCTGTGCCCCCTCTTCCTCTGTCCCCCTCTCTCTCTGTCCCTCCTACTCTCTGACCCCCCGCTCTCAGTCTGCCCGCACTCTCACCACTCTCTCCCCTCCTCTCTCCCCTCCTCTCTCCCCTCTGTCTCCCCTCTCTCCACTCTCTCTTCCCTCCTCTCTCTTCCCCCCTCTCTCTACCCTCCTCTCTCTTCCCTCCTCTCTCCCGCCCTCTGTCTCCCCCTTTGTCTCCGCCCCTCCCCTCTCCCCCCTGTCTCTTCCCCCTCTCTCTCCCCCTCTCTCTCCCCCTCTCTCTCCCATCCTCTCTCTCCCCACCTCTCTCCCCGCCTCTCTCTCACCTCCTCTCCCCCACCCTCTCTCCACCGACTGTCTCCCCCCTCTCCCCCCCTCTCTCTCCCCCATCTCTCTCCTCCCTCTCTTGACCCCCTCTCTCTGTCTCCATCTCCCTCTCGGTGCCCCACTCTCACTGTCCCCCAACTCTGTCCCCCTCCCACTGTCCCTGCGCTCTCTGTCCCTCCTGTCTCTCTGTCACCCCTCTCTCTGTGCCCCCTCTCTCTGTCCACCCTCTCTGTCCCCCCTCTCTGTCCATTCCCCTCTCTCTGTCCCCCTCTCTCTGTCTCCCCCTCTCTGTCCCCCATCTCCATCCATTCCCCTCACTCTGTCCCCCTCTCTCTGTCTCCCCCTCTCTGTCCCCATCTCTGTCCGTTCCCCTCTCTCTGTCCACCATCTCTGTCCCCTCCTCTCTGTCATCCCCTCTCTGTTCCCCACTCTCTGTCCCCCCTCTCTCTGTCCCTCTTCTCTCTCTGTTCCCTTCTCTCTGTCCCCCTCTCTCTGTCCCCCTCTCTCTCCGTTCCCCTCTCTCCGTCCCCCTCTCTCTGACCCCTCATCTGTGAACCCTTCTGTCCCTCTGTCCCCATCTCTCTGTCCACCCCTCTCTCTCTGTCCCTCTCTCTCAGCCACCTCTCTCTGTCCCCCCACTCACTTTCTCCCTCTCTGTCCATGCTCTCTCTCTTCCCCCTCTTTTTACCCCTCCTCTCTCCCCATCTCTTTCATCCCTCTCTCCCCCACTCTCTTGCCCCCCTCTCTGTCCCCTCTCTCTCTGACCGCCCCTCTCTCTGTTCCCCACACTCTCCCCCCACTTTCTGTCCCTCCATCTCTCTGTCCCACTCTCTCAATGCCACCTCTCTCTCTCCGTTGCTCTCTCTCTGTCCTCCTCTCTCTGTCACCCTCCTCTCTGTCACCCTCTCTCTGTTCCCCTCTCTCGTCCCCCCTCTCTCTCCGACACCCTCTCTCTCCGACCCCCTCTCTCTGTGCCCCCTCTTCCTGTTCCCCCTCTCTCTCTGTCCCTCCTACTCTCTGACCCCCCGCTCTCAGTCTCCCCGCTCTGTGCCACTCTGTCCCTCCTACTCTCTGCACTCCCTTTCTACCTCACTCTGTCACCCCATCTCTCTTTCTCCCCCTCTCTGTACCCTCTCACTATCCCCCCTCTCTCTGTTCCCCTCTCTCTGTTCGCCCCTCTCTGTATCCCCCTCTCTGTGTCCCCTCTCACTGTGTCCCCCTCACTCTGTCCCACCTCTCTCTCCGTTCCTCTCTCTCCGTTCCCCTCTCTCTGTTCCCCTCTCTCTATCCCCCTCTCTCTGTCCCCCTCTCTGTGACCCCTCTCTCTCCATTCCCCACTCTCTGTCCCCCCTCTCTCCGTTCCCCTCACTGTGTCCCGCTCTCTCTGTCCCCCCCTCTCTCCGTTCCCCTCTCTCTGTCCCCCCTCACATCATTCCCCTCTAACTGTCCCCCGTCCCCACCTCTCTCTCTCCGTCTCCCTCTCTTTGTCCCTTCTCTGTCTGTCCCCCACCTCTCTGTCCCCCACTCTCTGTTACCCCTACCTCTCCGTTCCTCTCTCTCTGTCCCCCATCTCTCTCCGTTCCCCTCTCTCTGTCCCCCCTCTCTGTCCCCCTCTCTCTGTCCCCCATCTCTGTCCCCACCCTCTCTGTCCCCCCCTCTGTCCCCGTCTCTCTGTCCCCGTCTCTCTGTCCCCCTCTATCTGTCCGCCTCTCTCTATCCCCCTCTTTCTGTACCCCCCTGTCTGTCCCCCCCTCTTTGTCCTCCTCTCTCTGTCCACCCTCTCCCTGTCCTCACTCCCCCTGTCTCCCCTCTCCCTGTCCCCCCTCACTCTAACGCTCTCTCTCTGTCCCCCTTTCTCCCCGTCACCCCTCTCTCTGTTCCCCCCTCTCTCTGTCCCTCTCTCTGTCATCCTCCTCTCTGTCCACCCCACTCTCTGTACCCTCCTCTCCCTGTATCCTCATCTCTCTGTCCACCACCCCTCTCTGTCCCAACTCTCTCTCTGTCCCCCTATCTCTGCCCCCTCTGTCCCCCTCTGTGTACCCCTTGCTCTGTCACCCTCCTCTCTTTCCCCACTCTCTCTGTCACCTTCTCACTCTGTCCCTCCCTCTCCCTCTGTCCCCATCTCTCTGTCCACCCCTCTCTCTCTGCACCCCTCTCTCTTTCCCGCTCTCTCTTCCCCCTCTCTCTCCCCCCTCTCTCTCTCCCCTATCACTCCACCCTTTCTCTTCCCCCACTCTCTTGTCCCCCTGACTGTCTGTCCCCCTTTCTCTCTGACCCCCTCTCTCTCTCTCTGACCGACCCTCTCTGTCCCTCCCTCTCTCTGTCCCCACTCTCCCAGTTTTCCCTCTCTGCCCCCCTCTCTCTCTTTCCCCCCTCTTTCTTTCCACCCTCTCTCTGTTCCCCCTCTTTCTGTCCACCCCGCTCTCTGTACCCTCCTCTCCCTCTGTCCCCCTCTCTCTTTCCACCCCCTCTCACCGTACCCCCCTCTCGCTTTCTCCCATCTCTCTGCCCCCTCTCTCTGACCCCCTCTGCCTCTGTTCTCTCCTCTCTCTGTGCCCCTCTCTCTGTCCCCTCTCTCTCTGTCCCCCCGTCTCTCTCTCTGTTCCCCCTTTCTCTCTGTCCTCTCTCTCTGTCCTCCTCTCTCTGTATCCCTCTCCCTGGCCCCTCTGCCCCCTCACTCTGTGACCCCCACTCTCTCTGCACCCCCTCTGTCTCTCCAGCTCTCTGCCCCTCCTTCTCTCTGTCCCTTCGCTCTCAGTCCGCCCCCTCTGTCCCCCTCTCTCTTCCCCCTCTCTCTGTCACCCCCTCCGTCTCCCAACCCCCCTCTAGTGTGCCCCCGTCTCTCTGTCCCCCCTGTCTCACTGTCACAACTCTCTCTGACCCCCTCTGTCCTTCCTTCTCCCTGTACCCCCCTCTGTTCCCACTCTCTCTGTACCACCTCTCTCTGTCCTCTCTCTTTCTCTGTCGCCCTCTCTCTATCCCCCCTCTTCCTCTGTCCCCCTCTCTCTGTCCGCACTCTCTGTCCCCCCTCTTTCTCTGTCCCACTCTCTCTCTGTCCCCCCTCTCTGTCCCCCCCTCTGTCCTCCTCTCTCTCTGTCACCACTCTCTCTTACCCCCTGCCACCCCTCTCTATGACACTCTCCCTCTGTTCCCTCCTCTCTCAGTTCCCCTCTCTCTCTGTCCCCTCTCTCTCTGTCCCCACTCTCCGTTCCCCACTCTCTTTCCCCCTCTCTCTTTCCCCCTCTCTCTGTCCCCCTCTCTCTCCGTTCACCTCTCTCTGTCTCCCCCCTCCCCGTTCCCTTCTCTCTGTCGCCCTCTCTGTCCACCCTCTCTGTCCCCCCATCTCTGTCCCCACTCTCTCTGCCCCCCCTCTGTCCCCACCCTCTCTGTCCCCCTCTCTTGTCCGCCTCTATCTGTCCCCCTCTCTCTGTCCCCCCTCTCTCTCCGTCCCCTCTCTCTGTCCCCCCTCTCTGTCCCCCCTCTCTGTCCCCCCATCTCTGTCCCCACCCTCTCTGCCCCCCCCCCTCTGTCCCCCTCTCTCTGTCCCCCTCTCTCTGTACCCCCTCTCTTACCCCCTCTCTCTCTGTCCTCCTCTCTCTCTGTCACCACTCTCTCTTATCCCCTGCCACCCCTCTCTCTGACCCCCCTCCCTCTGTCCCCTCCTCTCTCAGTCCCCCTCTTTCTCTGTCCCCCTCACTCAGTCCCCCTCTCTCTCTGTCCCCCCTCTCTGTCCCCTTCTCTCTCTGTCACTCCTTCTCTATGCCCCGCTCTCTCTCAGACTGTCCCCTCTGTGCCACCCTCACTGCACCCCCGGTCCCCCCTCACTCTGTCACCCCATCTCTCTTTCTCCTCTCTCTGTCTCCCCTCACTGTCCCCCCTCTCTCTATCCCCTCTCTCTCTGTCCCCCTCTCTCTGTTCCACCTCTCTCTCCGTTCCCCTCTCTCTGTCCCCCCTCTCTGTCCCCCCTCTCTGTCCCCCCATCTCTGTCCCCACCCTCTCTGCCCCCCCTCTGTCCCCCTCTCTCTATCCCCTCTCTCTCTGTCCCCCTCTCTCTGTTCCACCTCTCTCTCCGTTCCCCTCTCTCTGTCCCCCCTCTCTGTCCCCCCTCTCTGTCCCCCCATCTCTGTCCCCACCCTCTCTGCCCCCCCCCTCTGTCCCCCTCTCTCTGTCCCCCTCTCTCTGTACCCCCTCTCTTACCCCCTCTCTCTCTGTCCTCCTCTCTCTCTGTCACCACTCTCTCTTATCCCCTGCCACCCCTCTCTCTGACCCCCCTCCCTCTGTCCCCTCCTCTCTCAGTCCCCCTCTTTCTCTGTCCCACTCACTCAGTCCCCCTCTCTCTCTGTCCCCCCTCTCTGTCCCCCTCTCTCTCTGTCACTCCTTCTCTATGCCCCGCTCTCTCTCAGACTGTCCCCTCTGTGCCACCCTCACTGCACCCCCGGTCCCCCCTCACTCTGTCACCCCATCTCTCTTTCTCCTCTCTCTCTCCCCTCACTGTCCCCCCTCTCTCTATCCCCTCTCTCTCTGTCCCCCTCTCTCTGTTCCACCTCTCTCTCCGTTCCCCTCTCTCTGTCCCCGTCTCTCTGTGCCACTCTCTGTGTCCCCCTCTTTCTCCATTCCCCTCTCTCTGACCCCCTCTCTCACCGTTCCTCTTTCTCTGTCCCCCGTCCCCACATCACTCTCTCCGTTTCCCTCTCTTTGTCCTCTCTCTGTCTGTCCCCCACCTCTCTGTCCCCCTCTCTCTGTTACCCCTGCCTCTCCGTTCCTCTCACACTGTCCCCCCTCTCTCTGACCCCAGAATCTCTGCTCCCCCCTCTCTCTGCCTCCCTCTCACTGTCCCCCCTCTCTCAGTCCCCACAATCTCTGTTCCCCCCTCTCTCTGCCCGCCTCTCTCTGTCCCCCCTCTCTGTCCCCCCTCTCCGTCCCCCCGTCTCTCTGTTCCCCTCTCTCTGTCCCCCCTCTTTCTGTCCCCCCTCTCTCTGCCCCCTCTCTCTCTGCCCCCCCCTCTCTGCCCCCCCTCTCTCTCTCTGTCCCCCTCTCTCTCTGTCCCCCACTCTCTCTCTGTCCCCCACTCTCTCTGTCCTCCCTCTCTGACCCCCTCTCCCTCTGTTCCCTCCTCTCTCTGTGCCCCTTTCTCTGTACCCCCTGCTCTCTGTCCCACCGCTCTCTGTCCCGCTCTCTCTGTCCCCCAATCTCTGTCCCCCTCTCTCTGTCCCCAGTCTCTCTGTCCCCCCCGTCCCCCTCTCTCTCTCTGCCCCCTCTCTCTGTCCCCCCTCTCTCTTTGCCCCCCCTTTCTCTCTGTCCTATCTCTGTCCTCTCTATCTCTGTCCTCTCTCTCTCTCTCCTTTCTCTCTCTCTCTGTCCCCCTATCTCTGCACCCCCTCTCTGTCCCCCTCTCTCTATCTCTGTCCCCCTCTCTCTCTGCCCCCCTCTTTCTCTGTCCCCCCTCTCTCTCTGTCCCCCTCATCTCTCTCTGTCCCCCCTCTCTCTGTCCCCCTCTCTCTCTGTCCCCCTCTCTCTCTCTGTCCCCCCTCTCTCTCTGCCCCTCCCCTCTCTGTCCCCTCTCTCTCTCTGTCCCCCTCTCTCTCTCTCCCCCACTCTCTCTGTCCTCTCTCTCTGTTCCCCTCTCTCTGTACACCACTCTCTGCCCTCTCTGCCGCCCCTTTCTCTGTGACCCCCACTCTATCTGCGCCCGCCCCTACCCCCCGTCTCTCCCACTCTCTTTCCCCCTCTCTCGGTCACCCTCTCTCTGCCCCTCATTCCCTCTGTCACCCTTTATCTGGCCTCCTTTTCCGCTGTCCCCCCTCTCTCTGTCCCCCTCTCTCTGTTCCCCTCTCTCTGTCCCCCTCTCTCTGTCTCCCCCCTCTCTCCGTTCCCCTCTCTCCGTTCCCCTCTCTCTGTCCCCGTCTCTCTGTCCCACTCTCTGTGTCCCCCTCTTTCTCCATTCCCCTCTCTTTGACCCCCTCTCTCACCGTTCCTCTCTCTCTGTCCCCCGTCCCCACATCTCTCTCTCCGTTCCCCTCTCTTTGTCCTCTCTCTGTCTGTCCCCCACCTCTCTGTCCCCCTCTCTCTGTTACCCCTGCCTCTCCGTTCCTCTCTCACTGTCCCCCTCTCTCAGTCCCCACAATCTCTGTTCCCCCCTCTCTCTGCCTCCCTCTCTCTGCCCCCCTCTCTCTGTCCCCCCTCTCTGTTCCCCCCTCTCCGCCCCCCCGTCTCTCTGTTCCCCTCTTTCTGTCCCCCCTCTTTCTATCCCCGCTCTCTCTGTCCCCCCGTCCCCCTCCCTCTGTCACACCCTCTGTCCCCCTCTCTTTGTCCCTCTCTCTCTGTCCCTCTCTCAATTTCCCCTCTCTCTTTCTCCCCCCTCTCTGTCCCCCTCTCCCTATCCCCCCCCGTACCCCCCTCTCTGTCCCCCTCTCCGTCACTATCTCTCCGTCCCTCTCTCTCTGTCCACCTCTCTCTGTCCCCCCTCTCTCCGTTCCCCACTCTCTTTCCCCTTCTCTCTTTCCCCCTCTCTCTGTCCCCCCTCTCTCCCCGTTCCCCTCTCTCTGTCCCCCTCTCTCTCCGTTCCCCTCTCTCTGCCCCCCTATCTGTCCCGCCCTCTGTCCCCCCATGTCTGTCCCCACCCTCTCTGTTCCCCCTCTGTCCCCCTCACTCTCTCCCCCCTCTTTCTGTCCCCCTCTCTCTGTACCCCCTCTCTCTTTCCCCCCTCTCTGTGTCCTCCTCTCTCTGTCACCCTCCTCTCTGTTCCCCCCTCGTCCCCCCTCTCTCTAACCCTCTCTCTCTGTCCCTTTCTCTCTGTCCCCCTCTCTCCGACCCCTTTCTCTGTCCCTCTTTCACCCCGTCACCCCTCTCTCTGTTCCCCCCTCTCTCTGTCCCTCTCTCTGTCATCCTCCTCTTTGTCCACCCCTCTCTCTGAACCCTCCTCTCCCTCAATCCTCATCTCTCTGTCCACCCCCCTCTCTGTCCCCACTCTCTGTCTGCCCTCTATCTCTGCCACCCCTTCTGCCCCCCTCTCGGTACCCACTGCTCTGTCACCCTCCTCTCTTTCCCCACTCTCTCTGTCACCTTCTCACTCTGTCCTTCCCTCTCCCTCTGTCCCCATCTCTCTGTCCACCTGTCTCTCTCTGCACCCCTCTCTCTTCCCCCTCTCTCTACACCCCTCTCTCTCTCCCCTATCACTCCTCCCTCTCTCTTCCCCCACTCTCTTGTCCCCCTCTCTGTCTGTCCCCCTCTCTCTCTTACCCACTCTCTCTCTCTGACCGCCCCTCTCTGTCCCTCTCTCTCTTTGTCCCCACTCTCCCACTCCGCCCCCTCTGACCCCTCTCTCTTTCCCCCTCTTTCTTTCCACCCTCTCTCTGTCCCCCTCTTTCTGTCCACCCCGCTCTCTGTACCCTCCTCTCCCTCTGTCCCCCTCTCTCTGTCCACCCCCCTCTCACCATCCCCCCTCTCTCTCTTTCTCCCATCTCTCTGTCCCCCTCTCTCTCTGTCCCCCTCTCTCTCTGTCACCCCTCTCTCTTCCCCCTCTGCCTCCCTCTCTCTGACCTCCTCTGCCTCTATTCGCTTCTCTCTCTGTCCCCCTCTCTCTGTCCCCCTCTCTCTGTCCCCCCTCTCTTTGTACCCCCGCTCTTTGTGCCCCTCTCTCTGTCCCCTCTCTCTCTGTCCCCCCGTCTCTCTCTGTCCCCCCTTTCTCTCTGTCCTCTCTCTCTGTCCTCCTCTCTCTGTACACCTCTCCCTGGCCCCTCTGCCCCCTCACTCTGTGACCCCCACTCTCTCTGCCCCCACTCTGTCTCTCCCGCTCTCTGTCCCCCTTTCTCGGTGCACCTCTCGCTCTGCTCGTCCTTCTCTCTGTCCCCCCGCTCTCAGTCCGCCCCTCTGTCCCCCTCTCTCTTCCCCCTCTCTCTGTCACCCCCTCCGTCCCCCAGTCCCCCCTCTAGTGTGCCCCCGACTCTCTGTCCCCCCTGTCTCACTGTCACAACTCTCTCCGGCCCCCTCTATCCCTCCTTCTCCCTGTACCCCCCTCTGTTCCCACTCTCTCCGTCCCCCTCTCTCTGTCCTCTCTCTGTCTGTCCCCCCTCTCTGTCCCCCCCTGTCCCCATCTCTCTCCGATCCCCTCTCACTGTCCCCCATCTCTCTGTCCCCCCTCTCTCTGTCCCCCCCTCTCTGCTCCCTCTCTCCCTGTCACCCCCTCTCTGTCCCCCCTCCGTACCCCCTCTCTCTCCATTCCCCTCTCTCTGTCCCCATCTTTCTATCTCCCCTCTCTCTGTCCCCCCCATACACACCCCCGTCTCCCCCCTGTCCCCCTCTCTCTCCGATCCCCTCTCACTGTCCTCCATCTCTCTGTCCCCCCTCTCTCTGTACCCACCCCCTGCTCGCCCTCTCCCTGTCCCCCCCTCTCTGTCCCCCCTCTGTACCCACTCTCTCTCCATTCCCCTCTCTCTGTCCCCATCTTTCTATCTCCCCTCTCTCTGTCCCCCCCATACACACCCCCGTGTCCCCCTCTGTCCCCCTCTCTCTGTCCCTCTCTCTCTGTCCCTCCTCTCTGTCCCCCTCTCTCAATTCCCCCCCCCCCGTCCCCCTCTCCGTCACTCTCTCTCCGTCCCTCTCTCTGTCCCCTCCTTTCTTTGGCCCCCCTCGCTCCGTTCCCCTCTCTCTGCCACCTTCTCTCTATCCCCCATCTCTGTCCCCCTTCTCTCTGCCCCCCTCTCGCTCCCCCCTCTCTGTCCCCTCATCCCCCTCCCTCTGTCCCGCCTGTCCCTCTCTCTCTATCTCCCCTCTCTGTCCTCCTATCTCAATCACCCCCGTCCCCCTCTCCATGTCCCCCCTCACTCTGCCCCCCCCTCTCTGTTTCCCCCTCTCTCTATCCCCCCTCTCTCTGTCCCTCTCTCTCTGTCCCCCTCTCTCCCTGTCATCCATCTGTCTGTCCCCCCTCTCTCTGTACTCTCCTCTCCCCTCCCTCTGTCCCCATCTCTCTGTCCACCCCTCTCTCTCTGTCACCCTCTCTCTGTCCCCCTCTCTCTGTCCCCCCACTCACTGACCCCCTCTCTCTGTCCACCCTCTCTTTCTCCCCCTCTCTGTCACCCTCTCTCTGTCTCCCAATCTCTGTCCCTCCTCTCTCTCTCTGACCCCTCTCACTCTCTCTGACCGCCCCCTCTCTCCCCTTCTCTCTGACCCCCTCTCCCTCTGTTTCCTCCTCTGTCTTTGCCTCTTTCTCTGTACCCCCCTCTCTGTCACCCCGCTCTCTGTCCCCCGCTCTCTGTACCCCTCTCTCTGTCCCCCAATCTCTGTCCCCCTCTCTCTGTCCCCAGTTTTTTTGTCCCCCCTATCTCTCTGCCCCCCACTCTCTCTGTCCCCCTCTCTCTTTGTCTCCCCTTTCTCTCTGTTCTGTCTCTGTCCTCTCTCTCTCTGTCCTCTCTTTCTCTATCTGTCCTCTCTCTCTCTCTGTCCCCCCCTCTCTGCCCCCTCTCTCTCTGCCCCCCTCTCTCTCTGCCCCCCTCTCTCTCTGTCCGCCCGCTCTCTGTCCGCCCTCTCTCTCTCTGTCCGCCCTCTCTCTCTGTCCCCTCCCTCTCTCTCTGTCCCCCTCTCTCTCTGTCCCCCACTCTCTCTGTCCTCCCTCTCTGTCCCCCTCTCTCTCTCTGCCCTCCACTCTCTCTGTCACCCCTCTCTCTTCCCCCTCTGCCCCCTCTCTCTGACCCCCTCTCCCTCTGTTCCCTCCTCTCTCTGTGCCCCTTTCTCTGTACCCCCTGCTCTCTGTCCCACCGCTCTCTGTCCCGCTCTCTCTGTCCCCCAATCTCTGTCCCCCTCTCTCTGTCCCCAGTCTCTCTGTCCCCCCTGTCCCCCTCTCTCTCTCTGCCCCCTCTCTCTGTCCCCCCTCTCTCTTTGTCCCCCCTTTCTCTCTGTCCTATCTCTGTCCTCTCTATCTCTGTCCTCTCTCTCTCTCTCCTTTCTCTCTCTCTCTGTCCCCCTATCTCTGCACCTCCTTTCTGTCCCCCTCTCTCTATCTCTGTCCCCCTCTCTCTCTGCCCCCCTCTTTCTCTGTCCCCCCTCTCTCTCTGTTCCCCTCTGTCTCTCTCTGTCCCCCCTCTCTCTGTCCCCCTCTCTCTCTGTCCCCCTCTCTCTCTCTGTCCCCCCTCTCTCTCTGTCCCCCCCTCTCTCTGTCCCCTCTCTCTCTCTCTGTCCCCCTCTCTCTGTCCCCCACTCTCTCTGTCCTCTCTCTCTGTTCCCCTCTCTCTGTACACCACTCTCTGCCCTCTCTGCCGCCCCTTTCTCTGTGACCCCCACTCTATCTGCGCCCGCCCCTACCCCCCGTCTCTCCCACTCTCTTTCCCCCTCTCTCGGTCCCCCTCTCTCTCTGCCCCTCATTCCCTCTGTCACCCTCTATCTGGCCTCCTTTTCCGCTGTCCCCTCCCTCTCTGTCCCCCTCTCTCTGTTCCCCTCTCTCTGTCCCCCTCTCTCTGTCCCCTCTCTCTCTGTTCCCCTCTCTCTCTGTCCCTCCTTCTCTCTGCCCCACCGTTCTCAGTCTGACCCCTCTGTACCACTCAGTCTGCTCCCCTCTGTCCCCCTCACTCTGTCACCCCATCTCTCTTTCTCCCCCTCTCTGACACCCCCCTCTCTTTCCACCTCTCACTGTCCCCCCTTTCTCTGTCCCCCTCTCTCTGTCCCCCTCTTCCTCTGTCCCCCTCTCTATCTGTCCCGTCTCTCTGTCCTCCCTCCTCCTCTGTCCCCCTCTCTCTCTGTCCCTCTCTCTCTGTCCCCCTCTCTCTGTCACCCTCTCTCTGTACCCCTCTCTCTGTCTCCTCTCGCTCTGCCCCTCTCTGTCTTTCCCCTCTCTCTATTCCCCCTCTTTCTGCCCCCCACTCTCTCTCCCCCTCTCTGTTCCCCTCTCTCTGTACCCCCTCTCTGTACATCCCTCTCTCAGTCCCCCTCTCTCTGTCCGCCCTCTGCCCCATCTCTCTGCCCCCACTCTCTATCCCCATTTTGCCCCCTCTCTCTGTTACCCTCTTTGTACCCCACTCTCTTTCCCACTTCTCCCTGTCTCCTTTCTATCTGCCCCCCTTCTCTCTGCACTCCTCTCTCTGTCCCCCTCTATGTACGCCCTTTCTGCACTCCTCTCTCTGTCCCCCTCTATGTACGCCCTTTCTGCACTCCCCTCTCTGTCTCCCTTCTCCCTGTACCCCTCCCTCTGTCCCCCCTCTCTCTCTATCCAACCTCTTTCCCGCTCTCCCTGTCCCCTCCTCTTTCTGTCCCCCCTGCGTTCCCCCTCTCTGTTCCCCTCCTTTCTGTCCCCATTCTCTCTGCCCCCCTCTCTCTGTCCCCCTCTCTCTGTACCACTCACTCTGCCCCCTCTGACCCTCCTCTCTCTCTGTCCCCCCGCTCTCAGTCCGCCCTCTCTGTCCCCTTCTCTCTATTCCCCTCTCAATTTCCCCCTCTCTCTTTCCCCCTCTCTGTCCCCATTCCCCCCTCTCTACTGCACCCCTGTCTCTCTGTCCCCCCTTCTCCCAGTCCCCACCCTCTCTCTGTCCCCCTTCTCCCTGTCCCCCTCTCTCTCTGTCCCCCTCCTCCCTGTCCCCACTCTCTCAGTCCACCCTCTCTCTCTGTCCCCATCCACTCTGTCCCCTCTCTCTGTCCCCTCTCTCTCTATCCCCCCTCTGCCCCCACTCTCTGTACCCCCTCTCTCTGTACCACCTCTCTGTCCTCCCTCTCTCTCTGTCCCCCTTTCTCTGTCCCCCTCTTCCTCTGTCCCCTCTGTGTGTACCCCTCTCTCTGCCCCCTCTCGCTGTCCCCCTCTCTCTGTACCACTCTCTCTGCCCCCTCTGCCCCTCCTCTCTCTCTGTCCCCCCGTTCTCTGTCCGCCCCCTGTCCCTCTCTCTCTTTCCCCCCTCTCTCTTTCCCCCTCTCTCTTTCCCCCCTCTATCTGACCCCCTCTCTCTGTCCCCACCCTCTCTGTCCCCTTCTCCCTGTCCCCACCCTCTCTGTCCCCTTCTCCCTGTCCCCACTCTCTCAGTTCCCCCTCTCTCTGTCCCCCATCTCCGTCCCTACCCTCTCAGTCCACCCTTTCTCTCTGTCCCCCTCCACTCCGCCCCCTCTCTCTGTCCCCTCTCTCTCTACCACCCTCTGCCCCCTCTCTCTGTTCCCCCCTCTCTCTGTACCATTTCTCTCTGTCCTCCCTCTCTCTGTCCCCCTCTCTCTGTCACCCCTCTTCCTCTGTCCCCTCTATCTCTGTCCCCTCTCCCTGTCCCCCTCTCTCTGTCCCCCTCTCTCTCTGTCCCCTCTCTGTCTGTCTCCCTCTCTCTGTCCTCCTCTCTCTGTCCCCCTCTTCCTCTGTCCCCCTCTCTGTGTAACCCCTCTCTCTGTACCCCCTCTCTGTGTCCCCCTCTCTCTGTACCCCCTCTCCCTGTCCCCTTCTCCCTGTCTCCCCTCTCCCTGTCCCCCTCACTCTAACCCTCTCTCTCTGTCCCTTTCTCTCTCTGTCCCCCCTCTCTCCGACCCCTTTCTCTGTCCCCCTTTCACCCCGTCACCCCTCTCTCTGTTCCCCCCTCTCTCTGTCCCTCTCTCTGTCATCCTCCTCTCTGTCCACCCCTCTCTCTGTACCCTCCTCTCCCTCTATCCTCATCTCTCTGTCCACTCCCCTCTCTGTCCCCACTCTCTGTCTGCCCTCTATCTCTGCCCCCCTCCCACTCTGTCCCCCTCTCGGTACCCACTGCTTTGTCACCCTCCTGTCTTTCCCCACTCTCTCTGTCACCTTCTCACTCTGTCCCTCCCTCTCCCTCTGTCCCCATCTCTCTGTCCACCCATCTCTCTCTGCACCCCTCTCTCTCTTCCCCCTCTCTCTACCCCCCCTCTCTCTCTCTCCTTTCTCTCTCTCTCTGTCCCCCTATCTCTGCACCTCCTCTCTGTCCCCCTCTCTCTATCTCTGTCCCCCTCTCTCTCTGCCCCCTCTCTCTCTGTCCCCCCCTCTCTCTGCCCCCCTCTGTCTCTCTCTGTCCCCCCTCTCTCTGTCCCCCTCTCTCTCTGTCCCCCTCTCTCTCTCTATCCCCCTTCTCTCTCTGTCCCCCCTCTCTCTGTCCCCTCTCTCTCTGTCCCCCTCTCTCTCTGTCCCCCACTCTCTCTGTCCTCTCTCTCTATTCCCCTCTCTCTGTACACCACTCTCTGCCCTCTCTGCCGCCCCTTTCTCTGTGACCCCCACTCTATCTGCGTCCGCCCCTACCCCCGTCTCTCCCACTCTCTTTCCCCCTCTCTCGGTCACCCTCTCTCTCTGCACCCCTCTCTCTTCCCCCTCTCTCTACCCCCCCTCTCGCTCTCTCTCCCCTATCACTCCTCCCTCTCTCTTCCCCCACTCTCTTGTCCCCCTCTCTGTCTGTCCCCCTCTCTCTCTTATCCACTCTCTCTCTCTGACCGCCCCTCTCTGTCCCTCCCTCTCTCTGTCCCCACTCTCCCACTCCGCCCCCTCTGCTCCCTCTCTCTTTCCCCCTCTTTCTTTCCACCCTCTTTCTGTCCCCCTCTTTCTGTCCACCCCGCTCTCTGTACCCTCCTCTCCCTCTGTCCCCCTCTCTCTGTCCACCCCCCTCTCACCATCCCCCCTCTCTCTCTTTCTCCCATCTCTCTGTCCCCCTCTCTCTCTGTCACCCCTCTCTCTTCCCCCTCTGCCCACTCTCTCTGACCCCCTCTGCCTCTGTTCTCTCCTCTCTCTGTCCCCCTCTCTCTGTACCCCTCTCTCTGTCCCCCCTCTCTCTGTACCCCCGCTCTCTATGCCCCTCTCTCTGTCCCCTCTCTCTCTGTCCCCCCGTCTCTCTCTGCCCCCCTTTCTCTCTGTCCTCTCTCTCTGTACACTTCTCCCTGGCCCCTCTGCCCCCTCACACTGTGACCCCCACTCTCTCTACCCCCCCCTCTGTCTCTCCCGCTCTCTGTCCCCCTTTCTCGGTGCACCTCTCGCTCTGCTCCTCCTTCTCTCTGTCCCCCCGCTCTCAGTCCGCCCCCTCTGTCCCCTTCTCTCTTCCCCCTCTCTCTGTCACCCCCCCGTCCCCCTGTCCCCCCTCTAGTGTGCCCCCGTCTCTCTGTCCCCCCGTCTCACTGTCACAACTCTCTCTGGCCCCCTCTGTCCCTCCTTCTCACTGTACCCACCTCTGTTCCCACTCTCTCTGTCCCCCTCTCTCTGTACCACCTCTCTCTGTCCTCTATCTCTCTGTCCTCTCTCTCACTGTCGCCCTCTTTCTATCCCCCCTCTTCATCTGTCCCCCTCCCTCTGTCCTCATCTCTCTGTCCACCCCCTCTCTCTGTCCTCACTCTCTCTGTCCCCCAATCTCTGTCTCCCCCTCTGTCCCCAGTCTCTCTGTCCTCATCTCTCTGTCCACCCCCTCTCTCTGTCCGCTCTCTCTCTGCCCCCCTCTCTCTCTGTCCCCCTCTCTCTGTCCCCCTCTCTCTCTGTCCCCCTCTCTCTGTCCCCCTCTCTCTCTTTTCCCCCCTCTGTGCCCCCTCTTCCTCTGTCCCCCTCCCTCTCTGTCCCTCCTTCTCTCTACCCTCCCGCTCTCAGTCTGCCCCCTCTGTACCACACTCTCTGCACCCTCTGTCCCCCTCACTCTGTCACCCCATCTCTCTTTCTCCCCCTCTCTGTCCCCTTCTCACTTTCCTCCTCTCTCTCTCCCCCTCTCTCTGTCCCCCTCTCTCTGTCCACCTCTCACTGTTCCCCCCTCTCTGTATCCCCCTCTGTCTGTCCCCTCTCTCTCTGTCCCCCTCTCTCTGTCCCACTCTCTCTCCATTCCCCTCTCTCTGCCCGCTCTCTCTGTCCCTCTCTCTCTCTGTCCCCCTCTTTCTGACCCCCTCTCTCTGTTCCCCTCTCTCTCTGTCCCCCTCTCTCTGTCCCCTCTCTCTCTGCCCCTCTCTCTCTATCCCCCTCGCCCCTCTGTCCCCCTCTCTCTCTGTCCCTCCTTCTCTCTGCCCCTCCGCTCTCAGTCTGCCCCCTCTGTACCACACTCTCTGCTCCTCTCTGTCCCCTCACTCTGTCACCCCATGTCTCTTTCTCCCCCTCTCTGACACCCCTGTCACTGTCCCCCTCTCACTGTCCCCCCTCTCTCTGTCCCCTTCTCTCTGCCCCCACTCTCTGCCCCCTCTCTCTGTCCACCCCTCTCTGTACACCCCTCTCTCCCTGTCCTCCACTCTCTCTGTCACCCCTCTCGCTTCCCCCTCTGCCCCCTCTCTCTGACCCCCTCTCCCTCTGTTCCCTCCTCTCTCTGTGCCCCTTTCTCTGTGCCCCCTGCTCTCTGTACCCCCGCTCTCTGTCCCCCCGCTCTCTGTCCCCCTCTGTCTCTCTCTGTCCCCCCTCTCTCTTTGTCCCCCCTTTCTCTCTGTCCTATGTCTGTCCTCTCTATCTCTGTCCTTTCTCTCTCGCTGTCCTTTCTCTCTCTCTCTGTCCCCCCTATCTCTACCCCCCTCTCTGTCCCCCTCTCTCTATATCTGTCCCCCTCTCTCTCTGCCCCCCTCTCTCTCTGTCCCCTCTCTCGCTCTCTGTCCCCCACTCTCTCTGTCCTCTCTCTCTGTTCACCTCTCTCTGTACACCACTCTCTGCCCTCTCTGCCGCCCCTCTCTCTGTGACCCCCACTCTATCTGCGCCCGCCCACGCCCCCCCCCCACCCCCCCCCCCCCCCGTCTCTCCCGCTCTCTGTCCCCCTCTCTCGGTCCCCCTCTCTCTCTTCCCCTCATTCCCTCTGTCATCTTCTATCTGGCCTCCTTTTCCGCTGTCCCCTCCCTCTCTGTCCCCCTCTCTCTGTCCCCCTCTCTCTGTCCCCCCTCTCTCTGTTCCCCTCTTTCTGTCCCCCTCTCTCTGTCCCCTCTCTCTCTGTTCCCCTCTCTCTCTGTTCCCTTCTCTCTCTGTCCCTCCTTCTCTCTGCCCCTCCGTTCTCAGTCTGACCCCTCCGTACCACTCACTCAGCTCCCCTCTGTCCCCCCTCACTCTGTCACACCATCTCTCTTTCTCCCCCTCGCTGACGCCCCCTCTCTGTCCACCTCTCACTGCCCCCCCTTTCTCTGTCCCCCTCTCTTGTCCCCCTCTTCCTCTGTCCCCCTCTCTATCTGTCCCCTCTCTCTGTCCCCCCCTCCTCCTCTGTCCCCCTCTCTCTCTGTCCCTCTCTCTCTGTCCCCGTCTCTCTGTCACCCTCTCTCTGTACCCTTCTCTCTGTCTCCTCTCGCTTTGCCCCCCTCTCTCTCTCTCCCCTCTCTGTTCCCCCCTCTCTGTACCCCCTCTCTGTACATCCCTCTCTCAGTCCCCCTCTCTCTGTCCGCCCTCTGCCCCATCTCTCTGTTCCCCCCTCTCTATCCCCATTCTGCCCCCTCTCTCTGTCACCCTCTCTGTACCCCACTCTCTGTCCCAGTTCTCCCTGTCTCCTTTCTATCTGTCCCCCTTCTCTCTGCACTCCTCTCTCTGTCCCCCTCTATGTACGCCCTTTCTGCACTCCACTCTCTGTCTCCCTTCTCCCTGTGCCCCTCTCTCTGTCCCCCTCTCTCTGTCCCTCCTCTCTGTCCCCCTCTCTCAATCCCACCGTCCCCCCCTCTCTGTCCCCCTCTCTTAAACCCCCCCCCCCTCTGTCCCCCTCTCCGTCACTCTCTCTCCGTCCCTCTCTCTGTCCCCTCCTTTCTTTGGCCCCCCTCTATCCGTTCCCCTCTCTCTGCCCCCCTCTCTCTATCCCCCATCTCTGCCCCCCTTCTCTCTGCCCCCCTCTCTGTCCCCTCTCTCTGCCCCCCCTCTCCGTTCACTTCTGTTTGTGTTCCCTCTTACTATCCCCCCTCTCTGTCCCCCCAACCCCCTCCCTCTGTCCCCCCGTCCTTCTCTCTCTGTCTCCCCTCTCTGTCCTCCTCTCTTAATCCCACCCCCGTCCCCCTCTGTCTGTCCCCCCTCTCTCTGTCCCCCCTCTCTCTATCCCCCCTCTCTGTCCCTCCATCCCCCTCCTTCTGTCCCCCCGTCCCTCTCTCTCTGTCTCCCCTCTCTGTCCTCCTCTCTCAATCCCACCCCCGTCCCCCTCTCTCCCTGTCATCCCTCTGTCTGTCCCTCTGTTCCCTCCTCTCTCTTTTCCCCTTTCTCTGTACCCCCCCCCCTCCCTGTCACCCCGCTCTCTGTCCCCCCCAATCTCCGTCCCCCTCTCTCTGTCCCCAGTGTCTCTGTCCCCCCTCTCTCTCTGCCCCCCCCGACTCTCTCTGTCCCCCTCTCTCTTTGCCCCCCCCCTTTCTCTCTGTTCTGTCTCTGTCCTCTCTCTCTCTGTCCTCTCTTTCTCTCTCTGTCCTCTCTCTCTCTGTCCCCCCTCTCTCTGCCCCCTCTCTCTCTGCCCCCCTCTCTCTGCCCCCCCCCTGTCCGCCCGCTCTCTCTGTCCGCCCTCTCTCTCTCTGTCCGCCCTCTCTCTCTCTGCCCTCTCTCTCTCTCTCTGTCCCCCTCTCTCTCTGTCCCCCACTCTCTCTGTCCTCCCTCTCTGTCCCCCTCTCTCCCTGTCCTCCACTCTCTCTGTCACCCCTCTCTCTTCCCCCTCTGCCCCCTCTCTCTGACCCCCTCTCCCTCTGTTCCCTCCTCTCTCTGTGCCTCTTCCTCGTACCCCCTGCTCTCTGAACCCCCGCTCTCTGTCCCCCCGCTCTCTGTCCCCCTCTCTCTGTCCCCAAATCTCTGTCCCCCTCTCTCTGTCCCCCGCTCTCTGTCCCCCTCTGTCTCTCTCTGTCCCCCCTCTCTCTATCCCCTCTCTCTCTTTGTCCCCCCTTTCTCTCTGTCCTATGTCTGTCCTCTCTATCTCTGTCCTCTCTCTCTCTCTCTCTGTCCTTTCTCTCTCTCTCTGTCCCCCCTATCTCTGCTCCCCTCTCTGTCCCCCTCTCTCTATATCTGTCCCCCTCTCTCTCTGCCCCCCTCTCTCTCTGTCCCCTCTCTCTCTCTGTCCCCCTCTCTCTCTGTCCCCCACTCTCTCTGTCCTCTCTCTCTGTTCACCTCTCTCTGTACACCACTCTCTGCCCTCTCTGCCGCCCCTCTCTCTGTGACCCCCACTCTATCTGCGCCCGCCACCCCCCCCCCTGCCGTCTCTCCCGCTCTCTGTCCCCCTCTCTCGGTCCCCCTCTCTCTCTTCCCCTCATTCCCTCTGTCACCTTCTATCTGGCCTCCTTTTCCGCTGTCCCCTCCCTCTCTGTCCCCCTCTCTCTGTCCCCCTCTCTCTGTCCCCCCTCTCTCTGTTCCCCTCTTTCTGTCCCCCTCTCTCTGTTCCCCCCTCTCTCTGTTCCCTTCTCTCTATGTCCCTCCTTCTCTCTGCCCCTCCGTTCTCAGTCTGACCCCTCCGTACCACTCATTCTGCTCCCCTCTGTCCCCCCTGACTCTGTCACCCCATCTCTCTTTCTCCCCCTCGCTGACGCCCCCCTCTCTGTCCACCTCTCACTGCCCCCTTTATCTGCCCCCTCTCTCTGTCCCCCTCTTCCTCTGTCCCCCTCTCTATCTGTCCCCTCTCTCTGTCCCCCCTCCTCCTCTGCCCCCCTCTCTCTCTGTCCCTCTCTCTCTGTGCCCGTCTCTCTGTCACCCTCTCTCTGTACCCCCCTCTCTGTCTCCTCTCGCTCTGCCCCCCTCTCTCTCTGTCCCCCTCTCTCTTCCCCCTCTCTCTGCCCCCCACTCTCTCCCCCTCTCTGTTCCCCCCTCTCTGTACCCCCTCTCTGTACATCCCTCTCTCAGTCCCCCTTTCTCTGTCCGCCCTCTGCCCCATCTCTCTGTCCCCCCTCTCTATCCCCATTTTGCCCCCTCTCTCTGTTACCCTCTCTGTACCCCACTCTCTTTCCCACTTCTCCCTGTCTCCTTTCTATCTGCCCCCCTTCTCTCTGCACTCCTCTCTCTGTCCCCCTCTATGTACGCCCTTTCTGCACTCCTCTCTCTGTCTCCCTTCTCCCTGTACCCCTCCCTCTGTCCCCCCTCTCTCTCTATCCAACCTCTTTCCCGCTCTCCCTGTCCCCTCCTCTTTCTGTCCCCCCTGCGTTCCCCCTCTCTGTTCCCCTCCTTTCTGTCCCCATTCTCTCTGCCCCCCTCTCTCTGTCCCCCTCTCTCTGTACCACTCACTCTGCCCCCTCTGACCCTCCTCTCTCTCTGTCCCCCCGCTCTCAGTCCGCCCTCTCTGTCCCCTTCTCTCTATTCCCCTCTCAATTTCCCCCTCTCTCTTTCCCCCTCTCTGTCCCCATTCCCCCCTCTCTACTGCACCCCTGTCTCTCTGTCCCCCCTTCTCCCAGTCCCCACCCTCTCTCTGTCCCCCCTTCTCCCTGTCCCCACCCTCTCTGTCCCCCTCCTCCCTGTCCCCACTCTCTCAGTTCCCCCTCTCTCTGACCCGATCTCCGTCTCTCCCCTCTCAGTCTACCCTCTCTCTCTGTCCCCATCCACTCTGCCCCCTGTCTCTGTCCCTCTCTCTCTATCCCCCCTCTGCCCCCACTCTCTGTACCCCCTCTCTCCGTACCACCTCTCTGTCCCCCCTCTCTCTGTCCCCACTCTCTGTCCCCCCTCTTCCTCTGTCCCCCTCTGTCTGTACCCCTCTCTCTGCCCCCTCTGCCCCCTCTCTCTGTCCCTCTCTCTCTGTACCACTCTCTCTGCCCCCTCTGCCCCCCTCTCTGTCTGTCCCCCCGCTCTCTGTCCGACCCCTGTGCCTCTCTCTCTTTCCCCCTCTCTCTTTCCCCACTCTATCTGATCCCCTCTCTCTGTCCCCCAATTTCCACCTCTCTACTGCACCCCCGTCTCTCTGTTCCCCCCTTCTCCCAGTCCCCACCCTCTCTGTCCCCCCTTCTCCCTGTCCCCACCCTCTCTGTCCCCCTTCTCCCTGTCCCCACTCTCTCAGTTCCCCCTCTCTCTGTCCCCCATCTCCGTCCCTACCCTCTCAGTCCACCCTCTCTCTCTGTCCCCCTCCACTCCGCCCCCTCTCTCGGTCCCCTCTCTCTCTACCACCCTCTGCCCCCTCTCTCTGTTCCACCCTCTCTCTGTACCATTTCTCTCTGTCCTCCCTCTCTCTGTCCCCCTCTCTCTGTCACCCCTCTTCCTCTGTCCCCTCTCTCTCTGTCCCCTCTCCCTGTCCCCCTCTCTCTGTCCCCCTTTCTCTCTGTCCTCTCTCTGTCTGTCTCCCTCTCTCTGTCCCTCCTTCTCTCTGCCCCTCGGCTCTCAGTCTGCCCCCTCCGTACCACTCAGTCTGCTCCCCTCTGTCTCCCCTCACTCTGTCACCCCATCTCTTTTTCTCTCCCTCTCTGACACTGCCCTCTCTGTCCACCTCTCACTGTCCACCCTCTCTCTGTCCCCCTCTCTCTGTGCCCCCTTCCTCTGTCCCCCTCTCTCTCTGTCCCCTCTCTCTGTCCCCCCTTCATCTGTCCCCCTCTCTCTCTCTGTCCCCCTCTTTCTGACCCCCTCTCTCTGTTCCCCTCTCTCTCTGTCCCCCTCTTTCTGACCCCCTCTCTCTGTTCCCCTCTCTCTCTGTCCCCCTCTCTCTGTCCCCCTCTCTCTGTCCCCCTCTCTCTCTGTCCCTCCTTCTCTCTGCCCCTCCGCTCTCAGTCTGCCCCCTCTGTACCACACTCTCTGCTCCTCTCTGTCCCCTCACTCTGTCACCCCATGTCTCTTTCTCCCCCTCTCTGACACCCCTGTCACTGTCCCCCTCTCACTGTCCCCCCTCTCTCTGTCCCCTTCTCTCTGCCCCCACTCTCTGCCCCCCCTCTCTGTACACCCCTCTCTCAGTCCCCGCTCTCTCTGTCCGCCCTCTGCCCTCTCTCTCTGTCCCCTTCTCTGTGCCCCACTCTCTGTCTCACTTCTCCCTGTCCCCTTTCTTTCTATCCCCTTCCCTCTCACCCTCCCTCTGTCCCCCATCTCTCTATCCCCCCTCTGCCCCCCTCTCTCTGCCCCCCCAGTATGTACCCCCTTTCTGTACTCCCCTCTCTGTCTCCCTTCTCCCTGTCCCCCTCTCCCTGTAACCCCTCCCTCTGTCCCCCTCTCTCTATTCAACCTCTGTCCCCCTCTCCCTGTCCCCCCTCTTCCTGTCCCCCCTCTTTCTGTTCCCCCTCTTTCTGTCCCCCCTTTCTGTCCCCCATCCTCTCTGTCCCCACTCTCTCTGTCCCCCTTCTCTCTGTCCCCCTCTCTCTGTACCCTCTCTCTGACCCCTCTGCCCCTCCTCTCTCTGTCCCCCTCTCTCTGTACCACACTCTCTGTCCCCTGTGCCCCTCCTTTCTCTCTGTCCCCCCGGCTCTCAGTCCGCCCCCTCTGTCCCCCTCCCTATTCCCCCCTCTCTCTTTCCTCCCTCTCTGTCCCTCCTCTATCTGACCCCCTCTCTCTGCCCCACTTGTCCCTGTCCCCACTCTCTCTGTCCCACTTCTCCCTGTCCCCACCCTCTCTGTCCCCCTTCTCCTATCCCCACTCTCTCTATACCCCTGTCTCTGTCCCCCATCTCCGCCCCTCCACTTTCTGTCCACCCTCTCTCTCTGTCCCCCTCCACTCTGCCTCTCTCTCTGTCCCCCCTGCCCCTCTCTCTGACCCCCCTCTCTCTCTCCCTCTCTCTCTACCCCTCTCTCTCTCTATCCCTCTCTCTCTGACCCCCCTGTCCCTATCTCCCCTCTCTGTCCCGCCTTATTGGTCCCAGCCCTCTCTCTGTATCCCCTCTCTGTGTCCCCCTCGCTCTCTGTCCCCTCTCTCTCTGTCCCACTTCTCCCTGTCCCCACCCTTTCTGTCCCCTTCTCCTGTCCCCACTCTCTCTGTACCCCTCTCTCTGTCCCCCATCTCCGTCCCTCCCCTCTCTGTCCACCCTCTCTGTCCCCCTCCACTCTGCCCCCTCTATCTGTCCCCCCTGCCCCTCTCTCTCTCTCTGTCCCCTCTCTCTCTCTCCCCCTCTCTCTGTCCCCTCTCTCTATTCCCCCCTCTGCCCCCTCTCTCTGCCCCCCCTCTCTCTCTGTCCCCCTCTCTCTGTCCCCCCTCTCTCTGCCCCCCTCTCCATCTGTCCCCGTCTCTCTTTACCCCTCTCTGTCTCCCCCCCCCCACTCTGTCCCGCCTTCTCGGTCCCAGCCCTCTCTCGTTATCCCCTCTCTCTGTCCCCTCACTCTATCTGTCCCCTCTCTCTCTCTCTACCCCTCACTCTCCCTATTCCCCCCTCTCTGTCCCGCCTTACAGGTCCCATCTCTCTCTGTCCCCCTTCTCCATCTGTCGCCTCTCTCTGTCCCCCTCTCTCTGTCCCCCTCTCTCTGTCCCCGTCTCTCCTTACCCATCTCTGTGACCCCCCTCTCTGTCCCGCCTTCTCGGTCCCAGCCCTCTCTCGTTATCCCCTCTCTTTGTCCCCTCACTCTCTCTGTCCCCTCTCTCTCTCTCTACCCCCTCTCTCCCTATCCTCCCTCTCTGTCCCAGCCCTCTCTCTGTACCCCCTCTCTGTGTCCCCCTCTCTCTGTGTCCCCTCTCTTTCTGTCCTCTCTCTCTCTGTCCCCCTCTCTCACTGTCCCCACTCTCTCTGTCCCCCTCTGTCTATCCCTCTCTCTCTGTCCCCCTCTCTGTCGCCCCTCTCTCTGTCCCCCACTCTCTGACCCCTCTCTCATTATGTCCTCCCCTATTTCTCTCTCTCTCCCTCACCTTATCTCTCCCTTGCCCCCCCCCCCCTCTCTCTCTCTCTCTCTCTCTCTCTCCCTGCTCCTTCACTCTCTCTCCACCTTCTCTCACTCTCGATCCACCTACCTCGGTCTCTCTTTCTCCTCACCTCCCTCTGTTTCTCTCTGACTAAATCTTTCTCCCTCCTGCCCCTCCCTCCCTCTCTGACGCAGTCTGTCTCCCTGACGCGTTCCTCTCCCTCTGATCCAGAGACTGGGGAGGGGGGTAGTGGTTGGTGCTGTGGCTGCATGTGGTTGGAGGGGTGGTTGTGAGATGATAGAGAGATGTGGGAAGTGAGAGAAGGGGGAAAAATGGTGTAGAGACAGAATTGCGGGAGGAAGACAGACGGCAGGAGAGAGAGAGAGTGCAGGGGAGGGGGAGAGGAAAGAGTGGAGGCAGGTGGAGAGAGTCGGGAGAGGAAATGGGGAAGCCAGGTTGGAGTGGGGGAGGGGTGCAGAGAGAGTTCAATCCAGCTCCTGAGCTCAGGGCGCGGTGCCCTCCACTTCCCTGAGGACCAGGACTTGGGGCTGAGTCTGTCTTTCTCCAGCTCAGCTTCTCCACCACAAAGACACACAACAACATCGGTCACTCTGCTGCTCGGCACGCTTTAATCAACATTTTTATTGGTTACAAATGGAAGTGATGGATACAGTCAGTGGGATGGTGCCTTTTCTCACTGGCCCCTGAGTTGTGAGAAGCATTGAAATGTTTCCCTGTAACCGCCTTGGGGGGTAAGGATGGACAAACCAGCGTTACCCTCAGTCTGTTACCATAGCGACAGGCTGCTCCATCGCTGAAACACTGAACTGAAATGAGAAAATCCCGGATGGATTGATTAATGTGGGAATTTGATGGATGGATGGATTTGGGTGAAGGGATATTTCAGCACATTCTTCAGCTGCTGCCTGAACTTAGTCTGGGTCACGGCATAAATCGCGGTGTTTGTGCAGCAACTGAGGAGCTGCAGCATGAAGCTCAATTCCCGCACAAAGGGATGGAGATGCAAAGACTTATACCCAATATACCACATCCGTCTCCATATAGAATACAGCATTAACGTTGACCATAACAGGATGAAATTGGCCGAGATCACAAACAGTAAAATGATGGATTTTTTTCGGTTTCTCATTTCTGTGTCAGACTGAGTGTCCCCATTGGTGTGAGTGTGGAGTCTCCTGCGGGCTCTGCTGGTCACTACAATGTGTCTGACGGTGAGAACATTGAGCAGCAGAACCAGGAGAAATGGGACACACGGGGTTAGAATGTGGTGGAGGAACTCGATTGTGACCCAGACACTGGAGAATAGAACAGCGGCTGTTACATCACAAAACCAGGGATTGTTCTCCATCCAATACAGAGCCGAGAGCATAAAATACCAGAAAATGTTCTTTAAACAGCTCAGCACAGTCACTGCTCCCAGAACCACAGCCGCCGATTTCTCACTGCAATATTTACTTTTCAGCTTCTGGCAACAAATGGCCACAAACCGATCAAAGGTGGAAGTGACGGTGAACCAGACAGAGCAGTCAGTGGCTGCATAAAGCAGGACGGCGTGGATATTACACACCGGGACGGAGTCCTTCAGGAAATAAAACTGTTCCCGATAAACAATGGGAATGTGTCTCAGGATCAGGTCGAGGATAATGACCAGGAGATCCGCCGCTGCCATGGCCCCCAGGTAACGTCTGACACATGGAGACAATCCACAATCTTTATAAAGCAGGACGTAGATGGTCACTACGTTAACTGTGAGGAAGGAAAACAAACCCATTATCCATCAGCCTCGAGGCAAAGGGACCCGTTTGATCGGGGACCCAGTGAGATTTTCAAATGTGTCCCTGTATTCAGGGATTTATTAAAATAATTGGAGCTGGAATAACAAATGGGAAGATCTGAATTACTGACAAAAAAGTGACATAAACCTCAAGAAACCCTCCCTCCCCAAAACACACAGAGATACATCCATAAGGACAGATGGTTTCTCGAACATTCCCACACACTCGATCTCTCGAGAGCAGACACAGATCACACCTTCCCAGTTCCTATTACGGAGGGTGGGGACGTTGCTGTCCTGAAGGATTCTCTCCCAGTTTCCTGAAGACAAACGGAGTTTGGCAGTCTCTGTATTTTGGTCTAAATTGTGGTCAATCCTGTGTCATGAAGAAATGTAAACGCAGGGAAAACGTATTCACCCTTTAACTGCCTGAGGGGCCTTCGGAACAGTGTCTCCTTCTCCCTGGAACGGGATCTCTTCCCTCGGGATCTTATCGTTTGTTCAATTCACTGACGTCCGGCCGTTCACAAACAATGTCGGGGACAGAACGTTCCGGGGAACTCCTTGACCTGTTCATCACCTTTTCCTCCTATTCACTAAACTCTCCTCTCTGACCTGTCACCTCTCCCCCACACCCATCTACCGATCACATTCCCAGCTCCCTTCCCCCCGGCCCACAATCCTCATTCCTGAAAACGGGATTATGCCCGAAACGTTCATTCCCCTGCTCCTCGGATTCTGCCTGACCTGCTGTGCTTTTCCAGCAGCATACTCCCAGTCAGAAAACAGTCTGACACCGGCATACTCACGGGACCAGGCTTGATGGGTCATGTTTCATGAAGCCCCATCACCATCCCTGGGTATATCCTGTCCCACCGGCAGGACAGACCCACCAGCAGTGGGGACACCCTGGGATACAGTCAGGGAAGGAGTTACCTTGTAATTCCCCAACATTGATTCCAGAACCCGGGAAGGCTCATGGTAACAGGTCACACATGGTCAAGAAAATCGCCTGAGGATGGTTATCTCCTGCCCCTCACTGCCCCCTCGGTGATAAATCAGTTCCCCTCGATGTTGAAACAAATCAGAGGGAGCACTGAGGGTGATAAGGACACAGAGCATCCTCTGTGTGTGGGACTTCAACTTCAACAGTGTCCCCATAGGCCCCCCCATTGACTGAGCAGGGAGAGACCTCACATACACAGCAGCCAGACTGGGGCAAGTGATGGGGGAACCAACAAGAGGGAAGCATTCTCAACCAATCCCTTGTCCCAGAGGGATCTGTCCCTAACAGTGTCTGTAGGAACAGCCAGCACACAGTCCTTTTGGAGGGCAAGTCTCAGCCTGATATTGAAGACCCTGCCCATTGTGTTATGTGGCACTCTCTCCTGTGAAGTAGGACATGCTTCTAAAGGAGAAAGTGAAGACTGCAGATGCTGGAGATCAGAGCTGAAAATGTGTTGCTGGAAAAACGCAGCAGGTCAAGCAGCATCCAAGGAACAGGTGAATCGACGTTTCGGGCCTGAGCCCTTCTTCAGGAATGCTCATGCCCGAAACGTCGATTCACCTGCTCCTTGGATGCTGCCTGACCTGCTGCGCTTTTGCAGCAACACATTTTCAGCTCATGCTTCTAAAGGACTGAGCACATGGAAACTGGCCATCCATGAGACACTGTGGGCTAGCAACAGCTGCAGCATCAATGGCCTTCCCTCCAAAATAAAGTCAGAAGTGGGCTGTTACTGATGGTTCCAAAACGTGCTGCAACATTCCCAACTACACCTATACTGAAGCAGGCTATTCAGCCCATCAAGAGTTTTATACACGACAATGTCCACCTGGTCCGGGACCTGATCCATTTCTGTCGACCGGCTGGTCTGCCGAGCGCCTTCCTGTGTCTCGATCAGTTCGTCACCTGAATCCAACTTTGATACGCCGCCGCAGTGTCTGGTTAAAGTTAACGGGTCCCTGACGGCGCCCCTTCGCTTCGGGAGAGGAGTACATCAAGGCTGACCCCTGTCCGGCCAGCTGTGTTCCCTGTTCGTGGAACCTTTCCTGCGCCTCTTGTGGAGGAGGTTGTCAGAACTGGTTCTGCGCAGCGCGGGCACGGGGGTGGTCCTCTCGGCCTATGCCGACGGCGTGCTCCTCACTTTCACCAACCCGGCTGACCTGGGGAGGATGCGCGAGTGCCAGGTCATGTATTCGGCAACGTCTTCCGCCAGGATCAACTGGGCCAAATGTTCTGGACTACTAGTCGGTCCGTGGCGGGTGGACTCTCAGCCGGAGGAGTTATGGAGGTTCAGCTGGAGTACTACCCATCTCCTCTACCTAGGGATCTACCTCAGCCCGGCTGAGGAATCCTGGCCGGCCAACTGGCAGGAGCTGGAGGCCAAAGTCTCAGCTCGCCTAGGCCGCTGGACAGGACTGCTCCGAGTGCTATCTTACAGGAGTCGAGTGCTGGTCATAAACCAGCTGGTGTCCGCCATGGAACATGGTCGGATCGTGTCGTGTCTACCCTCCGGCTGGAGTAGCGGCTGTCATCAGGGAGCCGTTGTTCAGGAATCCGCACCTCCGTACTCGCGGGTTCGAGTGGCTGTCGGAGGGGAGGGCCGTGACAGCGAGGGTGACCAGGGTCGAGGACGTGCTGGGTGCTGGGGGCCTGGGCTGGACGCTGCCACACGACATAGCCAGCAGGGCAGTGGTAGATGTCCGGTACGTGACCACCGCCATCCGACACCTTAAAACGGCGGTGCTCGGACCCGACGTAGTGCACCAGTTGGAGGACGCTCAGGTGTGCGGTGGGATCCCGTCCGCGCTCACCCCAGCCCGGACGGAATTTCACATTGGCCCCAAGGTCCCGTACTTCCCGCGGGAGCCTGTGCCCCACAACCTGAGCCGCCTCCGGAATTTTAATTTTGTCCCTTTTCAGGACGTAAAAAGGTGGGCCCTGTATCGACTGCTGCTGCACACCTCTTCCTCATCCACCGTCCGGACACGCCTTGGCGTGTTCATTTGCCACCGGGCGTGAGGATCCCCAGTGGAGGGCTCTCTACGGGGGACTCCCCCCCCACCTTTCTCTCGGGGATCTGGGGTGGAGGGTGCTGCACGCAGCAGTCCCCTGCAACCGCAGATTGCGGTGGTTCACGGACTCCCAGCCCAACTGCTTGTTCTGTGGCGCTGTGGAGTCCGTGGACCACGTGTATATTGGGTGTGGGCGTTTGCACTCCCTTTATGATTTTCTCAAAAATCTCCTCCTCTGCTTTTGGTTGCACTTCAGTCCCACGCTCCTGATCTTCGGGCACCCGGTACGGAGGAGGGAGGGCAGGTCTGAAGACCACTTCGTTGGTCTGCTCCGGGGCCTGGACAAACTGGCCATAAACCGCTCCAGGCCGTTGAGGGGGTCGTTAGGGCTGACTGCCTGCCCCTCTTCCGCAGTTACGTTAGAGCCCGGATGTCTCTGGAGAAGGAGCACGCGGAGTCCACCAACACCCTGGAGCTGTTCAGGGAGAGGTGGGCGCCGCAGGGAGTGGAGTGCCTTATTTCCCCCTCCAACTCTATTTTGATTTAATCCCTACCCTCCCCTTCACTGTTTGATCACACAGCATTGCCCTTTGATGTGAAGGGCACTGCTTGTCACTGGCCACTCGGGTGTTTCTTTCCTTCCTGGTGGTGAAAACTGAATAAAGATTCATGCACCTTGTGTCTTTCACTGTGTCTCACACCTGCACACACACAACATGGATGCTGGGGAAAAATAAGCACTAAAAAAATAAACTGAAGTGTGAGATATCATGTTCACTAAAAAAAAACAAGAGTTTTAAACAGGAACAGCATGAGGCCATTCGGCCATTGGAGGCTGTTACTCAGCAATTGGAGCAGATTTTTTAATCTCTCAGACCTGTTACACGGAAATGGAGGGAACATTCAGCATTTCAAAGCTGCTACACAGGAACTTGGGGGGACGGGTTACTGAGCAAGAAGCAGGAATAAATTAGGGAGAAATCAGTCTCTAACAGTTTATCACAAATTAACGACTGCAGTGACACAGTGACCAGTGCTGGGACCTCAAGCATTTGCAAACTATATCAATGGATTCCAGCAATGGAACAAACATGTTCTAACTAAATTTAAACTGACAGTAAGATCGAGAGGAACTGAAGTTATCAAGGAGGTAGAGAATCTGTAAATAGATAAGTAATGGACAACAACTTGGTAAATCGAATATAATGTGGGGAACTGTGAACCTGTAATTTTATTTTCAGGAAGAATAACAGGCTGTGTATTACAGAAATGGAGAGGGATTACAGGACTTAGTGATACCATGTGTACTGGAGGGTTCACTCTGACCTGTCCAGACATGGGAAGTGTGGCCCCATCTCCCTGATATTCTGCTCCCTGATGTTCCCAGTGGCCCCACTACTCTCAGTACACACCGGATATTTTGATGTGGTTGATGGTGGTGGGACTGGGTGAGGGGGAGGATGTTTTGACACCTGTACCAATGGGACAGCCTTTATCTGAAAGGCGATCATTCCTTTCTCCTTGGAGACCCTAGGACAATGTGAATGGTTTCCTGTTTCTGAATGAAAAGGCTGTGGCTGCTGCCAGGACAGTGGGTATTCACCAACATGATGTACTGTGCCTGGGCACACTGTAACATTAATGGAGTGAGACACGGAGGGTCCAATCTCAGGAATGGGAACTAAAGGCATTGCCAGATCAGCTGAAAGGGTCAGATATAGCACATCCTCAATCCACCTCCCAGAACCAGCCCAGATACAATCAACCCAGAGGAGATATCTGTTCACCGTGGAACACTGTGCAGACCAGGCCAGTGTACTGCTCAGTACAACCCAGCAATCTGTCCAGATTCATCCATTGAACTGGTCAATATAACACAGCAATCTGTCCAGAGTGGAACACTTTGCAGATTCATCCATTGCACTGGTCAATATCCCAGCAATCTGTCCAGAGTGGAACACTGCACAGATCATGTCAGAGCATTTATCTTTAAACCATGTGTCGAGTATGGGAAGGAGGCTGGAAGAACACAGCAAACCAGGCAGCATCAGGAGATGGAGAAGTCGTCGTTTCGGGTGTAACCCTTCTGCCGGAGTCCTGAAGAAGGGTTACACCAGAAATGTCAAATTGTACACCTCCTGATGCTGCCTTTCTTGCTGTGTTCCTGCAGCCTCCTGCCTGTTCAGTGTGGGATGAAGTGGAGGCCACACCCATGCATTGATTGGTAAACCCGGATTAGATATCTGTCCAGCACCAGGAGTTGTGCAGTGATCACAAATTTGTAACCAGGAGCAGTTACCCTCCCAGCATGTAGGACTGTGTACACCACCCCAGTGCATTGATCTGTAACCCAGGAGCAGTTACCCTCCCAGCATGTAGGACTGTGTACACCACCCCAGTGCATTGATCTGTAACCCAGGAGCAGTTACCCTCCCAGCATGTAGGACTGTGTCCACCACTCCAGTGCATTGATCTGTAACCAGGAGCAGTTACCCTCCCAGCATGTAGGACTGTGTACCCCACCCCAGTGCATTGATCTGTAACCCAGGAGCAGTTACCCTCCCAGCATGTAGGACTGTGTACACCACTCCAGTGCATTGATCTGTAACCCAGGAGCAGTTACCCTCCCAGCATGTAGGACTGTGTACACCACCCCAGTGCATTGATCTGTAACCCAGGAGCAGTTACCCTCCCAGCATGTAGGACTGTGTACACCACCCCAGTGCATTGATCTGTAACCCAGGAGCAGTTACCCTCCCAGCATGTAGGACTGTGTACACCACCCCAGTGCATTGATCTGTAACCCAGGAGCAGTTACCCTCCCAGCATGTAGGACTGTGTACACCACTCCAGTGCATTGATCTGTAACCAGGAGCAGTTACCCTCCCAGCATGTAGGACTGTGTACACCACTCCAGTGCATTGATCTGTAACCAGGAGCAGTTACCCTCCCAGCATGTAGGACTGTGTACACCACCCCAGTGCATTGATCTGTAACCCAGGAGCAGTTACCCTCCCAGCATGTAGGACTGTGTACACCACTCCAGTGCATTGATCTGTAACCCAGGAGCAGTTACCCTCCCAGCATGTAGGACTGTGTACACCACTCCAGTGCATTGATCTGTAACCCAGGAGCAGTTACCCTCCCAGCATGTAGGACTGTGTACACCACCCCAGTGCATTGATCTGTAACCCAGGAGCAGTTACCCTCCCAGCATGTAGGACTGTGTACACCACTCCAGTGCATTGATCTGTAACCCAGGAGCAGTTACCCTCCCAGCATGTAGGACTGTGTACACCACCCCAGTGCATTGATCTGTAACCCAGGAGCAGTTACCCTCCCAGCATGTAGGACTGTGTACACCACTCCAGTGCATTGATCTGTAACCCAGGAGCAGTTACCCTCCCAGCATGTAGGACTGTGTACACCACCCCAGTGCATTGATCTGTAACCCAGGAGCAGTTACCCTCCCAGCATGTAGGGCTGTGTACCCCACCCCAGTGCATTGATCTGTAACCAGGAGCAGTTACCCTCCCAGCATGT
This sequence comes from Chiloscyllium plagiosum, assembly GCF_037043375.1. Classification (NCBI taxonomy): domain Eukaryota; kingdom Metazoa; phylum Chordata; class Chondrichthyes; order Orectolobiformes; family Hemiscylliidae; genus Chiloscyllium; species Chiloscyllium plagiosum. Next base: position 76,905,439 of record NW_028270160.1, on the reverse strand, counting down.
AGGACTGTGTACACCACTCCAGTGCATTGATCTGTAACCAGGAGCAGTTACCCTCCCAGCATGTAGGACTGTGTACACCACTCCAGTGCATTGATCTGTAACCAGGAGCAGTTACCCTCCCAGCATGTAGGACTGTGTACCACACCCCAGTGCATTGATCTGTAACCCAGGAGCAGTTACCCTCCCAGCATGTAGGGCTGTGTACCCCACCCCAGTGCATTGATCTGTAACCAGGAGCAGTTACCCTCCCAGCATGTAGGACTGTGTACACCACCCCAGGGCATTGATTTGTAAACCAGGAGCAGTTACCCTCCCAGCATGTAGGACTGTGTACACCACCCCAGTGCATTGATTTGTAAACCAGGAGCAGTTACCCTCCCAGCATGTAGGACTGTGTACACCACCCCAGTGCATTGATCTGTTAACCAGGAGCAGTTTACCTTCCCGGCATGTAGGACTGTGTACACCACCCCAGTGCATTGACCTGTAAACCAGGAGCAGTTACCCTTCCCGGCATGTAGGACTGTGTACACCACCCCAGTGCATTGATCAGTAACACTGTGTTAGGTCACTGCCCAGTGTGGGGAAACTTGCAGCCCATGCTCACAGTGACAGGGTGTGCAGCTCCCATCCATTTCACAGATCCATATCTCCATTGTGCCATGACTGTGGGTGTGAAACTTACTGCTAGAGAGAGAGAAAGATGGCGGGGGAATCAGTTTAAATAATAACAAATTGGAGGGGTATGGGAATTAGACAGAGAGAGGGAGACTGAGAGACAGTGTCATGGAAGGATGTGTTCCCAGGTTTCAGAATGCTGAAATGAAAACATTTTGACAGAATCCTGTAACATGAGCCAGTGTTTCCAGGAATGATGGGTGAACAGGATATCAGTAGGAGTTCAGAAGATGAAGTGTATTGGTTGAGTATTTGTTCTGCAGGTTTGTATCTGGTTGTATGGCCAGCAGAGACTTTGACTCATTGATCTGAATCTAACAATAAGTTGTCTCAATGACATTTTCATTGAGTGTGACAGTGGGATTGTCTGCACGAGGCTGAACTACTTTCCTGGTGCTATCTTATCGAACTCACCTCATTAACTACCCACCCCATGGTGTCCCTCTCATTCAATAGCAGCCCGATTCTCCCACCCATCATGGCTGGAAGTACTCACCATTGCCCGGATGTCCCTGGATATTCCGTGATCCCTGGCATTGGTGCCATCTTTAAAAGGCCAATGGGCACACGGTTGAGCTTTCTCAGTTCGGCGCTGCCCTGCATAGTTTACCCCGAGCATGGCAGATAAGGGACAATTACACCACGGTTTGTCGACAGAGGCACGGAGGTCCTGGTGGATGGGCTAGTACAGAGGGGGCCATTCTCTTCCCAGAGGGAGCCACACCACCAGACCCACCGAGCATGGTCTGAGCTCACCACCCAGCTCAGTTCAATATCTGGGGTCTGAAGAAATGTCCAGCAATACAGGACAAGCATCAATAACTTTCTCCGCTCTGTCAGGATAAGGGTCACCGTATTCTGTCTCCTCCCTCACACTCACTGTATATCTGTTACAGCACCGACCCCCGAACAAGGCTCATGCTCCAACACTCTCACTACTGCATGCAGCACCTTCCCTCCACTCCCATCTCTCTCTCTCTCTCTCTCTCTCTCTGTCATCCCTTCCGTTACACTAATAACACTGCCTGGATAAAACACTGTGGACTGACTCCCTCCGGACACCTCACCATGAATCTTTCCCCCACCTACACCAGCACTAACAGCAAGGCCACCCACTCCCACCCTCCCGCCCTCCTCTTCTCCCATTCCAGGAGAAACAGCCTGGAATAGGACAGGAAGGGCCTATCCGGGTGGTGGAGTGCCCATATCCTTTCCCTTCCCCCACTCCCCCCGCCATGTTGGGAAGACGCTGGTAGGAGCCGGAGAGGACCGGGACGCCTCGTGTGGAGATTCTGAAACATCCACGACCGCATAAGGAGCAATGTTCAGTGAAGGACAATTCTCACTTTAAACCCACTGGCAGCTCCGGTTCCCCCTGGCACAACTTAGAAGCCGTGCCCCAGATGCCATCTTCCTTTTGAGCCGAGATGGTACAAATGGAATCCTCATGGTCTTGGTGGGCAGAAGGCTGGGCTCACATCACATCGTCTCCATCACATCCCAGGAAGGGAGTACGAAGGCTCCCTCCTCCACCTCCTTTTGTAAGCAGCTCAGATACTGAAACTAATCTATGATAGTAACTGCTCTCCCCACTTGTCCTGACATCTTCAACAATCTGTGCTCATATACATCCAACGCCCTCTGCTCCTGCACCCCCATTATAATGGTGTACCCTGTTTTAAACTGTCTTTTATTGTCTTTCCTACCAAAATGCATCATCTCACACAGCTCTGCACTGATCACCATCTGCCATACACCTGAACAATACACCGACGTGTCACTGTCCTGTTAGAGTTCCACACTGTCCTCCATAGACTTCAGAGTTATTCCAGGTTCGGTGCCATCTACAAACATTGAGATTGTTATAGCGTCACAGTCCCCATGAAACAACTGAAATCGTGCCCCACACTCACGAGTTTGAGCAAGTGAAATACTGATATATTCCCACGAATGGAGTTGAATAATGACATGCTGTCAATGGAGCAACACAAATCCTGACACATACGAGACGAAGTGGATGAAATATTGACAAATCACAGAGCAAGAGAAATCCGGATAGGTTCCACTTATCTATATTCATCAGGGTATAGTGTGGTGAAGTTGAAAGTGTATACTGTACCTTTAAAAGAGGGTGAATGCTGTTCTGAACTGAGAGCTTACAAGCACCTGTGGTATGAGAGGATGGCAGACCCAGAAACAGTATATTGTTATAGAGCTGGAGTCAGGTAATAAGCAGTTAAGAGAAAGAGGGTCTCTTTCAGTTCACTTGCAGTGTTAAAAAATACATTGTTCTTTTTACTTAAAAGTAAAATTTGTGAGTTCTCTGTCACTCATATTTTAGCGAGCCGAATTGAGCATTTATTTATGTTTAGTTTAAGTTACCAGATGAGCTTCACGCCGTGTCCTAAGAATTGCTGTGTGTGTCTCTGTGTGGGGCAGTCACTGTGGTGTTTAAAGTGATGCAATGCCACCCTCTGCTGGCCTCCACACGCCACTGCAAAGGCATTGGCAGAGGGTGAAAATCAACCGGAATACATTCAGAGAGGGGGAAGGAGAGGTCAGCTGCTCACAGCAGCATCCAAACCGTTGTCTTATCCATTTACTGATCGAAATGTCCTTTAAACGTTTTAACGGTCCCTGCTTTCACCACTTCCTCTGGAGGTTCATTCCACACACAAGCCAGCTTCTGTCTAAAATAATTACCTTTCCTGACTTTTGTAAATCTTTTTCCCTCACACCTTAAAATATCCCCCAGTTTTGAATCCCCAACTCTGTGGAAAAGACATCACCCCTTCAGCTTATCTGTACCCCTCATTATTTTATAAACCTCTGTAAAGTTAACCCTTAATCTCATAATGTCCAGAGAAATATGTCCCAGCCAATCCAGCCTCTCCTTATGGCTCACTCCCTCCATTCCCAGCAACATCCAGGTTAATCTCTTCTGAACCCTCTCCAGCTTAATAATATCAAGATCAATAATATCAAAGTGAATAGTCAAGGTATTTTCTAAGGGTAGGGGAGACAGCAACTAGAGGGCAAAGGTTTAAGGTGAGAGGGGAAACATTTAAAAGTGACTAAAGGGGCAGCTGTTTCACCCAGAGGGCGGTGTGCCTATGGAGTGAGCGGGCAGGATGACCAGACTGGACACAGTATTCCAGAAGGGGCCTCACCAATGTCCTGTACAACCACAACATGACGTCCCAATTCCGATACTCAAAGGTCTGACCAATGAAGACAAGTGTGCGAAACACCTTCTTAACCACACTATTTATATCAGATGCAAATTTTGAAGAATTATGCTGACGGCCTAGATCTCTGTTCTACAACACTGCCAAAGGCGCTACTTTTAATTTTATAGGCCCTACTCTTGTTTGATTTACCAAATCCAATATCTCGCATTAATCCAAACTAACTCCATCTGCCACTCCTCAGCCCAGTGAGTGTTATTACTACTTCCTCACCTTCCCCGTTTAATTTTAAATTTCCTTCCCCCTCTCTAGGAAGTCTGTACACTCTGGCCTTGATTTTCACAAAGACCCTGAACTAGGTTTGCCTTGTGTGGTTAGGGGGAGGAGGGACAGATTGAAGACACAGTCAGTGGGGAGGAGAGGCTGGACAGTAATCAGGAGCGAGGTATCATTTCATGGTTTTAGGAAGAGGGCAGTCGCACCTGAGAGTTCGGTAATACGGCTTGGTGCTTTGGGGCCAGAAATTATGCTCTTTCTCCGTCTCTGGTGTTCAATAATAAATATCTATTCGAGACCCTTCATTGGGCAGAGAGTGTCTGCAGGATTTCTTTCCCTAATATTGCACACTACAGATAATAGCAATTAAAGATGGTCATAGTAAATTTCAATGGCACAGCTCATGCACTCAACATCCTACAGTTGAGGCAAATATTTTGTTCCTGTTTCACAATACAAAGCGTTTTGTGTAGTTCAGTAATGGTAACCGGATTATAATAAATCCACACCGAGCTGAAAGCTGGCACCTGAAATATGACCCAAAATCTGGGTATGTTAGTGTAGTGGGTAGTGTCCCAGAGCTCTGAATTTGAGTCCAATTCCTGAACTTGTGTGGTACTGTTCCTAGCTCTGGACTTGAAGGTCTCGATTCAAGTCCTGCCTGTTGCAGAGGTATGTCTCAGAATGTCAGAACAGGCTGATGAACAAACACACAGGAGAATAATGTTGCAGCTTTATAGGTATTGCCGAGTGGTGCTGGTGTCCCCACCTCCGGGCACAAAAGTCTAGGTGTAAATCCCACCGAAGTGTCTCATAATACATATGAACAAACTGATTAAAACGGATTTAGAAAACACAGCCATTCGTGTTGATTGGAGTCGCATTTCATAGCAGGACAAGTTTATAAAGTCAAAATGGTCATGGATAGGGTGAGCAGTCAGGGTTTTTCTCCAGGCTAGGGGTGTTCAAATGTAGAGGGCGTTGGTTGAAAGAAAGCGGGTAAAGGTTTTGATGAGGCATAAAGGGCACCGTTTCATACAGAAGGTGGCGTGAGTGTGGAATGAGCTGCCAGAGGAAGTGGTGGAGGCTGTTACAACTACAGCATGTAAAAGACATCTGGATGCTGACAGACCTGCCGAGCTTTTCCAGCAATTTCTGTACTTGTTAAAAATGCATTCATTTTAACACAGATATTTTGAATACATTGAACATTTTATTTTTTAATGACGCAGGGACATATAAATATATCTTCAAATTGACCGAGACATAGTAGAAATGATGCACCTACATGGAACAGGGAATGTGAAGGAGACATAGTCTGGACAATGTACAAGGAGACCTCACATCATCCAGTTTGGGAGAAGATGACATTATTGTGTGATTCAACTCAGAGAGGGAGGAAATGTAATCTGCCTGAGAAGGAACGGCCGATTGCCCTCTCCCTCCTTCATTGTCATTCAGTCCCTTGGGTCACTTACACAGCAACAGGGATGAGGCCATTCAGTCCCTTGAGCCGCTTAGGCAGGAACAGTACGAGGCCATTGCCCCTCAATGTACTTACACAGGGACAGAATGAGATAATTGATGCTGATTCCTGATGATTGGCTTATGCCCGAAACATCGATTCTCCTGCTCCTCAGATGCTACCTGACCTGCTGTGCTTTTCCAGAAATTCACTCCCGACTCTGGTCTCCAGCATGGGCAGTCCTCACTGTCTACTAATTGATGCTCTAACATGATGAACAGGTGGAGCAGAGGCTGCACAGACAGATTGCTCCATGTCGTTCGTCGTGTTCCATTGCTCATGATACACACGTGGGACTTTATCGTGGTTTTCTCGTGGTGAAGAAGGATGCCATATATTTTGTGCGAAGCCTCAAGAAGGCACCTTTCATCTCTGAGAATACAGCCTGCTGTTTTCTATGTCTGGCAGCAGCTGGTGGGAATGGCTACCTGTTTCAGATCAAAGGTATTGTGGCTGCTGTTGGGGATTGTGAACAACATGACACTCAGTACGGGTTCACACGCCGACTGCACAATAACGTGGAGAGAGTTAGTAAAGGCATATAAACTATTAGGAAAGCCACGTTAGACTGATGAATGGACTCTCTATGCTCAAATAATGGTGATCGTATTCATGTCGATCTTGTCGAGTGCACGTCCTGTGTGGTGTAAACTGTATGCCCTACTCTGCCCAGTCTATTTCCACCCTGTGATCTGTCTGTCCATGCTTATTATGATCAGCCTCCACTGCTCATAAATAATGATTTTCCCTGCACTGAGGTACACGTGACAATAAATCACATCAATCAATTCTGGGTAAAGTATGGAATTTCTCACCCTATCAATGTCTCTTTTGGAAATAAGTGATCACTGCCACTCCTCGTGTTTCAGCATCACCCATTTCTTCGTCTCCCACAGCTCTCCAGTTTGAACACTCAGTTTCTTCACTCTATCCTCATGTTACCATCATCTGTGTCTGTGGTAAGGAGATCATTCCTTACAATGGAGAGCAAATCTGTAGAGAGTGCCCCAAATGCTCTCTCAGCAAGGCTGTTCAACAGCAGGAAGATGTCTTTACTTACGAACTCAAATCATCTTACAATGAAGGACAGCATACCATTGACTGTACCCATTACTTACACAGGGTTTGATTCGGAGCAGTCAGCATAGACTTTTGAGTGGGATATCACACTTCCCAAATTTGTTAGAGTTCTTTGACGAATTGACCAAGAAGGTTGACGAGGGCAGCGTGGTAGACATAGTCTCCGTGGATTTCAGTAAAGCCTTTCAGCAAAGCATAGCAGGTTGCTCTGAAATGTCACATTACATGGAATGCTGGTGGAACTGACCAATTGGAAACACAGTTGGCTTGATGGTAGGAAGCAGAGAGTTTTGTGGAAAGATGCTTGTCAGACTGGAGGCTGGTTCCATAGCGTTTGTTATCTATGATTTGGTTGAGAATGTACAAGACATGATTAGTCAGTTTGCAGATGACACTAAAATAAGTGGTAGCGTGATCAATGAGGAATTTTATCAGAAATTGCAGCAGGACCTTAATCAGGTGGGAAGTGGGCCGAGAAATGGCAAATCGAATGGAATGTAGATGTGTGATTTCTTGCATTTTGGAAAGTCAAATCAAGGTAGGAGTTTAATGATGAATGGGAGGGCCTTAAGGGGTGTAGTGGCCAGAGAGACTTTGGCGTTCAGGTGCACGATTCTCTGAGAGTGGAGTCACAGGTAGTCAGGGCAGTGAAAAAGGCATTTCGCACACTGGTCTTCATTAATCAGGACATTGAATATAGAAGTTGGGAATTTATGTTGCAGTTACACATGACTTTGGTAAGGCCGCACTTGGAGAGATCCGTGTTTGATGTTAGACTGACACCAAGATAAACTAAATGTTCAAATGTTACATTGGGAACAGGAACACAGAAAGCTTCTGGTTCATTTACGTGATTTGCAGGAAGAATAGAAAAACAAGAATGTTTATGAACATGTTAATATGCAGAATAATAGATAGACCGAAATGTGTTACAGCCTGGAATCTAATCGCGGGATTCAGATTGGTTTATATACAGAACAACAGATAGCCCAGAGTGAGTTACAGCCTGGAATCTAATTGCGGGGTTCAGGGTGGTTTATATACAGAATAACAGATAGCCCGGAGTGAGTATGTCCTGGAATCTAATGGAAGGGTTCAGGCTGGTTTATACCCCGTGTGAGTTACAGCCTGGAATCTAATCGAGGGTTTCAGGATGATTTACATACCGAATATCAGATACCACAGACTGAGTTACAGCCGGGAATCTACTCGAAGGTTTCAGGGTGGTTTATATACAGAATAACAGATAGCCTGGAGTGAGTTACAGCCTGAAATCTAATCGAGGGGTTCAGGGGGGTTTATGTACAGAGTAACAGATACCCCAGAGAGTGCGTTACAGACTGGAATCTAATCAACGGGCTCTGGGTGGTTTATATACAGAATAACAGATACTACAGACTGAGTGACAGCTTGGAATCTAAATCGAGGGGTTCAGGATGGTTTGTATACAGAATAACAGGTTCAGTGTGGCTTGCATACAGAATAACAGCTGCCCTACAGTGAGTTACAGCCAGGAAACTAATCGAGGTGTTCAGGGTGAGGTATATACAGAATAACAGCTAGCCTGGAAAACGTTACAGCCTGGAATCTAATTGAGGCATTCAGGAAGGTTAATATGCAGAATAACAGATAGCCCGGAGTGTGTTACAGCCTGGAATCTAATCGCGGGGTTCAGACTTTTTTATATACAGAATACCAAATAGCCTGCAGTGAGTAAAGTCCTGGAATCAAATGGAAGGTTTCAGGCTGGTTAATATACAGAATAACAGATAGCCTGGAGTGATGTACAGCCTGGAATATAATCGAGGGGTTCAGGGTGGTTTATATACAGAATAACAGATAGCCTGTAGTGATGTACAGCCTGGAATATAATCGAGGGATTCAGGGTGATTTATATACAGAATAACAGATAACCCTGAGTGAGTTAAGGCCTGGAATCTAATCGAGGGGTTCAGTGTGGTTTATATCCAGAATAATAGATACCCCGGAGTGAGTTACAGCCTCGAATCGAGTCAATGTGTTCACAATTTGAACCCACAGAAGGTCAGCGTGGGATTTGACAAAACTTTCAATTTGGGATGAGGCCTAGCCAGGCAGGATTCTGATCCAACCCTGCAAATCTACAATTCAGTCGCTGAGCTCTTTCAGGTTTTGTATATTATGTTTCTGTCATCTATTAGGAGCTTGGAATGGAAGGCAGACCTTACTGGAATGTCACATTCTCTCTCCGCGTTAACTGTAAACAGGTTCTGGGATTTGCATTTAAATCACCTTCAAAGAGCTATCTCCATTTCCTATCTCTGCTAGCATCAATGAATGGAAATGGCTTTTGACACATTGACCCCTCTCCCTTGCTGAAAGTATTCCTGAAACAAATCAGTCAGGCAGACATCTTAGATTTGTCCACAGCCACCATTTTATATCAACAAAACGACGACATTGAGTTTATAAATAAGGAAAAGCAAGAGAGACTGACAACATCAATACAGCTTGAAAATATTTAACATTGAACATGCACACAGAATCACAGACACACAGAATCTCACACACAGAGATATAGACATCTTCCAGGAGTTGTCTACATTTCCTATCTTGCAAGGGAAGTCATGATTTGATGATGCATTCATGCAGGACAGTAAACAGTTTTTGAGACTTTCCCCATTGTGACAGAAACTCAGCCCCAATCTGAAACTTGGAGATATGTAACAGAACAGAAATGGGCCAGCAGCTTTCTGTGTTCCTGCTCCCAAAGTAACATTTGACCCTTTAGTTTATATTGTGTTCAGTCTAACATCCAACAAGGATCACTTCAAAGATCCATTAACAGATACCCAAGAGTGAGTTACAGAATATCAGATACCCAGGAGTGAGTTACAGCCTGGAATCTGTTCGCAGTGCGGTTTATATACAGAATAACACATAGCCCAAAGTGAGTTACAGCCTCGAATCTTATCACGGGGCTCAGGGTGTTTTATATAAAGAATAACAGATACCCTGGAGTGAGATGCAGACTGGAATCTAATCGAGGGGTTCAGTATGGTTTATATACAGAATAACAGATACCCCGGAGTGAATTACAGTCTGGAATCTTATTGCGGGGATCAGAGTGGTTTATATACAGAATAACAGATACCCTGGAGAGAGATACAAACTGGAATGTAATCGAGGGTTACTGTGGTTTATATACAGTATAACAGATAGTCAGGAGTGAGTTACAGGCTGAAATCTGTTCGTAGTGTTCAGGGTGGTTTATATACAGAAAAACAGATACCCTGGAGTGAGATGGAGACTGGAATCTAATCGAGAGTTTCAGTATCGTTTATATACAGAATAACAGATGGCTCGGAGTGAGCTACTGCCTGGAGTATAATCACGGGGGTTCAGGCTGGTTTATATACAGAATAACAGATAGCCCAGAGTGAGTTATGGTCTGGAATCCAATTGAGGGGTTCAGGGTGGTTTATATACAGAATAACAGCGATCCCGGAGTGAGGTACAGCCTGGAACCTAATCGAGGGGTTCAGGGTGGTTTATGTAGAGAATAATAGATAGTCCTGGGTGAGTTACAGCCTGGAATCTGTTCGCAGGATTCAGGGTGGTTTATATACAGAATAACAGATGGCCCGGAGTGAGGTACATCCTGGAATCTAATCAAGGGTTTCAGGGTGTTTTATATACAGAATAACAGATATCCTGGAGTGAGGCGCAGACTGGAATCTAATCGAGGGGTTCAGTGTTGTTTATATGCAGAATAACAGATAGTCCGGAGTGAGTTACAGCCTTGAATTTAATCGAGGGCTTCAGGTTGGTTTATATATAGAATAAGAGATACCGTGCAGTGAGTTACAGCATGGTATCTAATCGAGGGGTGCAGTGTGGTTTTTATACAGTACAACAGATAGTCCGGACAGAGTTATAGCCTGGAATCTGTTCGCAGGGTTCAGGGTGGTTTATATACATAATAACAGATACCCTGGAGTGAGATGCAGACTGGGATCTAATCAAGTGGTTCAGTGTGGTTATATACAGAATAACAGATACCCTGGAGTGAGCTACAGCCTGGAATCAAATCGCGGGGGTTCGGGGTGGTTTATATACTGAATAACAGATACCGCGGAGTGAGGTACAGCCTGGAATTTAATCGAGGAGTTCAGTGTGCTTTAGGTACAGAACAAAAAGATAGCCCGGAGTGAGTTACAGACTGGAATCTAACCGAGGGGTTCAGGATGGTTTATATACAGAATAATAGATACCCCGGAGTGAGTTACAGCCTCGAATCTCATCAAAGGGTTCACAATTTGAGCCCACAGAAGATCAGTGTGGGATTTGAGAAACCCTAAATTTGTGATGAGGCCTAGCCAGCAGGATTCTGATCCAACGCTGCAAATCGACAATTCAGTGGCTGAGCTCTTTCAGGTTTTGTATATTATGTTTCTCTCATATATTAGGAGCTTGGAAAGTAAGGCAGACTTTACTGGAATGTCACATTGTCTCTCCGCATTCACTGTAAACAGGTTCTGGGATTTGCATTTTAATCACCTTCAAAGAACTGTCTCAATTTCCTGTCTTCTAGCATCAATGAATGGAAATGGATTTTGACACATTGCTGCCTCTCCCTTGCTGAAAGTATTCCTGACACAAATCAGTCAGGTAGACATTTTAGCTTTGTCCGCAGCCACCATTTTATATCAGCACAGAGATGACATTGAGTATCTTAAGAATGAAAAGCAAGAGAGACTGGCAAGTTCAAACAATTTGAAAATATTTAACATTGAACACGCACACAGAATCACACACAGACAGACATACACAGACAGACAGAATCACACACACACACAGATACAGACACCTTCCAGAAGCTGTCTCCATTTCCTGTCTTGCAAGGGAATTCATGTTTTGATGATGCATTCAAGCAGGACAGTAAACAGCTTTTGAGACTTTCCCCATTGTGACAGAAATTCAGCCCCAATCTGAAACTTGGAGATATGCAAAATAACAAACATATACCAGCAGCTTTCTGTGTTCCTGCTCCCAATGTAACATTTGACCCTTTAGCTTATCTCGTCTTCAATCTAACATCCAACAAGGATCACTTCACAGATCCATTAACAGATACCCAGGAGTGAATTACAGAATAACGGATGCCCCGGAGTGAGTTACAGCCTGGAATCTAAGTGAGGGGTTCAGGGTGGTATATATACAGAATAATAGATACTCAGGAGTGAGTTACAGATTGGAATGTAATCGAGCAGTTCAGGGTGGTTTATGTACAGAATAACAGATACCCCAGAGAGAGTTACAGACTGGAATCTAATCAACGGATTCTGAGTGGTTCATATACAGAATATCAGATACCCAGGAGTGAGGGACAGACTGGAATCTAATCGAGGGGTTTAGGGTTGAGACACAGCATATCAGATAGTCAGAAACGAGGGAAAGACCGAAATGTAATCGAGGGATTCGGGGTGGTTTATATACAGCATAGCAAATACCCAGGAGTGAGTTATAGACTGGAATGTAATCGAGTGTTTTAGGGTTTATATACAGAATAACAGATACCCAGTAGTGAGGAACAGACTGGAATCTAATTGAGGGTTTTATGGTTTATATACAGAATAACACATACACAGTTGTGAGGAACAGACTGGAATCTAATTGAGGGGTATAAGGTGGTTTACAGACCAGATACGAAAAGCGCAGCAGGTCATGCAGCATCCAGGGAACAGGAGAATCGACGTTTCGGGCATAAGCCCTTCTTCAGGATTCCTGAAGAAGGGCTTATGCCCGAAACGTCGATTCTCCTGTTCACTGGATGCTGCCTGACCTGCTGCGCTTTTCCAGCAACACATTTTCAGCTCTGATCTCCAGCATCTGCAGTCCTAACTTTCTCCTCGAAGATTACATACCAGATACCCAGGAGTGAGTTTCAGGTTTGAATCTAACCGAGGGATTTGGGGAGGTTTACATTCAGAATAACTGATAACCGGGAGTGAGTCACAAAATCGCGGAGTCGTACAGTCATAGAACATAGAACATAGAACATAGAAGAATACAGCGCAGTACAGGCACTTTGGCCCTCGATGTTGCACCGATCCAAGCCCACCTAACCTACACTAGCCCACTATCCTCCATATGCCTATCCAATGCCCGTTTAAATACCCATAAAGAGGGAGAGTCCACCACTGCTACTGGCAGGGCATTCCATGAACTCACGATTCGCTGAGTAAAGAATCTACCCCTAACATCTGTCCTATACCTACCCCCCCCCCCCTTAATTTAAAGCCATGCCCCCTCGTAATAGCTGACTCCATACGTGGAAAAAGGTTCTCATGGTCAACACTATCTAAACCCCTAATTAGCTTGTACACCTCTATCAAGTCACTCCTAAAACTTCTTTTCTCCAATGAAAACAGCCCCAAGTGCCTCAGCCTTTCCTCATGCGATCTTCCTACCATACCAGGCAACATCCTGGTAAACCTCCTCTGGACCCGTTCCAGTGCCTCCACATCCTTCCTATAGTATGGCGACCAAACCTGCACACAATACTCCAGATGCGGCCGCACCAGAGTCTTATACAACTGCAACATGACCTCAGGACTCCGGAACTCAATTCCTCGACCAATAAAAGCCAGTACGCCATATGCCTTCCTCACCGCACTATTTACCTGGGTGGCAACTTTCAGAGATCTGTGTACATGGACACCAAGATCCCTCTGCTCATCCACACTACCAAGTAACCGACCATTAGCCCAGTACCCCATCTTTTTGTTACTCTTACAAAAGTGAATCACTTCACACTTACCTACATTGAACTTCATTTGCCACCTTTCTGCCCAGTTCTGCAGCTTATCTATATCCCGCTGTAACCTGCCACATCCTTCCTCACTGTCTACAACTCCTCCGACTTTCGTATCATCCGCAAACTTGCTCACCCAACTTTCTAGCCACTCCTCCAGGTCATTTATAAAAATGACAAACAGCAATGGTCCCAAAACACCGCTAGTGACGGCACTCCAAGATGAACCTTTACCGTCAACTACTACCCTCTGTCTTCTTCCAGATAGCCAATTCCTAATTCAAACCTCCGACTCTCCCTCAATGCCATACCTCCGTATTTTTGCAGTCGCCTACCATGGGGAACCTTATCAAACGCCTTACTGAAACCCATATACACCACATCTACTGCTTTACCCTCGTCCACCTCCTTAGGCACCTTCTCAAAGAATTCAATAAGGTTTGTGAGGCACGACCTGCCCTTCACAAAACCATGCTGACTATCCTTGATCACATTATTCCTATCCAGATGTTCATAAATCCTATCCCTTACAATTCTCTCTAAGACTTTGCCCACAACAGAAGTGAGACTCACCAGCCTATAGTTACTAGGGTTATCCCTACTCCCCTTCTTGAACAAGGGAACCACATTTGCTATCCTCCAGTCTTCTGGCACTACTCCTGTAGACAACGAGGACATAAAAATCAAGGCCAATGGCTCTGCAATCTCCTCCCTTGCTTCCCAGAGAATCCTAGGATAAATGCCATCAGGCTCAGGGGACTTATCTATTTTCAACCTTTCCAGAATTTCCAACACCTCTTCCCTACATACCTCAAAGCCATCCATTCTTATTAATTGTGACTCAGTATTCACATCGGCAAAAGTGTCCTGTTCCTGAGTGAATACTGACGAAAAGTATTCATTCAGTGTCTCCCCAATCTCTTCAGTCCCCACATGCAACTTCCCAAGACTATCCTTGACTGGACCTATTCCTACCCTAGTCATTCTTTTCTTCCTGACATACCTATAGAAAGCCTTAGGGTTTTCCCTAATCCTACCAACTAAGGACCTTTCATGTCCCCTCCTTGCTGCTCTTAGCTCTCTCTTCAGGTCCTTCCTGGCTACCTTATAACTCTCAATCGCCCCAATTGAACCTTCACGCCTCATCTTTACATAGGCCGCCCTCTTCCATTTAACAAGGGATTCCAATTCCTTATTAAACCACGGCCCCCTCACAAAACCCTTTCCTCCCTGGCTGATAGGTACATACTTATCAAGGAAATAGTTGCTCCTTGAACAAGCTCCACATATCAATTGCGCCCTTCCCTTGAAGCTTACTTTTCCAAGCCATGCATCCTAAGTCATGCCTCACCGCATCATAATTTCCCTGCCCCCAGCTATAACTCTTGCCCTGCAGTGCACACTTATCCCTCTCCATCACTAGAGTAAAAGTCACCGAATTGTGGTCACTGTCCCCAAAGTGCTCACCTACCTCCGATTCTAACACCTGGCCTGGTTCGTTACCCAGAACCAAATCCAGTCTGGCCTCACCTCTTGTTGGCCTGTCTACATATTGTGTCAGGAAACCCTACTGCACACATTGGACAAACACCGACCCATCTAACGAACTCGAGCTATAGCTTTCCCAGTTAATATTTGGAAAGTTAAAGTCCCCCATAACAACCACCCTATTACTTTCACTCTTCTCTTGAATCATCCTCGCAATCCTTTCTTCTACGTTTCTAGGACTATTAGGAGGCCTGTAAAAAACTCCTAACATGGTGACCTCACCTTTCCTATTCCTAACCTCAGCTCAAACTACCTCAGATGGCGAGTCTTCATCCATCGTCCTTTCCACCACTGTAATACTATCTTTGACAAGCAATGCCACACCTCCGCCTCTTTTACCCCCACCTCTGACCCTACTAAAACATTTAAACCCTGGAACCTGCAACAGACAATCCTGTCCCTGTTCTACCCATGTCTCCGTAATAGCCACGACATCGAAATCTCAGGTACCAACCCACGCTGCACGTTCACCTACCTTATTTCGTATACTTCTTGCATTGAAGTATACACACTTCAAGCCACTTTCATGTCTACAGGCACCCTCCTTTGAGATTGATGCCATGTTCCTAACCTCCCTACACTCCAGGTCCTGCACCCTAAAGCTACAGTTTAGGTTCCCATGCCCCTGCAGAGTTTGTTTAAACCCCCCCAAAGAGCACTAGCAAACCTCCCCCCAAGGAACCTGGTGCCCCTCAGGTTCAGGGGTAGACCATCCTATTTATAGAGGTCCCACCTTCCCCAGAAAGAACCCCAGTTATCCAGATACCGGAATCCCTCCTTCCTGCACTATCCCTGAAGCCACACATTTAACTGTTCTCTCTCCCTATTCTTCGACTCTCTATCACGTAACAAGCCAAAGACAACAACTTTGTTTGTTCTAACTCTGAGCTTCCAACCTTGCTCCCTGAAAGCCTACCTAACATCCTCAACCCTCTTCCTACCTATGTCATTGGTTCCAATGTGGACCACGACTTCGGGCTGCTCCGCCTCCTCCTTAAAGACCCGGAAAACATGATTAGAGACGTCACGTACCCTTGCACCTGGGAGGCAACATACCAAACGTGAGTCTCTCTCGCCCCCACAAAACCGCCTATCTGTGCCCCGAACTATCGAGTCCCCAATAACTATTGCTCTGCTCTTCTCCACCCTTCCCTTCTGAGCAACGGGGACAGGCTCCGTGCTAGAGGCCTGAACCCCATTGCTTACCCCTGGTAAGTCCCCCCCCCCCACAAGTATCCAAAACGGTATACTTGTTCTTGAGGGGAACGGCCGCAGGGGGTCCAAGCACTGGCTGCTTCCTCCCAGTCCCCCTCACTGTCACCCATCTATCTGCAATCTTTGGAGTTACTACTTCCCTAAAGCTCCGATCTATGACCCCCTCTGCCTCCCGAATGATCCTAAGTTCATCCAACTCCAACTCCAGTTCCCTAACACTGTCTTGGAGGAGCTGGAGATGGGTGCATTTGGACCGATACATGCATGCGGAGTGTTTAGAGGGAGATGGGCCAAGTGGTGGTAAGGGAGATGAGATTTATTTAGGATATTTGGTCGGTATGGACGATCAGACCGAAAGTATTTTTCCGTGCTGTACATCTCTGAGACTCTATTGCCTCTTGAGTGTATAACATAGGAACAGGAGGAGTCTATTCAGCTTCTGAATTCTGTCAGTCAGCTTGTTTGCTCAATTGCTGGGAGTAAAATACAAAAACACATCATTCAGATTTTGATGGCGTTTTACAGAAACAGGAGAAAGACGTTTAGTCAAAAGAAGCTGTAAGGAATGTGAAGAAGCCATTCAGTCCCACAATTCCATTCCCGAGGAGCAGCAGATGAGCACAGAGCTATTGGAGCCTGTCAGTCAGTGGTAGGAGGAGGACATCTACTTTCGCAAACCTTGGATCAGGAGGCTGTCACTCAACTGCTCAAGATTGGGACACAGGAACAGGAGGGATTCACTTAGAGCTCGAAACTGGGGAACAACGAAATCTGGAGGTTAGTGATGCCCCAGCATCCTGTTTTCCAAGGACAGCAGGAGGTGACTCACACCCCACCGGTATGGGACACTGGGAGAGAAGGGGAGTTTGTTTGGAACAAATAAACTCTCCTTCCAAGTATATGAATAAGTTGCATTAGTGGTCCATTCTATCCTGATCCACCATTCACAACGACCCACGTCTGATCTGATTGTGATTTCCTCATTCCATTTTACGGAGACTCCCCTTTCTACAGCCTCTGCTCCATTTATTGGTCATGTTGCAGATTCAGATGCTGCAACAACACTCACCATGACTCATCCAGAATGATGGCTCTAACAGGATGAGTCAGGATTTGAAGGGTCCAATCACAAGAATGAAAACACAAAATAAAGGAATTGTCAGATGTTTAGTTCTGTAACATTCACAATCCAAATGAACTAACCAGCCCATCCATTATACTTTCAGGATGGAGCACTGTGTAGATCCAGCTAGTGTACAGCTGCATGTAACCCAGCAATGCCCAGAGTGAAACTCTGTGCAGCCCACACCAATGCTTGATCTATAATCCTGGACTAAATGTAGGGAGCTGTGCAGTCCGCGGGCATATATAAACCCAGGCTGTTGCATTGTTTGGTAACACTGTGTTAGATCACTTCCCAGTGTGGGGAAAAATGTAACCAATGCTGGAAGTGACAGGATGTGCAGTTCCCATCCATTTACAGCTCCATATCTCCACTGTGCCTTGACAAGATATGCTGCGAATGTGAAATTCACTGCGAGGAAGAGATGTAAATGGAAACAATTTAAATACCAATAGCTCTGAATAAGGCACATATCACTCTAGTATTTAAAGATGAAATATCTGAGATAATATCCAATGAGACTTTGTGAACGGTGCAAAGAGGTAAGAGGGGGGTGGTGTTGTTATAGTGGTTGCACCATAAGTCTCCAAATAATCAATGGGAATTAGAGGAACAAATATGCAGGGAGACTGTCGAGAGTTGCAAGAGCAATAGGGTTGTCATTATAGGTGATTTTAATTTTCCTAACATAGACTGGGACTTCCAGATGGTTAAGAACTTACATGGAATGTAATTTGTTAAGTGTGTTCAGGAACGTTTTCACAATCAATACATAGAGGATCCTACTGGGGCAGGGAGAAACTCAACCTACTTTTGGGAAATAAGGTAGGATAGGTGGCGGAGGTAAAGTGGGGGAGCGTTTTGGGAAAAGTTACTAGAACTGTATTAATTTTAAAATAGTTATGGTAGGGACAAAACTGGTCCACGGATTCAAGTTCTAAGTTGGGGCAAGGCGTATTTTGTTGGAATTAGACAGGGGATTGCAGGGGATGATTGGAGTAGCTTGTTTCCAAGTAAAAGTATCCCGGGCAAGTGGGAGGGCTTCAAAAGTGAGATAGCTCAAGTTCAAGGTCTATATGTTCGTGTGAGGGTGAAGGGAAAGTGAGGCTGGAAGAGAGAATTCTGGATGACAAGAGATATTGAGGCTCTGACCAGAAAAAATAGGAGGCATGGTTCAGATACAGGCAGCTGGGACCAAGGGAATCCCTGGAGGTACACAGGGGATACAGGAGTTTACGGAAGAAGGAAATCAGCAGGGCGAAAGTGAGGTATGGGATAACCTTGGCTGAGCAGATTAATGTGAATCCAAATTCAGTATAGGAAAGAAAAAGAACAAACAGGGAGAGAATAGGACGTCTTAAAATCCATAATGGGTATGCATGTGTAAAACCTCAAAAGATGCTAGAGTTCCTCAATTCCCCTTCTGTGTTTGCCATTAAGAAAGACATGAAGACCTGCAACTTTTGGGAGGTTAATTGTCTTATCTTGGTACAGTCCATATCACAGCAGAGGTGCTGATGGACATATTAGAATGCATAAAGTCAGATTAATCTCTTGGTCCTGACCAGATATATCTAAGAGCACTGCAAGAGGCGAAAGAAAACAGTTCAAGGGCCAAGGACCCGGAAGACTGAGCGGTAACAAATGTGCCTTTATTCAAGAAGGGCTGCAAAGAAAAGCCCGAGAAATATAGACCAGTAAGCTTCACATCTGTTTTCGGTAAACCGCTTGAGAAGGTTCTGAGATATAATATATGCATGCATTTGGAAAGACAGAATTTGACTTAGAGCAGTCAGTGTAGCTTTGTGCGTGCCAGATCATGCCTTACAATTTTGTTAGAGTTTTTGAGGAAGTGACCAGGAAGGTTGACAAGGGCAGGATGGATTTCAATCTATATGGATTTCAGTCAGGTGTTTGATAAGGTTCCGCATGGTAGGCCACTCTGGAAGGTTAGTTGCATGGACTCCAATGTAAACAGGCAAATTGGCGACACAATTAGCTTGACGTTATGAAGAAAACGTCTATGGTGGAGGTATGCTTGTCGGACTGGAGGCCTTTAACTAGTGGAGTGCCTCAGTGGTCGGTCCTGGGCCCATTGCTGTTTGTTTTCTATATCAATGATTTGGACCAGAGTGCACAACGCAACGTTAGTAGGTTTGCAGACGACACTAAATTAGGAGGCATCATTTAAAGTGAGGAATATTATCAGAAATTGCAGCAAGTTCCTTGATCAGCTTGGGAAGTGGGCTGAGAAAGAGCAAATAATGTTTAAGAAAGATAAGTGTGCCGTCTTGCATTTCGAAGGAAACGGAAGAGTTATTTTTGAAGTGTAACTCTTATAAAATCATGAGAGGTGTGCACGGGGTGAATACTTCAATTTTTTTCCCAGGGTTGGGCAATCGAGGACTAGACGACATCCATTAATGTTTCGAAAGGAAAAAATATATTAAAAAGGAACCTGAGGGGCAACTTCTTTTACACAGAGTATGGTACGCATATGGACTGAGCTGCCAATGGAAGTGATTGAGGTGGGTATAGTAACAACATTGAAAAGGCATTTGGACAAATACACAGATAGGAAAGGATTAGAGGAACACAGAGCACGGGCAGGAAATGGGGTGAGTGTGGATGGACACTTTGGTTGGCATGGACCAGCTGGGCCAAATGGTCAGTCATACTGGCAGTCTCATGCAGTATGACTGTACATGAGTGTGTTTTAGAGAGGAGGCAGAGTGGGGGAGACTGAGAAAAAATGTCATGGAAAGATATGTTCACAGGTTTCAGAATGCTGAAATAAAGACTGTTCGATAGTATCATGCAACACGGGTCAGTATTATGAAGAATAATAAGTGAAAGGGATATTGCTGTGAGTTGAGGCGATGGAGAGTTTTGGATGAGCATTTGTTCTGCAGCTTTGTAACAGTGAGTGAGGACAGCAGAGTCTTCGCCTCACTGGGCTGAATCTAACAAAAAACTGTCTCAGTGACATTTTCATTGAGTGTGACAGAGGGGTTGTCTGCACGAGGCTGAACTAGTTTCCTGGTGCTATCTTACCAAACTCATCTCATTAAATACCCACCCCTCTCATACAATGCCAGCCCGATTCTCCCACTCATCATGACTGGAGGTACTCACCATCGCCCGGATGCCCCTGAATATTCCGTGACCCCTGGTACTGGGACCATCTTTAAAAGGCCAATGGGCACACGGTTGAGCTTTCTCAGTTTGGAGCTGCCCTGCACAGTTTACCACGAGCATGGCAGATAAGGGGCAATTACACCACGGTTTCTTGACAAGAGCATAGAGATCCTGGTGGATGGGCTAGTACAGAGGAGGACCATTCTCTTCACAGAGGGATCACACCACCAGACCTACCAAGCATATTCTGAGCTCACAACCCACCTCAGACCCCTGGGGACTGAAGAAATGTCCAGCAAAAAAGGACAAGCATCAATAACCTTCCCCCCTCTATCAAGATAAGTGTCACTGTATTCTCTCTGCTCCCTCACACTCACTGTAGATCTGTTATAGCACCGGCACCCGAACAAGTCTCGTGCTCTACCACTCTCACTACTGCACGGGCACCGTGGGCGGCATGGTGGCACAGTGGTTAGCACTGCTGCCTCACAGCGCCAGAGACCCCGGTTGAACCCCGCCTCAGGCGACTGATTATGTGGAGTTTGTACATCCTCCCCATGACTGCGTGTGTTTCCTCCGGGTGCTCCGGTATCCTCCCACAGTCCAAAATTGTGCAGGTTACATGAATGGGCCACGCTAAATTGCCCATAGTGTTAGGTGCAGGAGGGAATGGGTCTGGGTGGGTGCGCTTCGGCGGGTCGATGTGGACTTGTTGGGCTGATGGGCCTGTTTCCACACTGTAAGTAATTTAATAGTTGCATACAGCACCTTCCCTCTGTTTCTCTCTTGCATTTCTAATGCCCCCCACACAGTTATAGAATATTCTGGAGAATGCCAATTATGCAATGTTCCAGATAATGTTCCAACTTATTCCCAGTTTCAGTAAGGTGGCAGTGCCCTAATGTGTAACACGTAAGTGGATGGAGTAGAGATGTACGTTTTTCAAATCACATGCAAATAAAATCCATCATGAGGCCATTCAGTACTTCAAACATGCTCCAACATTCAATACATTTAGGGGTGATCTGATGATTTTCTCAGCTCCATATCACAGGAACTTTCAGTCATTCAACCTCCAGCTTCCTGTTAACGAGCAGACGATTCTCAGACACGTTTTACCCCGTGTTTCTTCTAGCATGTGTTCCGAAGGCATTTCCCATGGGGACGGACTCTCCTAACAATATATTT
Source organism: Chiloscyllium plagiosum (assembly GCF_037043375.1). Taxonomy (NCBI): domain Eukaryota; kingdom Metazoa; phylum Chordata; class Chondrichthyes; order Orectolobiformes; family Hemiscylliidae; genus Chiloscyllium; species Chiloscyllium plagiosum. The sequence continues at coordinate 76,883,684 of NW_028270160.1, read as the reverse complement.
CATCTGCTTTATAAATTCATACAATAGTCAGCATGCTTTCCACAGACCCATCAAAATCATGGGACGCTAAATGTCTTCAAGGCCGAGATTGATAGATTCTTGTTGTCTCGAGGAATTAAGGGCTACGGGGAGAACGCTGGTAAGTGGAGCTGAAATGCGCATCAGCCATGATTGAATGGCGGAGTGGACTCGATGGGTCGAATGGCCTTACTTCCACTCCTATGTCTTATGGTCTTATGGTCTTATGCACTTATTTAATGGTTATCGATATCCATTCACAATTAGTCATTCTGGTTATTTCACTTGTCTCACCTAATTGTATTCAGCCAAAGGCATCTTCCAAACACTTGTCTCAACATAAAATACAATTTCTAACTGAGACCGTTTTTATCCTCAGCCGTTATCATGACCGTTATCTCAAATATACCTTTCTCCTTGTCATGAATGTTTCTCTTGCCCTTTGTCTGTGACTGATTCTGTGTGTAACAGTTACACTGTCTCCCACTCAGTTGGCTGGATGGTTGGTTTGTGATGCAGAGGGAGGCCACCAGCGCAGGTTCAATTCCCCACACTGACAGAGGTTACCATGAAGGGGATGCTTTCTCAACCTCACCCCATCACCCGTGTGGTGACCTTCAACGTAAACCACCTTGAGTGGTCTCTCTAATGAGAGTTATTTGAGACTCTATTCTGTCAATGTTAAAATTTTAATTTTTTTCACAAAATTTTGACTGAAATATAGATTTTTATTATTATATTAAACCAATAACAAAACTGCTCAAATAACTGAACAAAATTACACCTATATGCATGTGCATACAAAACAAGTTAAAGTCTCTTAACAGACAGAAGAAAAACAAAGAAAAAGTCAAGAAATAATAAATAAATAATACGGCTCAGAATAACAAAACGATAGCTATTGTTCTTCGAGGGCATTAACTGATACACATTCATACGTTCACAATTCTTCATATTAGATTCATTAGACAATATCGTCATGGCTATATAAAAGCCCATTTTAGAGTGGCAGACAAGCCTGCATCGCGTTAATCCAAAAAGGGCTGCCATATCTTATATAAATCTCTGCTTTTTGGTGCACCATACTGGTGGGAAAGTCCAAAGGGATATTCTCCATGACAAGCTTATGACCACCCAACAGACCCGGGGGGTTTTCAGACATCCAACACAACAGAATATGTTTCCTGGCACAGGAAGTATGGGGGAGGTACGAAACGAGTATCTTGCATCAGTATTTAACGTGGAAAAGGATATGGAAGATATAGCATGTAGAGAAATAGATGGTGACACCTTGCAAACTGTCCATATTACAGAGGAGGAAGTGCTAGACGTTTAAAACGGGGAAAGGTGGATAACTCCCCAGGACCTGATCAGGTGTACCCTAGAACTCTGTGGGAAGCTAGAGAAGTGATTTCTGGGCCTTTTGCTGAGATATTTGTATCATCGATAGTCACTGGTGAGGTGCCGGAAGACTGGATGTTGGCTAATGTGGTGCCACTGTTTACGAAGAGTGGTAAGGACAAGCCAGGGAACTATAGACCAGTGAGCCTGACGTTGGTGGTGGGCAAGTTGTTGAAGCGAATCCTGAGGGACAGGATGTGCATGTATTTGGAAATGCAAGGACTGATTAGGGATAGTCAACATGGCGTTGTGCGTGGGAAATCATGTCTGACAAACTTGATGGAGTTTTTTTGAGGAAGTATCAAAGAGGATTGATGAGGGCAGAGGTGTAGATGTGATCTATATGGACTTCAATAAGGGTTTCGACACGGTTCCCCATGGGAGGCTGATCAGCAACGTTAGATCTCATGGAATACAGGGAGAAGTAGCCATTTGGATATAGAACTGGCTCAAAGGTAGAAGACAGAGGGTGGTGGTGGAGGGTTGTTTTTCAGACTGGAGGCCTGTGACCAGTGCAGTGCCACAAGGATCGGTGCTGGATTCACTCCTTTTTGTCATTGACATGAATGATTTGGATGCGAGCATAAGAGGTACAGTTAGTAAGTTTGCAGATGACACAAAAATTGGAGGTGTAGTGGACAACGAAGGGGTCACCTCAGATTGCAACAGGATCTTGATCAGATGGGCCAATGGGATGGGAAGTGGCAGATGGAGTTTAATTCAGATAAATGCGAGATGCTGTATTTTGGGAAAGCAAATCTTAGCAGGACATATACACTTAATCGTAAGGTCCGAGGGAATGTTGCTGAACAAAGAGACCATGGAGTGCAGGTTCATAGCTCCTTGAAAGTGGAGTCGCAGGTAGATAGGAGAGTGAAGAAGGCGTTTGATATGCTTTCCTTTATTGGTCAGAGTATTGATTGCAGGAGTTGAAAGATCATGTTGCAGCTGTACAGGACATTGGTTAGACCACTGTTGGAATATTGTGTGCAATTCTGGTCTCCTTCCTATCCGAAAGATGTTGTGAAACTTGAAAGGGTTCAGAAAAGATTTACAAGGATGTTGCCAGGGTTGGAGAATTTGAGCTACAGAGAGAGGCTGAATAGGCTGGTGCTGTTTTCGCTGGAGCATTGGATGCTGAGGGATGACATTATAGAGGTTTTCAAAATTGTAAGGGGCATGGATAGGGTAAAAGGGTAAAGTCTTTTCCCTGGTGTCAGGGAGTCCAGAATTGGAGGGCATAGTTTTAGGGTGAGAGGGGAAAGATATATAAGAGATCAACGGGGCAACTACTTCACACAAAGGGAGGCACGTGTGTGGAAGGAGCTGCCAGGTGAAGTGGGGAGGCTGGTAAAAGTGCAACATTTAAGAGGCATTTGGATGGGTATATGAATAGGAAGGGTTTGGTGTGTTATGGGCCGGGTGAGTTGGATCGAAGGGTCTGTTTCCATACTGTACATCTCTATGACTTATGTTAATCTTTGTTTTTTGGTTCACCATACTGGTGAGAAAGTCCAAAGGGATATCTTCCATGATGAGCTTACAAAGACCCAACAGGGCCTGGGAATTTCAGACATCCAACACAACAGGATATTTTTTTCCCAGCTCAGAAAGTAAGGATATATATTTTTCCCATGTGCACGTGCGTAAGATACTCTGGCAGGCACAGGAAAAGAGAAACCGGGTCCATCTCCAATTCGGTCCCCAAGACCCACTCTACCACACCTAACACAGTGATCCAATATATACAAAGCCTGCAGCAGGACCACATGCAATGAGTAATAGTGCCAGTTGTCATTCTGCATTTAGGACAAGCTGAAGATAATCCCACATTGAATTTTGAGAGAAAATCTGATGTCAGATAGACCCTATGAAGAATTTTCAACTGCATGGAATGGGTCCTATTACAGATCAAAATCCTTCGAGCATTTTCACAAATATCCTCCCATGTCTGCAAAGAGATCGAAACCCCGCCCCCACAACTCTCTCGCACAGACATCACGAAGCTGCACAGTCTTGTCTGAGGGGACACTCTCCAACAAGTGCAAAAGGGTACTGACAAAGAGTATATCCTTAGCAATAAGCACCCGCTTCTCTGTATCGGATCTGTAAGAGTCTGTTAAAAGTGTGCGTCTTTTTAAAATCAAATCTCTAATCTGGAAAACAAAACAGAAGAAGTCTCTACTAGATAGTCCATACTTACGAGTTATTTTATCAAATGATATCATTGTTTTTCCCTCAAGTAACACGTGATGGCTCAGTGGTTTGCATACTGGCTCACCGCACCAAGGTCACGGGTTTGGTTCCAGTCTTGGGTGACTGGCTGTGTGGAGTTAGTATGTTCTCAACTGAGTCTGCGTAGGTTTCCTCCCACAGTTACAAAGATGTGCAGGTTAGATTAATTGGCCATTGATTAATCGCTCATAGTGTTCCAGGATCTGTAAGTTCAGACATTAGTCAGGATAAATATAAGATGGTAGGGGAATTGGTCTGGGTGGGTTACTCTTCAGAGGGTTGAAGTGTACTTGCTGGGCCCAAAGGTTTGTATCCATACTGTAGGGATTTTATTAATTCTAGATCACCCAAACAATGTACCCCCCTCGCTGCCCACAGTTTAAACCTGGAATCCATTATCCCAGGTTGACAACCTGGTATACCAATTAAAAGGGGAAGAAACATGGTTTTGCCACGATTGCCCTTGATCTGACACATTGTCCTTCAAGTTTTAACAGTATTGATAATCATTAGTTTTTGACAATACTCCATAAATGTTGTCATTTTATCGAAGAACAACAGACTAATAAGGTTTCACTTTATCTGAGAGGGCTCAATGTCCAGCCGTATTGACGCCGAGTCATCAGCGGTCCAGGCACTAACATAGGACAATAAAAGAACTTAATTGATTGCTTTTAATCGGGAGATCTACTCCCCACGATCTGTGGGGCAGTTGCAATTTTGTTAGCTTGATAAGCAATCGCTTATGGTGCCAAATAAAAGAGCTAAACCAGCCATTATGTTTCCTAAATATCTGTCTGGGAAACATCAAAGAAAGCATTCACACGGGGGGTAGGAAATGAGGAAGGACATTCATTATAATAACAGCTTATCCGTCCTAGCCAGGATATTGGATTTGCCTCCCATCTTTGAAGGTCTTATTTAATTTTGTCAAACAAATGGACAGGTTCACGTTAAATAAATGGTCAAAGGCAGATGTAATGAATATACTGAAATAGGGAAAGCACTCCTGTGACCATTTAAAAGGAATCCAGGATTTGCCCTCAGTATCAGGTATTTCCCTAAGTCTTCCCATAGGCATGGCCTCCAACTTTGTAAAATTAATCTTATCGCCCGGAAAGGCAACAAGCAAATTAATGCATTGCATCACATGAACTAACGAAATTGCGGGATTGACAAAAAACATAAGACCCTAATCTGCATACAATGTAATCTTTCGAGACTTCAATCCCACCTCTGGGGCAGATATGTTGACATCCCTACAGATGGCCTCCGCCAGTGGCTCAATCACCAACGTAAACAACAATGGTGAAAGGTGTCAACCTTGTCGGCTGCCTGGAGAAATATTAATATTACTGGTTGGCCACACCATTAGTGAGAACCGCAGCCAGAGGATCGCTGTAAAGGACCCTCACCAACTTGATAAAAACTTTGCGTAGACCAAACCGTTCTAATGTACAGAAGAGATGGCGGCACGGTGGTTAGCACTGCTGCTTCACAGCGCCTGAGACCCGGGTTCAATTCCTGCCTGAGGCAACTCTCTGTGTGGAGTTTGCACATTCTCCCCGTGTCTGCGTGGGTTTCCTCCGGGTGCTCTGGTTTCCTCTCACAATCCAAAGATGTGCAGGTTAGGTGAATTGGCCATGCTAAATTGCCCTTAGTGTTAGGTGAAGGGGTAAATGTAGGCGAATGGGTCTGGGTGGGATACGCTTCGGCGAGTCAGTGTGGACTTGTTGGGCTGAAGGGCCTGTTTCCACACTGTCATTACTCTAATCTAAGATCCGGCCACTGAACCCAATCAAATGCCTTCTCTCATCTCAAGAGATCAATAATCCCTGGACAGATTGTTGTTGAAACTCTTGGATCATATTGAGTAAATTCTTAACATTGTAGGAATATCTGTGGCCCTTTATAAAGCATGTTTGGTCCTCTTTGGCAATAGAAAGCAGCAAAGTTTCCACCTTAATGCGCGGATCTCAGAATGGATTTTGAAACTAACATTTAAAAGTGAGATTAGTGTGTAAGAAGCACAATCTTCCCGGGTCTTCCTTTCTTAAGCATCAGAGAGATATGAGCCTCTCTTAAGGATGGAGGGAGGGATTTGTGATTGTATGAGTGACAGAACGCGTTAAACATCAGCGCTGACAATAAGTTTATCAATTATTTATAAAATTCTCTAGGAAATCCGTCAGGACCGTGTGCCTTTACATTCTGAAACTGCTTCACACCCTCCTGCGCTGACAATAGTGCATTAAGACACAACACCTATTCAGGGTTACTCCTTGAAGACCCAGGTTCTTGAAAAATGACTCCATCTTAATACATCCATCCTCACACTGTTCAGTCTGAAATAATTCGGAGAAAAATCTCATACAGGCTGCATTAGTCTTTTTAGAATCGAAGGTAAGGATCCCAGTACCTTCCCTAAATGAGATAATGGCTTGAGAGGGGCGCTCGTTTTCCTGGCAAATTAGGCTAAATACTTTCCTGGCTTATCACCATGTTCAAACAGCCTTTGTTTTGCAAACCTAAGTTCCTTCTTGGCTCTTTGTTTGAGCGTGGAATTCACTGTAGACTGAAGCATTGTGATCCTCTGCAGTTTAGCCACTGAGGGTCAATCACAGTATGCTCTCTTGGCTGCCCTCAGCTGTGCCTCAAACAAGCGTTCGTGCTCCCCCATCTGCTGCATCCTCGTGAATAATTATTCCCTCGGCATAAGCCTTAGCAATTTCCCATAGAATGGATGTCTTATTGGTTGAATCTGAATTAATGGCTAAGAAAGATCTGAATTCATTGCAGAAATACTCAATGAATTAACTAGCTTGAAGAATAAAGGGATACATTTGCCAGTGTCTCGAATCTGTTATATTGCCCTTAATCATTATCAATAAGTATACTGCTTCATGTTCAGAATGGTATTATTTCCAATTGTGCATGATGCCACCGAATCTAAGATTGTTTCTGGGATGGGGAAGATATCAACCCTCGTGTGCCATTTCTGCGGGTTAAAGAAGATAATAAAATCCCTACTTGTGAGGTAGATCTGCCTCCAGACATTCACCAGCTCCAGGTTTGCACACAAATACACGAATTGCTTACATTATAACGAGGTTATTGGGGGACCTTTGACATTCTGTCCATTGTGGGGTACGTAAGACAGTTGAAGCCATCTAGAATAATGTGCCACGAGGCAAGATAACTTAATTTGGAAAATACATCTACCATGGTTTTAAGAGGATGCGCCAGGAGGCAATAAACATTCAAAATACTGTATGCTTCCCAATTGTTCAAGGATTTCGGGATTATGATCCTCCTGTGACTGTCTAATATAATCTAGTAATTTAACTGGAAGATTCTTCTTATCTAGTAGGACTTCTCCCCTACTCCTACTATTAAAAAACGAGAAATAAACCCGACCAAACCCACCCTGCTGTAATGTCAAATGTTCCTTGTCATCAAGGTGCATCTCCTGCAATATGACTACATCCATCCTCGCCTTGCTAAGACTAGAAAGTACATTTTTCCTCTTGAGAGGACGATGGCTCCGCTTTTTGTTCCAGGTACACCATTTAAGAACATCATTATCCATCACACGTTGTAGCAACATTTGAGCTCTAGAGAGGAAGAACTCGAATTACACATCACTGATCATGAATGAGAAAAGACTCATAGAGCTTAAAACAAAACGAACAAAGACTACTACAACTAACAAGCTCTCAAAACTTTCCAAAACTAAACTCATAAAAAAAACGAAACAAAATCCAAAGTGTCAATGACATTCGATAGGGAATTTACCCCACGCTCGCCCAGTGGGGACGGCTCCATATCACAAAACTTTATCTTCTGCCCGCTACCAATATGACATTCAGGGCAATTAACAACAAAAATCGGGCTTCAACTGCCCTTTGGTCGGTACTTAATCATCACAAGTACTTTTGTAACCCGCTCCAGCTTGAGCCGCACTCCAGACACAAGCAAGGAAAGAAAAAAAGAGTAGTAATACTAATGAAGAAGTTAAAAGTGAGTACTCTACCCATCCCCGACTATAAGTTAACACAGAAAATTCCAAGAAAATTCCTTTGAGAGAAACATGATTATCCAAACATCCATCTTACTTTAAAATGTCCACAAAGTTTTCACTTTCTCTGGAGAGTCAGAAGAGTGTATTGATCCATTGAAAGCAATACGGAACACCGCTGGGTACTGTAAGGAATACTGAATCCAGAGTTCCCGTACTCTTCTCTTGATGCAATCAAAAGATTTTCTTTCCTGAATCAACACCGTTGAATAGTCCTGAAAGAACATAATACTGGAGCCCTCGTGAATAAAAGCAATCGGATCTGTCCCCTATGTTCCGGAAATTCCATCAGTCTTTGTTTATCCCTATAACTATGTAACCGCACAAGGACAGGGCGAAGGCGCTGGTCTGAGACTGACCTGCGCACCATAACCCGACGAACTGTCTCAGTCTTCACCGGTCCCTTTTCTGTTTTGTAGTGAAGGAATCACAGCAGCCAGTTCTCAATAAACTAATTGGTTGACCACCTTCCATCCGGTCCAGCAAACCGATGATGTGAACATTCTTCATCCTCCTCTGTTCTCGAGGTCGTCGTCATGTCCAGTTAAGATTTGGACCTGGTTTTCAAAGGCAAGGATCCTCTCCTGGGAGGAATTGATCGCGGTCTCTGTCGCTGCAGTTCGGCCCTTGACGTCGTCTGTTCTGTTTCCAAGGCAGTCAAGCTTTTTTTTAGATTATTTACAGTGTGGAAACAGGTCCTTCGGCCCAACAAGTCCACACCGACCCGCCAAAGCGCAACCCACCCCAAACCCATTCCCCTACATTTATTCCTAACTCTGCGGGCAACTTAGCATGGCCAATTCACCTTAGCTGCTGCTCATGTTTTTGGAGCACGGTTGAGAGCGTCTCGAGCCACTGCTGAACCCTTATTCAATCATGGTTTCAATCATTTCACATAACTTGGTGAACTCAGTGACCAAGGCCTGGTGAGATACTGGGTCGATTGAACGAGCAGAGTGGGTTGCAGCTACAGCCTCAGGCAGGCTCGATGCTTCTGACGGGTCCCCCGCGTGTTGGGACTTACTCGATCCTTTCCCATGTTTTGTCATTTCCACTTGACAAAACGGGATTAGTAAAGATTCTGTTGCTCTTTTAGTGTTGAATTTTAAGTAAATGACTGGGATGGTTGGGTTAGAGAACCACTTTGCCCGTGCTGTGATGCAGAGCCCAGCAAAGCAGACCTTCTGGATCGGTGCCATCTTGTATACCCCTTAACATTTTATCGATATTATCATTTCATTTTGCATTATATTCCTGGATGTTCTGGACCCGTGTACTTTGATACCACTGTCTATATTTCCCTACGCTGCAAATTGCTGCCCATTCCTCGATAATCCTTGACTCTGTTGTTATTCATGAACCTTCTGTCGGTGTCTCAACAATATTCAATATTTCTGCCTCCAATGCTCTGTGGGGAAGACAGTTCCAAAGACTCTCAGCACTTTGAGAAAACAAATATAAACCTTATTATCTGAGTGTGAGATTAGTTTTTTTTTGTGTCTCCTTATCTGAGAAAGGATATAATTACATTGAAAGCAGTTCAGAGATGTTTCATTTCACGTATTCCTGGGGTGAAGGACTTATACTATGAAGGTTTTAACAGGTTACTCCTGGAATGAGAATGAAACATACAAGACATTGAGGAAAGTGGATTAGGTATATACCCGCTGGGTGTATAGTCCAAATTTGTTATCATTGTCATAGAGCCTTTACAGTGTGGAGGCAGAACATTCCGTCCATTAGGTCTGCACTGATCCACCAAACAGCATCCCACCTGGATGTTCCCCCCCCCCCCCCCCTTATCCATGTAACCCTGCATTTCCCATAACTAACCCACCTGACCTACACATCCCTGGGCACTATGGACAAACACTTTAGACTGCACATATTTGGACTGTGGCAGGAACCTGGAGCACTGAGAGGAAACCCACACAGGCACGGGGAGAATGTTCAAACTCCACATAGAGGTCGCCCGAGATTGGAATTGAACCCAGCTCCTTGGTGATGTGAGGAAGCAGTGCCACCCACAGATCCACCATACTCCTCAGTTAGTTCTGTTAGTAACTTGTGGCTGACTAAAGAAATCTGCCTGACTTGTTCTTATCACTGAACCTAACCCAGTCTGAGACCTTTATCATCGGCCATATCACCAACCTGGTTACATTTAAAATTTGTTGTGAGCAGTGGAGGAGTGGGACTAGAAAAGGCAATGGTGACACCCTTCATCCTCGGTCACAACTGGAGTGAGAAAAAAATCACAAAGATGGAATTCATTCCGTGGGAATCCTCTTTCCCAGAGTTTGGGATGGCTGAATCTTTGTATTATATCGAGGCTGGCTTCGGCTGATTGGCAGGTGAATCAGGGATAATGCTGTATGGAGAGAAAAGTGCAGCTGGGACCACAGTGAGATGAGTCATGACATAATTTACTGATGGAGTAATGTCAAAGGGCCGAATGGCCCCTCGTGTCCCTCTGTCCTATGTTCTGATGTTCCAATCAGCCCTTCGGAATTGCTATACAGGGACAGATCGAGGCCACTCCGATGGTTAGGTGTAGTTTTGGAAATGTATTTGGAAAATCCAGGCTGGGCCAGGAAGTGACCCTCACCCCCAATCCCTGTTTCCAGGCTTCCCCTCTCTGTAACTTCTGCTCCAGATGTAAGTCATGTCCCAGACCCAGATTCACTGTGAATACAGCCCCCATACCCCACCCAGGGTTAACACAAACAAATTTTCTGCTCATGTTTGTAGTATTACACAACACAACTTCCGGGAAAATAACCAGTTACTTTCTAAAAGCATAACATGTGAAATTAATAAATAAGAACAAGAGTAGGGCTTTTGGCCCCTCAAGCTTGTCCTGTCATTTAATACGAACATGGCTGATCTACTCCAGGGTACACCGCCACTTTCTTGCCAACTCTTTGTATCCCTCTACACCTCTTTGGGTTATGGAATTCCCGACATTCACTACCTTCTGAGGGAAGACATCATTTTGCCACTCAGACTGAAATCGATGTTCCATATTCGGTATCTATGTCGTCGAGTTCGAGACTCCAACCAGGAATGGTAACAACTTCTCAACACCTACCGCATCAACCCCTCTGTGTCTTGTATTTTTCAGCAGTATCACTCCTCATTCATTTAAACCCCAATGAATAATCGCCTCACCATTTTAGAGATTCTCAATAACATAATCCTTTCATACCAGGAACCCGTCTTTTGAACCAACCTAGTTACTTGCTGCATCAGCATGTTGACTTTATGTTTCATACACAGGAAGACTCCAATCTCTTTGTACTGTTCCTTTTCTGGAAGTCATCTCCATTAAATATTAGCCTGTCTTTTGGTTCTCAGTGTCATCCACAAACTGGGATGTACGTTGCACTCAACTCCCTCCTTCAGGCTGTCAGTATAGATTGTAAATAACTGATGCCATCGGACTCATAGCTGTGGTCCTCCAGCAGATACACCTTTATCATGAAGATTTATTAATCCTGACTCTCCGATTTCTATGTGCTAACCAATCATCATCCCATGATAATACATTCTCCATCATCCTACGGGCTTCTGTCTTGTGTAAGAACTTTTACTTTGTAATACCTTGTGGAAAATCTCTGCAAACCTGGTGTCTCCCAGATCCTCTTTATCAAATCCGCTTGTTACATTCTCAGGCATCTCCAGAAATACTTTGCATAATTTTACACGGCAAAGTATAATTTCCCTTTCATAAAACCACTCTGACACTGCGTGAAGCTTTTCTAAATGTCCATGCTGGCCAGGTTTTCCAAATTAAGCTCGTCCCACCTGGCTCATATGCCTCTAACTGTTTTCCATTCATATGTTTGTCCAAATGAGTTTTAAATTTTGTAGCTGTACTGGAATCTACCACTCTTCCTCTGACAGCTCACTCCATACGCAACCACCCTCTCTGTAAAAACGTTGCCCCTTCGTTCCTTTTAAATCTTCCCTCTTTCACCTTAAACCTATGCCTTCTATGGCTGAACTCCCCGGTGCTGTTGGGAAGATCTTGGCTATTCACCCTATCCATATCTCTCATGATTTTAGAAACTTTTACAATGTCACCAGCCAACCTCCTACACTCCATCTGATATTAATTACAAGAACAAGCATTTAAAGATAAGCACTGTAAATTTGAAACAATATTAAACATGACAGGTAAACAATACTCAGCCCAAACTTCGTATGGTGATTTGTGTTTCTCCATATTACAATACTAAGGCAGCATGAAACTTTTACTAGTGCCAATAAGAAGTCAAACACCTGGATTCCTTTGTCTAAAGGGGGCGATGATCTCGACAGTGAAAACGTATCTATGGCCAGATCTATATAATGCCGCATAGTCAACATTTTCCCTCCTGGTTTCCTTATGACCTTGTGTGGCTCTGTCTTCTTTATCTTGCACACAATAGAGAGAACCCCTTTCCCCCATTCACACCTTAATTTATACACATTTTATATCATCCACTCATTCACCAGTGCTAAAAGCCCGTTTATTTTTGCCACACCCTCTTTTCCCTGTCACCCATCCCCCACCTCTGACAAGGGATTAAGAATCCCAGTTTCCAATCCTTTTCTGTTCTGAAGAAGTGTCACACCGGGCTTGAAGTGCTAACGCTTTTTCTCTCTCTCTGCAGATGCTGACAGACCTGCTGAGTTTCTCCTGGAATGAATAGGCACAGAACAAATTTTCACTGAAACAAATAACTCTGGATACTGGAAATAAAAATATAAATATTTCTGTAGAAACTGGAAACTTTGCAGAGGGTCACTGGATCTGAAAGTTTAACTCTGCATTCACTCCAGAACATACTGCAACATTTTCAGTAATTTCTTCAGCAATTTCTGTTTTTGGATAATTTCCAAAGAAGGATGTCAAAGATGCTCAAACATCCCGTCCAACATGGAGAGCCGTACACTGGGGACTGAACAGTAACGCATGGTGCACAAGTTCCTTGACTCTGAAACTGCCTAAGACTGACATCACTGAGACTACAGAGCTTTTAATCATGGTCAGGGAGAAAAACAGAGTGAGACATGTTCACTTCAAATATAGAAGTTGACATTGTGGAAAAGAGTTGAAACTTTATTGCTGGAACAGCACAGCAGGTCAGGCAGCATCCAGGGAACAGGAGATTCGACGTTTCGGGCACAGGCCCTTCTTCAGGAATGTTCCCTGGATGTTCTCCTGTTCCCTGGATGCTGCCTGACCTGCTGTGCTGTTCCAGCAATAAAGTTTCAACTTTGATCTCCAGCATCTGCAGACCTCACTTTCTCCTCCATTGTGGAAAAGAAACGATTTAGATTATTACCTTAAATGGATTGAGTTAAAGTAACAAATTAGAGGCGTGACACCAGGCAGATGTCCTCAGCAGAATGAGAATATGAAAATGGAAATGGAAATGTTACCGAATCAGAAACCAGGTTAGGTCACTGAATACAGGGCTGATGCCAAGATCGGAATCATGTGCACCTAAACCTGTTGACAATCCGCTAAAGCGACCACACTTGACTGGTTTCATTCCAAACAGCAGAATGAACTTCTGATGGGGAGGGGGAAATGATCCCAAGACTAACAGATTGGATCTAAGCTCTGTCCTCCTGCTAAATCCAAGCATAAATGTCGGTGGACTATTAAACAATTTACTGGAGGAAAGGACTCCACAAATATCCTCATCTTAATTATCTGTAAATCTATGAAAAAAAAGTCAAGGATGTGGTGTCTGCACTACCCTCAGCCAGAGGTGTTGCGTGGATGATCCAACTCACACTCATCATGATGCCCAGAGACTCACAGGTGCCAGTCTTCAAGCAATTCGATTTTCTGTACGTGACATGAAGAAACAGCTGGACACAGTAGATACGACAGAGGAAATGGGCCCTGACCCCATTACTGCAATAGGACTGAAGACTTGTGCTGCACAATAAGCCTTGTCCCTGGGGAAGCTGTTTAATTCCAGCTCCAACTCTGACATCTCGCTGCCAATGTGGAAAATTACTCAACTATGTCCAATCCCCGAAGAGGAGAATAATTACAATCTGACCAATTAACTCCTCGAAGTCCCATCACGACAGTCAAATTGGTGGGAATTCTTTTTGACAGAGCTGTCAAGCAGCACCGAAATAATCAGGTCAGTGTGGTTTCCGATAGTTCCCCATGTGGAGATGATGTTGTTGTGGAAATATCATTGGATTACTAACCCTAACCTGGATAATGCTCTGGCAGCTGGTGGAATTTAAAAATAATTAATAAAATATCGAGACCTAAAATCTGGTGTCAGTAATAGTGATATTGTGTCCAAAGTTAATTGTAAACTTCGATCTCCTTCCCCAATGTACTTTCAGGAAGTGAATCTCCTGTGCTTTCTTGGTCTGGCCTAAAAGTGACTCCAGACACACAAACATGGGATAAACGTTTTCAATGGTCTCTGAATCGGCCAAGTAAGACACTCAATTGTATCAAACTGCTCTGAGGTCTTAAAGGATAAAACCGGACAGAACACTTGGCACCAGCCTCGATATCAGAAAAGGGAATGGGAAACACAGTCCTGTCGACCCTGCAGAGGCCTCCTTCCTAACATCTGAGAGCATGTGACAACATTTACAGAGCTTTCCCAACAACTGCACAGAAACATCGGGAAAGGAGGAGATCATTCAATACATTGAGTTTTCCCTTTGGTAGTTCATCGCTGAATATCTCCTCAATGCAGTTTTCCCCATACAATGTTCATATCCCATAATATGTTTAAAGATTGTGAAATATAAACCGAGAACAGATGTAGTGCTTTCGGCCCATCAAGTTTCCTCCTCTATTCAATATACACGAGGTTCTTTGATAACGCTTGTGTATTAAATACGATTTGACTGTTTTCTATAAAGTGAACTATCATCCTGCTTCCAATCTGTCTCACACTGTCAGAGTTTGATATATTTCAATGATGTCTCCACTCATTTTCCTAATCCCTATGAAATACAGGCCTAGTCACCCCAAACCTCTGGTCCCACAACAAGCCTGTCATCCCAGAGATCAGTCTGATCATCCTCCACTGCTCTCCCTCAATGTCAGGTTTGTCCTTTACTAGGCAAGGAGACCAAAACTGCAAACAATACTGCATAATGTTCGAGATGGGGTCCCAATTAGGCCCTGTACAGCTGCAGTAAATGACCCTTACTCCTGTATTCAAATCCCCCTGAAATGAGGGTGAATACACCATTTATGTGCCTACCTGCTTTCTGCTCCTGCAATATTACTTTCACTGACTGGTGCACAGGGAGACACAGATCGTTTTCAATGTTACAGCTCCCCACTTGCTAGGTCTATATACACTGGTCAGCGTGCCAGTGCCATTCCCAGTATTGACTTCTGGCTTCAGAACTCACTGCCTTACATGGCTTGGAGGGCTGCGCAGAAATAGAACAAAAATGCAGCTTAAGTTCCTTTATAGAGCAGCAGTTTTCAACCACTCCCTTTGCAAATGATAGACTGCTATTCTATTGTTTCCACCAAAGTGCGTAACGTCTCATCTCTCCAATTGCTCTCCATCTACCACGTATTTGCCCAGTCTCTCCACTTGTCTCAATCACCTTGGAGTCTTTTTTACATCCTGCTCATCCACTCACAAGCTGACATCGTTTAATACTGTCAGCAGACTTGGGAATATTGCATTTGAGCCGCACAACCAAAGATATGATGTGTATTGGGAATAGCTGGATGTAAAATCTCGATCCTTGTTATATCCTCTAAGCCTTCCATTCAAAAATCATGGTTTTATTCTTACTTACTGTTTCCTGCCAGCTCTCCCATTTTAAAACCATGACCATATATTAGCCCCAGTCCCACAGGATTCGAATTTGCACAAAAGGCTTGGGGCTTTATCAAAAATCTTTCTGAGATTCCACGAGTATTGCCTTGATACCTTCTCCATAAATTTCCTAAAAGCCACTTTCTCAAATATGATTCCCATTTCATAAATCGCTGTTGACTTTGTTTATGCCCATTAATCTCAGTCCAATATTTTTTCTCTAAAACTGTTTACTTGGTACTTTAGTTGCTATTCCCTTTTTCTCACCAGACTAAAGTTCTCTAGTATTTCTAGGAAGTTTTCTTTGTTTTTTTTTTACTTCTGTGAACGCATAACTGAAGTATTTATTCCGTCGTTCTGCTATTTCACTGTCCTCAATTATCTGGTATCAGACTGTAAGAATTCTGCAACATTTTCTCTTAATTTTGCCATTGACATATTTTCAGAAGATATTACAAGTTCACTCTTATATACTTTGATAAGATATTCTTCAGAAACCCATCAATTCCTATCTTAAGCTGCTCAATGATTGATCTCCCACATCCATACAATAACAGAAACACAATCTCTGTTCCATCAAAAATACAGCACGATCTACATTAGGCCCACTTTCCGACACAAGACCCGTAGCTGTGAATCTTATGGCATTTCAACTGCACAACCATGTATTTTCTAAAGGTGTTGAGGTTACCATGACAACTCCTGTCTCAAGAAATGCATTCCAGACCCCAATACACTCTGGATGAAAAACAGTCCTCAAATCCTCACTAAACCTCAAACCCTTTACTTTAAAAGTGTGGCCCTTTGACTAAAACGAACAACTGCTGTCTATCCACCCTGTACATGTCCCTTGTAATCTTATCCTTCTGATTCACGGACCCCTCAGTCCTCTCTGCTCCAAAGTAAACAACCCGAGCTTATCCAGTCTCTCTCCATACTGATATACTCCATCCTAGGGAACATCCTGGTGAATCGCCTCTGCACCCCCTCCAGTACAATCGCATCCTTCCTGTAATGTGGCTCCCATAACTACACACAGTATTCCATCTTGGCCTAAACAAAGTTCCGCATAGCTCTTACAATCTATGCTTCGATGTTTAAAGGCTGTGTTTACGCTCCCCCTATGCTTTCCCAAATTGTGCAATAACCTGTCCAGTCACATTCAGAGATGTGTGGAGAAGCACCCTCTGAGCTTCGTAGAGTGCTGTAATTCATTGAGTCCTCCTCTGTCTGGTTCCGTCTTACAAAGTGCATCACCTCATATTTATTAGGATTACATTCCATCTGCCATTGATCCACCCATCTGACCATTGCATCCGTATCTTCCTGAAACATAAGGCCTTCTTCTTCACTGTCAACCACCCGGCCAACCTTCGTATCAATCACAAAGTTACTTATGACATCCCCACCCCTCGTCCATATTCACAGCTGCATCATTTATGATAAGGTTTAAAATCACAAAATATCAGCTTGGAGTCCAACAGGTTTATTCGGAGGCATGAGGTTTCGAAGCGCAGTTTCTTCACCAAGTGGTTGTGCGCTTTGATAAGCGCTTCAAAAGCTAATGCCGCCGAATAAACCTTTTGGACTATATTATGCAACTTTTAGCTTTGGCCACTCCAGTCCAACACCAACACCTCCGAATCAGAAATAATAAGAGACACAGCACTGATCTCTGTGGTGCACCATTGGACACTAGCCTCCAATTACACAAACAGCGTTCTACCACCACCCGCTGTCTCTTCCCACTAAGGTTGATTTGGTTGCAACTTAGCAAGTCACTAATGAGTCCTACCTGTTCTCTGGTTATTCAATTCCGCTGGAGACACTTGGAGAATATCAGGACATTCTCCCTAATCTTGTCTGCCAGTAGGTTTCCATGCCCCTGTGTTAATCAGTCCCCTCCAAGTGAAGAATTTCCTCCTTATTGTAGCCTTAACTGGCCTGTCCCAGATCCTGCCATTATTTGCCTTGAATGTGGAATAGACAGCGAGGGAAGCGTTCTGTTCATTTCCAACTTGTCAGATGTTTTGTGAATTTTCTAAATTCCACTGTGACCCACCTCTCATTCTTTGAAACTCTAGAGAACACAGGCCGAGTTTCCTCATCAGGCAATCTCACCATCTGAGGGATTAATCTGGAGAATGTCCATTGCACTTCCTCTGTGGTCAGTATATTCTTTCTGAGATTCAGTCACCAAAACTGCACACAATACTCCAGACACAGTCCCACCAACACGCTGTGAAACTGCTTCAACATGTCTTTACATCAGTGTTCTGACTCTCTTAAATGAAGGCAAACCAAACCTTAACTTTCCACTTATATATTCCTCCAAATACCCTTCACATTCATTGCATTTACGAACTCACTGAGTTCGCATAGAAACCCTTCTAAAAATCCAATATACACCACTTCTACTGGTTTCCCATTATCTATTCTGTAAGAAACAACTTCAAACAATTCCGAAGTTTATCAAGTATGATTTCTCTATCAGAAATGCATGCTGATTCTCTCCATTGTTGCTGTTTATTTTTAAATATCAAAAATGTCTTCCTGTGTAATAGATTCGAACAGTTCCCCCTACAGGTGTCAAGTTAATTGATCTGCAGTTCTCCACACTATGTCTTTGTTCCCTTTGTAGCTGTTTGGATCCCTTCCATTCATCGATAGCGCTTGGATCACGTTTATCCACAATAGTTTCCGGACTCTGTAGAATGTGCAGGAAAATAAAACACAGTCATCGACAGTGCAATTAATACTTCTATTGGTGATTTATTTCTGACATTTTCATTGGAAGTACATCTGTTTCGTCAGACTTAGCAATGTTCAATCCTGCTACATGTTCAAGTACTATCTTGTTACTGATAGTAATTGACTTTATGTCTTTAGCTCCAGAAGGCCGATACGATCACTTGGTATTGCTGGGGGATTTTCTGGATCTTCCTCCATGAATACAGATGCAAAGTAATTGGTTATTTTCTTGGCCATTTCCCTGTTCTTCACAATAACCTCTCCTCTCCCGATTGCAAATATTCACATTTGACCTTGCTTTTGTTTTGTTTCCTTTGAAATATAGATCGCAGATTGATGGAGTCTTTGTGTTCCTGTATGTTAGCATGCATGTTTTCTTTTTGATTTCCATATCAGTTTCGTGGTCTTCATTTCCTGGATCGTTAATTTCTGAGAACTCTCAGCTTTTAACAATATCTGGAATTCTTCTGAAGTCAATTCCTATGATTAATATATTTTCTAATTTGTTATGTTAACCATCATTGAGTCACTTTCTCACTCTTTCGTGTTTGTACCTGAAATAAATTGACGTATTTTTCAGATTTTGCAGCAATTCTAAGTACTCCTGGTCCTGACCAGTTATAATCAGGAACACCGCAGGAGGATAGGAGGATAGTGAAGAAATTGCATGAGCCCTGCTTGGCTCTTTTCTATCATCACTGGCCAACGAGTGAGGTCCTGGAGGACTGGAGGGTAGCGTATGCTGAGCCCACAATCAAGAAATGCTACAAAGATAAACCTGGGAACTAAAGACCAGTAGACCTAAATTATAGTGGCTACGTTACTTGAGAAGATTCAGAGAGATTGGATATATCTGTATTTGGAAAGAATGGGTTTGATTCGGAGTAAGATTAGAATAGTTCTGGAAAAGCAGAGCAGGTTATGCAGCATCCGAGGAGCAGGAAAATCGATGTTTCCGGTAAAAGCCTTTCATCAAATTCAGCACGGCTTTGTGCATGGGAGATCATGACTCGTAAATGTGTTGGAGGTCTTTGATGAAGTGACTAGCAACGTTGAGAAGGGAAGGGTGGTATACGAAGTATATATGGATTCCAGTAAGGCCTTCAGTGAGGTTCCACATGGTGCACTGCTCTGTAAGGTTAGATCACATGGAATTGAAGGGGGGCTGGCAAATTTGGTACAAAATTGGCTTGATGGTAGAAAGCAGAGGGTAATACTGGAAGAATGCTGGTCAGTCTGGAGGCCTGTGACTAGTGGAATCTGTCTGGTGTTGATGCTGGGACCACTGCATATTACTTATATATATGATTTAGATGAGAATGTACAGGCATGATTTTTAAGTTTGAAGACGAAACTAAAATAGGCAACATCATGGAGAGTAAGGAAGGTTATCATAAATTTCAGAAATTACAGCAGTACTTTGATCAGCTGGAGAAGTGCCAGAGAAATGGGAAATGGATTTTAATATTGATCAGTGTAAGTTCTTGCATTTTAGAAAGTCAAATCAAAGTTGGAGTTTCCTGGTGAATGGTTGGGTCCTAAGGAGTGTCGTGGATCAGAGGGATCGTGGAATTGAGGTGCATGGTTCTCTGGAAGTTGATTCAGAGGTAAACAGTGCAGTGAAGAAAGCTTTTGGCACACTGACCTTTATCAGTGTATTACAATGAGTATCAAAATTAGGGAGTTATGTTGCAGTTATACAGGATGCTGCTGAGGCCATATTGGTAGGATTATGTTGAGTTGTGATCTCTTTGCTATAGGACGGATGTTAGTAAACTGGAAAGAATGCAGAAAACATTTATAAGGATGTTGCCAAGGACTCAATGGACTGAGTTATAGGGAGAGGTTGGACAAGCTAGGGCTTTTGACTTTTGTGTGTGTGAGAGACTGAGGGGGGATCATATTGAAGTCTGTAAGATCATGACAGGCATGGATAGAGTGAATGTGCCCAGTCTTTTTTATTCCCATCGTTGGGCATTACAAACTAGAGAGCGTCAGTTTAAAGTCAGAGGAGAAAGAATAAAAGGGAACCTGAGGAACAACCTTTTTACACACAGGGGCTGGTACGCATATGAAATGAGCTACCAGGGGAAGTGATTGAGATAGATACATTAACAACCTTTAAAAGGCATTTAGACAAATACACGGATAGGAAAGGATTAGAAGGAGACGGGGCAATGGCAGGGAAATGGGGTTAGCGTGGATGGACATTTTGATCGGAATGGACCAGTTTGGGCTGAAGGGCCTGTCTCTGTGCTGTCGGACTCTATGACTCTAACAACCATTGCTTGTCTCCCACTGAATGCTATAGTGTACTTTCCCAATTCATTGGAGCTATTTTGACCCTCTAGCCTCCAGTGTTCCATGATGTTAAACTAGAAAGTTCAAGCATTCTATATTGTATGCAGACGCCATGTAAAATGCACCTTATTAATCTTATTATTCCTTAAAAGCTGCTTCAGTACAAGATTATTAATTCGTCATTCTGATCACACATCAAATCCGAAATAACCTGCTCTCTAGTTTGCTTCACAACACACTCTTTAACCCACCTCATATACACTTACAGAATTTATTTTTCACAACATGAGCAGTCACTTAGTTAATGCAGTTTGGATGCAATTTGAGACCATCCAATAAGATTGCAGTGTCCACGATAATTGCCAATCTAATTTCAAGAGCATATGATGCTGAGACTTTCTGCTAGCGTTTTGGTTTTGATATAAAAACACCAATATTTGCTTTTCCTTGCTATCTGTAAGCTCCACCTAAACTGATTCTGTGGAAGCTGAGGGAAAGGTCTGTGTCATTATTAGTGACAGACTTGGACAAGACATTCGGAAGCCTCACCTCGACGCTGAGATGATCTGAAGAAATATCCTGCAATACATCGATATGCTCCCAGCTCTGTCAGGATAAGAGTTACCGTAGACTCTCTGCTCGCTCACACTCACTGTATCTCTGCTATAGCACCTACCCCCGAACAAGTTTCACGCTCTATTTCCAGATAAGGCTCTGGCTCTACCACTCTCACTATTGAATTCAGGAACTTCCTTCCTCACTTTCTCTGTCACCTACGCAATACCCCCCACACTAACAATACTATTTGGATTCAAAACTGTCGACTGACTCATTCCAGACACCTCACAATTCCCCCCAACTCCACCAGCACTAACAGCTGGGTCATCCACTCCCACCCTCCCTTTCTCCCATTCCAGGAGGAAGAGCCTGGAATAGGACATAGAGGCAAAGCCGAGTGGTGGAATGCCCGATATCCGTTCCCTCACCCCCTCCCGTTGCCATGTGGGTAGGACACTGGTACGAGCCAGAGAGGACTCGAACG
This sequence comes from Chiloscyllium plagiosum, assembly GCF_037043375.1. Taxonomy (NCBI): domain Eukaryota; kingdom Metazoa; phylum Chordata; class Chondrichthyes; order Orectolobiformes; family Hemiscylliidae; genus Chiloscyllium; species Chiloscyllium plagiosum. The sequence continues at coordinate 76,862,035 of NW_028270160.1, read as the reverse complement.
CCTTGTGTGGAGATTCTGAAACATCCACGTCCCACCGACCAATGAAGGAGAAATGTTCAGTGAAAGAAACTTCTCACTTTAAACCCGCTGGCAGTTCCAACGACAGCCCTTTCACATCCAAAAAAAGACACAGATACCTCACTGCACAGAGACACAGGCACAGAGATACTCAGAAGTATTGGTAAACACCCCAATATACGAACACACACAATACTTACAAGGAGATAGGCATACACACAGGTAGAAACACACAGAGACATATAAAGTCACCTACAAATAGGCACAAACACAGTGAAGAAACACACAGGCTGATACACAGACAGACAGACATAGACACACAAACACATAGATAACAAGCACATGGACACACACACATACACATATATATACACACACGAACACGCACACACATACACACACACACACACAGAGGAACACACACACAGAGGCACACACATGTACAGATGCACACACACAAACACACACAGACAGACACATAGAGTAACAGAAACTAGTGTCATTAAGATGCAAATCGATATGCCTCAGATTTGTAAGGGGATCAAGGATTCTAGGGAGAAGGCAGAAGAATGAGTTTGAGGTTCATATAAGAAATTATTGAACGGACGTTTAGCATCGATGGGCCGATTGGCCTCATTCTGCTCCTTGCTTTAATGTTCTTGTGGTGTTATGCTATCAGGTATTCTCTTTCTGAGACAGCAGCAGAGGCTGGGTTTGGTACATATTTGACTGGAAAGGGTCAGTGGGAATGTGGGACAGGTTTGAAGTTCGGAATGCTTTATGTTTGTTCCTAATTATTGTGTTCTTAAGTCTGAAAAGATGTGGTGATTTGATGTTAGGTTAACACGGTTTAAAATAACGAGTCCCACAATGAAATAAGGACGTCCCTTTCACTTTAGTGTTGTGTTGATTGTGGTGTCCTCATCCTCAGGGAGCAGTGAAGACTCGGTTATTGAAGATATTCAACGCTGAGCTTGACTGATCTTTGCTGGACTGGAGAGTCAATGTTTACTGGGAACAGACAGGAGACGGATGGTCAGACACAGTCGGATCAGTGATGAGCATTCTGAATGGTGCAGCCAAAAGGCCAACTGCTGTCCCTATCCCATGTGTTGTTCCCTTAATCCACCCCTCGATGCTGTTACAAGGTAGGGGACCACCCCTTTCTGTCAGACAGGATCGTTACAAAGAGACGGTAAAAACCATCTGCCCCTGGAAGGAATTACACAGGAATAGATTATGAAGTAATTCAGCTCGTTGAGTACATTACACAGCCAAGGAGGAGACCATTCAACCCACCTTAGTTGCTACACAGGAACGGGGAAGCTGTCACTAACAGGAAATAGAGAGCAGTGATAAATGTTTATTTTCAGGTTGCAAAGTTGTAACTAGTGTAGTGCTGTAGACATCACTGCGGGATCATCAATGACAAATAATCTGTATCAAAGATCTGAAGGAACGAAACTGAATGGTGCGAAGCTCAATTAGCGCATCACCAAAATTATCATTTAAGATGTTGTAAAATGGAGTTACTGAGTCTGCAATGTGATACAGACAGGGAAGGTTAGTGAGAAAACCTTCAGCATAAAGAACATAAGGTGAGTTGTCTCCTGTGGCAGGAAGGATAAAACAATGGCGATCAATTTAAATGGAGAGAGATTGCAGAACTCTGTGATACAGGCCGCTTCCATGTTCCTGGGACATGAATCATGTGAAGTCAGTCTGCAGATGCAGCAAGTGATTTGGAAAGTAAGTGGAATGATGCTGTTTCTGGCAAAGGTTATCACGTTTAATGAGGAATGTTTTACTGCATCTGAAAGGGGCATTGCTGAGACCACATCGGATACACTATGTGCAGTTTTGATCGCCAAAACTTAAAACCAAAAGATATAATTCTTTCAGAAGATTTTTATAGGTGTTTCCCTTCACACATTCCTGGAAGGAAGACCTTTTGTTGTGGGGGATTATCAGTTTTGAACTGAGATGTGAAATCTTCTTGAACCATACATGACTTTCAGAAAGGTGTTTCAGCTGGATGCATGTTTCCTCTTGTTAAATTGCGAGAGAACAATTTTAAGAATAAGAATCACACAACACCAGGTTATAGTCCAATAGGTTTAATTGGAAGCACACTAGCTTTAGGAGCGATGCTCCTTCATCACCTGATGAAGGAGCGTCGCTCCGAAAGCTAGTGTGCTTCCAATTAAACCTGTTGGACTATAACCTGGTGTTGTGTGATTTTTAACTTTGTACACCCCAGTCCAACACCGGCATCTCTGAATTAAGAATAAGATGTATTCATATCAACACACAAATATCATATAGACATCGACTGATATTTACAAATTACACAGACGCATATAAACATGTCATCAGATGATAAAGAAGGGACTTTTTTTTTCTAATGAAAGACACTGTGCACAACAACAGCGATGATGCACCTTCATATCGTCCATTACCATCCGTTCCATGGAATGCTCCAGAAGACCACACATGGCCCAGTTTGATGTTCAGTTGACATTATTGTATGGTTTAACACAGAGAGGGAGAAAAATGTTCCCTGCCTGAGAAGCAGCAGCTGATTGATCCCTCTCTCTTACTTTGTCCACCAGATAGCAAAATGTGAGACAATAAAATCCCTGAGTTATCTTCACCACTTGTGAAGGTTTCTTAGTGAGGACACATTTGAATCTCTCCACTGCTGGAAGCAAAGGGAGTTCAACCAAATCCAACTATTCCACAAATAAATCCAATTACCAGCAGCTTCTGTGAGCAGGATAATTTCAAAATCCGAAGAACATTTTGGACACTCTATCTTTTACCATTTGTTGTGAGTTCAACTTCCTGCATTTCACATTTTTCTCTAAAATGACCCAGTCTAAGTCCTATACAATTGGTCATATCACTAAATAGGCTACATTTAAAATCTGTTGTAACCAGAGGAGGAGTGGGACTGGAAAAGGACACAGTGACCCTCCAACCTTTGTCGGAACACGAATGAGAAATTCTTATTGGACGTTCAAGTGGGAAATCCCTTTACCAAACGTTTGTGGTGCCTGGATATTTGCATTTGTTCAAAGTTGTGCTGTATTAAAACATTTGACAGACAAGTGCATGTAGGAAAATTATATGCAGACAGAAAAGTGCTGCTGAGTCCACAATCAGAGCAGCTACGATCTTAGTGCCTTGTGGAGCAGTGACAACGTGTCTAATAACCCACCCCTGCTCCTCAGTCCTATGTTCCTATGTTCAATTCAGCCCCTCAAATATCCTGCACTAGTGCTGACGGGGGCATCTTGCTCCAAATACCAGGTCCACAGTAACACAGGATCTCATTCATTCCCTCCAGGCTGTCGCACATAGTTTAGTGTGGGTTTGAAAATATTGCTTCAAAACTCAGGCTGGGTTCGAAAGACAACTCTGGTCTCTTTACAGACTGCCTCCTTTCTGCAACTTGTGCTACATTGGTTGGTCATGATATAGATCAAAATTCACTGTGAATTCAGCCCCCAGACCTCACTAAGTGATGACTCATAAAGTACTTTGCTTTCTCTGATTGGAACGTTCAATAACAGAACATGCAGGAAAATTACAACCATTAACTTGTAATTACAGAATATAAGAACATAAGGAACAGGATCATGTCGTTCGGATAATCAATCCATTGTATGCGATCATGGCCAATCTACTGTTCGTATTAACTCATCTTTAATGTCAATTCTTCACACCTTCTCAGCTCTCTGGTCAATCAAAAATCCATCTACATCCTTTTGAAATACTTTCAGTGATGCAGCTCCCTTAGCTCTCGAGACAAGATAATTCCTGACATTCACTACCCTCTGTGAGAGGAAAACACTCCCCACACAGACACCGTCACCTATTGATATGAACAAGGGGGGAACACAGGGGCTCAGCAAAGAGTGAATAGCCTTGATATCAGGGCAGTATTTGACTGAGAATGTCATCGGAAGCGCCATCTTATTTGAGCTTAATGGGAATCACGTGTCCCCTCCCCACTGGCTGAGGTCTTTCAGAGCACAAATGAAGATACCTGTGGCTGAGGGCCGAAAACATTCTCAGTCCCAGGACATCTCTTCAGGAGATCCGCAGGGTAGCTTCCTCAGCACAAACATCTTCAGCTGCTTCATCAATGTCTTTCCCCATCATAAGACCGGAGGTGGGGATAGTCACTGAGGGTTACACAACGTTCAGAATATTTTGTCTCCCATCAGCTCCTGTCTGTGTCCATGTTCAGTAACACCCAGACAGCATTCAGGCTTGTGCTGTTAAAGTGTCGGTAACATTCATGTAACAGTGCTGTCAGACCCATTTAAAAGAGGCGCTCATTCAACATCTCAAACTGGTTACATACAGAAATGTGGAAGCCAATCAGCCCATCAAACTACTGAACAAGAAGAGGGACAGCCTCTTCAATATTCCTGCTTGTTCCTCAGGAAGAGAAGGGGTCTGGTCAGTACATCGAGCTGTCAAACAGGATCAGGTAGAGTACAATCATACCCTTGAATGTGTTCCGTGGGATCTGGAGGAGGCCATTCAGCCCCATGAGATTGTTATACATGAACAGGAGCGTATCATGTTTTGCTCCAATACAACAAACTAATGGAGCAGAGACTGCACTTATGGATGGCTCTCCGACATTCCTCGTGGGTCCATTGCCGGTGGAACATCTGCTACTTTAAAGTGGTTTGCTGGCAGTGAGGAGGGAAGCCAGATGTTTTGCATCAAGTCTCAAAGAGGCATCTTCCATTTCTGAGTAGACAGACCCATGTTCTCCATGGAGGTCAGAAGAAGTTAACTGTTTTAGAATGAAAGCATTTTGGCTGCTGTCAGGATTTTGGATAATGTGACGTTTATTGTAGGATCACACACCAAATGCACTATATTCAAAGTCTGACCCTCTGTCTTTCTCTCTTTCTCTCTCTATCGATATAGCGAGTGGGGGTGGGGTGAATGGAACGCCCTCAGAGGCTCTTGTAACCCAAGTAAAAAGAAGCCATGGATTTTATCATTGTGTATCAATGTCTGTTTAGAACATAATGAGAGACTGTCCATTTCCCTTAATGTTTCAATGCAATCATCTTTTATTCTCTCACAGCGCTAAAGATTAATCTTCATTCAGCCCTCATTTTACCACCATGCCAGGGATTTGTCTGGTGAAAAATCTTTGACTCTCTCTGTGGTAGGGCGATTATTTCTTACAAAGGAAAGAAAATCTGTCCACAATTTCCCAAGACTGCCTCAACAACACTCTCAGGTTTGATCACAATAATTCATTTTCCTCACTGAGACATCTCCATTTCTTTCCTGTGGTGTTAAAAGCCTTTCCTTCTCGCTACACTGCGACTGATGTGGAATTTAAAAGCTCCTTACATCTATATGTGAGCATCAACAAAGCCAGCAGCAGAGGTGTTACGGGAGATGAACATCACACTCAGGGAAAGACTAAGAAAGAATGCACTTGAAATAAGGAATGGTCACCCACCTGAGAAAAGACATTCTGGCTATTGAGGGAGTGCAGCGTAGGTTCACGAGGTCAATTCTTGGAATGGCGGGATTATCTTACACTGAAAGACTGAAGCGACTGGGCTTGTATACCCTTGAGTTCAGAAGACTGAGAGGGGATCTGATTGAGACGTATAAGGTTATGAAAGGATTGGCCATTCTGTCAGCAGGAAACATGTTTTCGCTGATGGGTGAATGCCGAACCAAAGGACACAGCTTAAAAATACGGGGTAGACCATTTAGGACAGAGATGAGGAGAAACCTCTTCACCCAGAGAGTGGTGGCTCTGTGGAATGCTCTGCTCCAGAGGGCAGTGGAGGCCCAGTCTCTGGATTCATTTAAGAAAGAGTTGGATAGGGCTCTCAAAGATAGTGGAATCAAGGATTATGGTGATAAGGCAGGAACAGGATAAAATCCCACTATAATTTCTGATAACGTTCATCGCTATCAACGATACCTTCTAATTTTGTATCATCTGTAGATGTAGTAACCTTCTTGGGCGTACTTGCAGTATGTTGTGCAGTTTTGAGCCCCATATCTCAGAACTGATGTACTGGCCTTGGAACGTGTTCAGAGAGGTTTCACGGGAATGGTTCCAGGAATGAAAAGCATAACATATGAGGAAACTTTGAGGACTCTGGATCTATACTCAGTGGATTTTAGAAGGATTAGTGGAGATCGAATTGAAACATACGGAATACTGAATAGTCTGAACAGAATAGATTTTGTGAAGATGTTTCCATTGGTAGGAGAGACTAGGACCCGAGGGCACCGCCTCAGAGTAAAAGGAACAGCTTTTCAAACGGAGATTATGAGAAACTTCTTCAGCCAGAGAGTGGTGAATCCATGGAATTCAATGCTAAGAAAGGCTGTGGAGACCAGGATAGTGAGTATATATAAGACTGAGATGGACAGGTTCTTGATTGGGATCAACGGTTATGGCAAGAAAGCAAAAAATTGGGGTTGAGAAACTTCAGCATGGACTGGTTTGACCGAAGGGTCTGTTTCTGTCCTGTATGACTCTATATCACTTTCACTAGCTGTATTGCCACTTCCTTGAAAACTCTCGGATGGAGCTCATGTGATGCAGTAACTTGCCAACCTTCAATTCAAATAATTTTTTGCGTACTTTCACTTTATTAATTCTAATCAGGCACAGGTTCTTATTTTGACCAGTCAGTCTGTGCAACAATATTTCTGGAAGATTTTTGGTAACTTCCATTGTGGAGACAGCACGAAGGTATTACCCTCAGCAGGAGGCAGAGATGGATTCCGTCACTGTGTGAATATATCAGAGCACTGCCATTTGGAGATGATGGACGTGACACACACTCCTGCTCAGAAAGTTTTAGAATCAAGACAGTTCAATGGAACTGTCACTTCCTGATCACTGACAGCATAATCCTCTCCCTTGTGCGAGGTTACAGGTTATGCTGAAACAGGTGACACAAAGCTGTTACCACCTCATTTTAGAATCATACTGACCTCACATTTTGCACCTGGCATAGGTCCAGGTCGAGGTTAGAAAAAGTTGACGATCAAAATATGTGTAACGAGAAGAGTTGCCAGAAGATAATTGTAACTGGAAAGGTGTGGATGATGGATTATTCAGAAACAGCATTGATGCGGAAGTGAAGACTGGGGATATTGTGAAGGTGGAAGTGGACAGGTTTTGTGGTAGACGGAATATTGCGATATAAATCAGTTCAGGATAAAATGAGATAATCGTGGTTATAAACACTTTTGTTTCTCCTCAGATGTCTGTAAGTGAACAATATGAAATTCAAGGTTTGGAATGGAGATTGCGGTTGAAAGCGAAGACAATAGTTTGAATCTTTGCCAAATATACAGAGAGAACCATGACATTCACAACGGCTTAGACATTTCGTAAATGGGCAGAGATAGACTCAGCAGGAACACCAAAAAAAGCGAGGATGGGATAGTAACCTGCCTGAATAATCATCGGTACACAGAGCCATTTGAGATGTTGTTACTACACTGACGTCTACTCCACCACAACAACTTCCAATATAAAAAAAAACTGTTTCTGGGCACAACTGTCCTGAACATACACAAGAAATACCGATTTCTCTGGATTTTACTCTCACAGCTCTTACCAGTTAATTGTTTATCATTTATACAATGCAATTCTATAATCTGTTTGTAAAGATGCAAACATCTTGTTGCACAGTTTGTACGCCTTTTCATTTTTAGATGTTTTTGTCGCCTTAGCACAAACGTAAATGTTCTGTTTAAAATTGATCTGTTTATTGGGATTCAAGGGTACGTATTTTTCAGTACGTATTTTTCATGAATTAAGAAACAGAAAGGAATAGAAGAGAGTAGCTGTGGAGACTGATGAGTTGTAAATGACATCCCACCAGTCCCCAATGTCTTCTTGACAGATAGAATGAAATAAAATGCAGAGAAAGGAACAGAATATATTCGGAAGAAGGAATTGCAAGTGACAGTGTAAACAAAATAGAATAATTTGAAATGGAATGGCCGAACAATGATTGGGTGTGTGCGTGTGTGTGTGTCTGTGTGTGTGCACATGGATAAGATTGTTCATATGTGTGCAAAATATGAGAGACATAGTTAACAAAAATGATGCATGTGGTGTATAAATTTATAAAATATTAGTATGTTATTTAATCTTCAGTTGAGATGTTATGTTCCCCTTCTCTCAACGTAACCTCTGCCTCCTGCCCCTTTCTGGCGTTCCCTGATCTAATCTCCCATTCTTATCGGGATGTGTGTTATACATTCCTGCTTCTGGTGTTCCAACTTGTTTCAGTTAATCCATTTTCTACCAGGAAACACATACTGGGCTCTCTCAACAGTTGGTGCCTGTCATATTGATGGAGATAAACGTTCTGGCATCAGACCCAGGGATTCAACATATTAATCTGTTGCACATACACTGTACAAAGGACCACAGCACACAAGAATTGTCAAACCAAATACGGAAGTACACCTACTTCTATTAATCATGTAGATTTCTATATTTTTTCACATGTCCATGTCTATATTCTCTCTATCGCTCACTGTCTTTCCATCTAGTTAATAAATCCTCCAATCGTTCTTTGTGTCCCATCTCTCAAAACTCTCTACTTCAGTTTACATCTATTGCTCACTTGTGTATGAAATGGCATATAAAAAGACATGAGGGAGGAATTGGCCAGAGTTAATTAGAAGGGGAGCTGAGCACGGGAAGATGATGAAGCAGCAATGACAGGAGTTTGTGGAGATAATTCAGAAGCACATCAGAAATTCATCCCAAGTAAGAAGAAAGATATTCATCAGAAGACAAGGCAGCCGTGAGTGATAACGAACTCAGGGACAGCATAAAAGCAAAATAAAATGCGCACAATGTGGTGAAGGTTATTGGGAATCTACACGATTATGATGCCTATAATTTCCAGCACGGATAACGAAGAACAGCAAATGGGAGGCGAGGGTGAAATATGATATTACGCTTGTTAATCATGTAAAAGAACATTGAAAGAGAGTTTTAGACATATAACAAGGAAGAAAGGGAGTAAAGAACAAACAAAGGAATGTTGGAAAATGAAGCTTGAATAGTTATGGGAAGCAATGGAATGGCAGAGGAATTGAATACTTTGCAAAGGTCTTCACAGTGGAAGACACCAGCAAAATGCCAGAACTTCAAGACAGTCAGACGGTAGAGGTGAGTATAGTGACTACCGGTAAGGAGAAGGTGCTGGGGAAGGTGAAGTTGGATCAATCAGCGACACAAGTTGGAGAACAGCCCTTAGTTCTGAAGAGATACTGAAGGTGATTGTGAAGGCATTGCTGGTGAGTTTTTAGGAAACTTTGGAGTAAGGGTGGACCGGTAAATGTAACCACCCTGTTTAAGGAGAGTGGGACACAGAAGACAGGAAATTTTAAATGGCCTGGCAAGTTGAAACCGTTGTATAGAAGGACATAATGGATCCTTAGGTTTATGAATAGATGCGTGAAGTATAAGAACAAGGAAGTTGTGAAGTATATTGGACGTGTTGTGATTAAGCTACAGCATAACAAGTGTTACATTTACAATGATATTGCGAACAGCAAAGCTGAAAGTACGGTTGAAACGAAGGAAATCAGTTCGAAGCAGACAGGAGCATTAATGACAAAGAGACTGTTTCCTAGACCCTGTAGTGAGAATGTTGAGATAAGCTTGTCAGTAAACAGACTAAAAAATAGTATATAAAGCACAATAAAATCTGGTGTTGCGGAGGTCTCAGTGTGCAACTATGTCGCCAATACATATGAAGCTGAAAATGCACAGCAGGTCAGACAGCATTCTAGGAACAGGAAAGTCAACGTTTCAGCATGAAAAACTTCATCAGGATTGGGGCAGGGGGAGGGGACCCGTGAAGTTATTAGCGGGAGGGGCGTGGAGCTGGGGGAAGGGTAGGTGTGATGGCGATCGGGGATACAAGTAGAGGGATTTTGTGATTGGTCAGTGGAAAGGGTGCAGCAAATATGCAAATAGGAAGATGGACAGCTTAGGTCAGGTCAGGGAAGGTGGACATGGGATAAGGCTGTGTGTGGAGAGATTTTGAAGCCAGTGAAGTCAATATTGAGACCATGCACTGTAAGCTCTCCAGCTGAAAGATCAGGTTGTGTTCACCAGTTTCTGTTTCGCCTCACTCAGACATTAGAGGAGTCCAATGATGGACCTATGGCCGGATGAGCTTGAGGTGATGGTGTGCGGGATTAATTGAAATGGATGGCAACTGGAATGTTGGGTTGGTTAAAGCGTGCAGAGAGCGGATGCTCCATGAATATGTCCCTGAATCTCCCTTTGGCCCCCCTAATAGAAAGGAGACCACATCGGGAGTTGGAGCCGTGCTTGATGGGGCAGGATCATGCTCTGTGTGGAGCACCAGTGCTCTGTATGCAACAACCAACTCGACTTTCTAGTTACCTTCTATTTTAATTCAACTCGTCCGGGGACATGCCCATCCTTAGCCTGATCACTGTCAGAGGAACACCACCTGAGAGTTTACCTTTGAAACTGATAGCCCAATGGCCTCAATACTGAAGAATGATCACTGGAAGCAATGATTAACTCTACTTTCACGCCACAGATGCTGCCAGACTTTTTTGTTTCTGATTATCAACACGTTTCAAAGATGTGTGTCAACGTTGCTCAAACCCCCTGTCCAACCTGGAGCGCCACATACCGGGAAGTGAATGATAACACAAGTTGCACAAATTCATTGGTTCCGAAACTACGTAAGGCTGGCTTCACTGACACTACAGAAGTCTTACTCTTAGTCAGGGAGAGAAACAGAGGGAGATGTTTTCACTCTAAACACAGAAGGTAGCACATACTGGAAGGAAAAGGATTCAGATGAATATATTAAAGTGTGTTGAGGAATGAGACAAGCTGTGAGTGTGACACCATGGAGACACCCTCAGTGGATTGAAAATATAGAATTGGACGTGTACCACATTAGAAACCAGAGTAGGTCACTGAGTACATGGATGATGGGTGAATGGGTCTCGGTGTGAACTGGGCAACAGACAGTAGAACTGCATTGGAGATACTGCAGCTCAAACCGTGTTTCCATGTGGTGCTGTACACCACAGAATCAACAGAAGCAGAATTATATTTAACTATTATCTGTAACTTAGTGCCCCGGATAATCCTTCAGTCTACCATTACCATCAAGCTGATCTATGGTTCAGTGACGTGTGTGGGTAAACATGCAGGGTCAGAACCATGTGTACCTAAAACTGATGACAACCCGTAAATGATACCACACTTGACTGGTTACATTCCAAACAGCAGAACTAACATCTGATAGAGAGGGCGCAATGATCCCAAGACTAACAGATCAGATCGAAGCTCAGCAGTTCTGCCACACCCAGTCATAAATGGATTAATCAACTCACTGCAGGGCAGGGTCATACACATGTCCCCATCCTAAATAATGGAACTGTCCTGCACATCAGTACAATAGACAAGGATTCGTATCTACTCTATACTCAGCCAGAAGTGTTGGGTTTATGATTCAACTCACCTCGTCAGGGTGCTCACAGATTCATAGATTTGATTCGTTCTATGTGACATGAAGAAATATCTGAACACAGTAGATACGATACAAGCAATGTACAACAAGCTCTGTCCCTGGGGAAGCTGTTCCATTTCATTTCCGATTCTGACATCTATCTGGCAATGTGGAAAATTACTATGACATGTCCCTTAAGAGGAAAATAATTGCACTATGACTGATATCACTCCCTCAATTCCATCACGACAGTCACATTGGTGGGAGTTATTTTTGACAGAGCTGTCAAGCAGCAGACAAATTACCTGCTCCGTGTGGTTTCCGATAGGTCCCCATTTGGAGATGGTGCTGTTGTGGAAATGCCACTGGATTACTAATCCAGACCAGGCTAATGCTATGGCAGCTGGTGGAAGTTAAAAGCAATTAATAAAATGTCGAGATCTAAAATTTGGTGTCAGTGACAGTGACCTTGAAGCCAATGTCGATTGTAAACACCAATTTGCTCCCCCAATGTACTTTCAGGAAGTGAATCTCCCGTGCTTTCCTGGTCTGGCCTCAAAGTGACTCTAGACACACAGCCATGTGATAAATTCTTCAATGGTCTCTGAATCAGCCAAACAAGCCACTCAATTGTAGCAAACTACTCCGAGGTCTTAAAGGATAACCCGACAGAAAGCCGGCACCAGCCTCGTTATCAGTAAAAGGAATGGGAAACACAGTCCTGTCGACCCTGCATGATCTCCTTCCTAACACCAGAGTGCTTGTGACAACATGGACAGAGCTTTCCCACAGACTGCACAGAAACATTGGGGAAGGAGTATGTCATTCAACTCAGGGAGCCTCCCACGTTCTTATCATGGCCGAGAATCTCCTCATTGCATTTCTCCTTCAGCATACTGAGATATATTGCAATTGATTCCGCCTTAAAATGTTTGACATGTTTGCGAATAGCTGGGACCCAACAACATATTCCTGAGATTCTCCACGAACCTTCAGCTCCAATAAAATGATCCTTTTATTCCAGTGTTTCCGGTCCAAGGGCTCCTTTGCTGGAGCTTGTACACTCTGACCTGATTCCTTTTTCTTATTTTCTCCCTCACTTTTCTCTCTGTAACTTACTGGCCTCAAGCTGGATCCAGAGTTTGGACCTCAAGCTGAGCGCAGTGTGGAGGAGTGTGAGACCTTACTTACTTCTCCGAAGCAAGCCCATGACCTGGAATTGGCAGCTATTACATCAGCAGAGGCATCGTAGATGAGATAGGGCCCAGCAGCAAAAGGTGATGTCTGAGGATTGGAGTCTTGTTGTTGATTGGCTCCTCCACTGGTGGTGATGAAGCGGATAGTGGAAGGCCATCATGGTAACAACGATGAGGTTGGTCTAGCAGTAAGAGACATGCCTCTGACATTGGAATGGTCTGGCACAGGGGGCAATGAGCCGGTGATGGTGGAGTATCTGCCCAGTGGCAAAGATGGTGCCTGAGGATCAGCATCTTCAATGTTGCTGGGGTCTGGTATTGATGGTGATGTAACTGTCATGGAGGGATTGGGTTGCAGGGCTGGTCCATGGTGAAGAACTGGCTCATAGCCAGTTAACTCTTTTGAAGCTGTATCCTCTATTTATTGCATTTTCTTCAATTATTCAAAATGGCACCACTTTGTGACAACACGTGGAAGCTTTTCCCTGTATTTTGTTGTATTTATCCTGTAAAATACACCTGATCATAAAATCAAAATTAAAAAAAAACTTTTACTCACTTTTTCCTGCCAGCTGTCCCGTTCTGAAACTATGTCCAAATATTCGCCACAATCCTATAAGATTTGATTTTGCACACTGGGCTTGGGACTTCAGCAAAAATCCTTCTGAAAATCTCCCTCGTAATCTTATCCTTCTGAATCACCTCTGCCCCAGTGTTCTCTGCTCCAAAGTAAAGAACCCAAGCTTACCCAGCCTCTCTCCATAGCTGATATGCTCCATCCCAGGGAACATCCTGGTGAATCCCCTCTGCACCCCCTGCAGTGCAATCACATCCGTCCTGTAATAAGGTTCGCAGAACTACACAAAGTATTCCTTTTTGGCCTAACCATAGACATGTATAGCTCTGACGATGTATATGTTGGTGAATGAAGGCTGTGCCTACGGTTCCCTCTGCCTTCTTAACTAACCTATTAACCTCAGTCAAAAAGTGTGTTGCTGGAAAAGCACAGCAGATCAACCAGCATTTTGTACACAGATCTCTGAAAGTTGCCACCCAGGTAAATAGTGCGGTGAGGAAGGCATATGGCGTACTGGCTTTTATTGGTAGAGGAATTGAGTTCCGGAGTCCTGAGGTCATGATGCAGTTGTATAAGACTCTGGTACGGCCGCATCTGGAATATTGTGTGCAGTTTTGGTCGCCATACTATAGGAAGGATGTGGAGGCATTGGAACGGGTGCAGAGGAGGTTTACCAGGATGTTGCCTGGTATGAAAGGAAAATCTTATGAGGAAAGACTGAGGCACTTGGGGCTGTTTTCACTAGAGAAAAGAAGGTTTAGGGGTGACTTGATTGAGGTGTACAAGATGATTAGGGGGTTAGATAGGGTCGACAGTATGAACCTTTTCCCGCGTATTGAGTCGGGTATTACAAGGGGGCATAGCTTTAAATTAAGGGGGGGTAGATATAGGACTGATGTTAGGGGTAGGTTCTTCACTCAGCGAGTCGTTAGTTCATGGAATGCCCTGCCAGTAACAGTGGTGGACTCTCCCTCTTTATGGGCATTTAAGAGGGCATTGGATAGGTATATGGAGGATAGTGGGTTAGTGTAGTTTAGGTGGGCTTGGATCGGCGCAACATCGAGGGCCCAAGGGCCTGTACTGCGCTGTATTCTTCTATGTTCTATGTTCTATGTTCTATCCGAGAAGCGGGAAAGTCAATGTTTTGAGAATAAGCTCTTCATCAGGAATGTGGCCATTATTCCTTAATGAAAACTTATGCTTAAAACGTCGACTCTCCTGCTCCATGGATGTTGCCTGACCGGCTGCTTTTCCAGAACTACACTTCGTGATTCTGATCTCAAACATCTGCAGTCCTTAGTTTTTCCCTAACTTGGTAGCCTGTGCAGTCACATTCAGGGATCTATGGAGAAACACCCTCTGAGCTTCCCAGTGAGCTGCCTTTCATTGCATACCTCTATTTTTGGTTCCTTCTTCCAAAGTACATCACCTCATAGTTATCAGTGTTACTTTCCATCTGACCATTCCATCTGTAACATAAGGCCTTCCTCCTCACTGCCAACCATCCAGCCAATCTTTTTGTGTCAAACACAAACTTAATTATCACACTCCCGCACACCCCTACACATTCACATCTAGATCATTTATGAATGTCACAAATAATAAGGGACAGAACACTGGTCTCCAGTCACACAAACAGCCTTCCGCCACTACCCTCTGTTTCTTGCCACTAAGACAATGTTTAATGTAACTCATTAAGTTACCCTTGATATCATGACTTTTTTAATACATCAGTTTCCCATATCTGGTTTTGTCAATGGCCTTGTTGAAAAACCATATAAACAACATCCTCGAAACTATACAATAAATTTCCTTTGGAATGGCTTCCCCTGATGATGACATGCTGACTATCCCTGATCAATCCTTGCCTCTTTAAATGAAGATCAATTTTCTCCAATACTTGGCCTAACACTGATCTACTACTGACTGGTCTACAACTCCCCAGTCTATTTCCGCCACCCTTCCCATAAAATGGGACCACATTAGTTGGGCTCAGTCATCTGGGCATCTCCAACTTCCCTCTGGCCAGATTTAACTTAAGTATTTGACTCAGGGTCTTTTGTCCTTTGTCTCCAATAGCAGCCTGTTTTACAACTCACCCAGGCCTGGCAATCAATGCAATTTTATACCAGCCAAAGCCTCTGATCCCTGTTCGCATCTTGTATCAGTATGTTCGAGAGCTTCCCAATCCATCTTCTTGAATTCTGTCCATGCATCCTCAATCTCCCAAGTAAAACAGATATAGAGCTCTCATGTAGCAATCGATCAATGTTCTCCAGCTTCACACACAGAGTGCTCCCTTGGTCTCGAATTTTCCCTAAAAGTTTCCTGGTTATTCTGTTCCGATTGATATACGTGGACAACATCTTGGGATTATCCCTAACCTTGCCTGGCAACACTTCTCCATGCCTCTGTGTCAGTCCGTCTCTCTGTGTGAACTTTCTAAGCTTCACTGCGATCTCCTTTCATTTTGTCAATCACTGGAGAACACAAACTGAATTTCTCCATCAGTTAATATTGCCTTTAATAAAATATACATGAAAGTAACTGTTTAGTTTCTCTGTAATTTACTCGTTCTCTGTAAGAAATTACCTTGTGTGGATATTCACCATTCCACACGTGTCTTTGCCTTCACTTTCCCATCAAGTATCGAGAGAAGCGTTTGGTCATCCTTATGTTTCTTGTTACTTTGTATTCTTGTTCTTTTTGGATTTCTTATCAGTTCATTGATCCTCCTTTGTTGGGCCCCAGGTATTTCTGAATCCATTGCTTACCACAATATCTGGCATTTTTCTGAGCTGCTTCCTTTGATCTAATGCAATCTTTATCTTCTTTTGTTAACTATTGGTAAGTCACCTTACCCTTTTGCTGTTTGCCCTCTGGTGGGGATGTATATATTGTAAATTTAATGTGTTTATTTAAACAACAACCATTGCCTGTCTGCCAGTAAATCTTTTTCATGTACTTCTACAATTCACTGAAGCTAATTTTCCCCTCATACATTCATCACTTACATGACTCAGGTTTATAACCACAATTTCAAAAAAAAGTTTGTATTCAGACGTCATATAAAATTCAATACCTTATGATTAATATTCCCAGCACCTCCTTTACAGCAGTGTTTTCAGTTAGCTCTTCTGATCACATAACATCAATTCGAAAACTGCCTGACCTCTATCTCAGTGCTCAAAATGCTGTTAAAGGAAACCATCTCAAACTTGGTCATAAAGTCCATTTTCCCAGCATTAGCATTCACATAGGTTAAAACAGTTTAGATGTAGCTTGTCGCTGGTAATTATCACTGCAGTAGCCACAAACCTACGTATTTATTTCCCTGTTTTATAGCATACCCAACCTCTGTATTGCAGCTTTCACTTTTATATATAACTTACATCAATGTTTGTTTCTCCTTGCTGTCTCGAAGCTCCACCTTACCAGGTTCTGTTGAATCTGAGCGATGTGACCGCTGGGGAGATTAATGGTAGATTCAGGTGAGACATTTTGTGAGGCTTTTGTGGACATTGAAATAATCTCGTCACGTTATTCGCTCATCTCAAGTGTCATTGTGGTATTTTCACTAGATCTCCCGTTATGCTGGTGGAGAAGAGAAGGAGAATGGTCTCTCAGCAATGCTGCGTATTTCCCGCAGACAGCTGAGACTGCTCGAAACTGGGTGGGAACCTTACAGCAGGCTGGTAAAGTGTTGCTGCTGCTGTAGATTATCCTAGTGAGATCATATCTGGAATCTTGTGTACATATTTAATCTCCTCACTGAAGAAAGGATATTATTATATTGGAAGCTCGGAGATGGTTCCCTCAACTGATTACTTCAATGAAGGTCTTAACATATAAAGAAAGGGTGATAAGGTTGATCCAATACCCATTGGAGTTTATGAGAGTGAAAGATGATCGTATTTTTACATAGAGCACCGGAAGGAGTCAGCAACAGAAGACAACTACACAGCCAATGGAGGAATCCATTCCACTTCTCCAGCCTGTTACACAGGAACAGCAGAAGGATCTTCAAGCATTCGACCCTTTTACACCAGAACAGGATGAGGCTATTCAACCCATGGAGCATGATATACAGTTACAGGAGGAGGCCAATCAGCTCCTCGATCCAATAACACTGGCCCCAGAGTAGGCTGTGCAGCACCAGAATCCTGTTACACAGCAACAGGATCAGTCCATTCAGTTCCTCAAGTCTGTAACACAGGAATTGGAAGAGACTGGAAGAGGTCATTCAGCATGAGCATTAGAGAAGGGGATAAAATTATTTGAGATTTGTTGTGTAAAGGAAGAGTATATTCACACATGTATCTGATATATGGGAACACGAGAAGACCAATCACTCCCTTGATCCCATTTCAGGGATGCAGGAGGTGATTGTTCAGTATGAGCCTGTTATGAAGGAAAATGAAGTGACCCTTCAGCTCCTCAAAAAGTTACAAAGCAACAGGAAGATTTCACAAGCCTTCAAAATCCTGATGCATCATCAGAAGGAGGAGAAGCAGGTCTTGAATATGTAAATCAGGATGTTCGTCCATTGAGTCTATAATGCAGGAACACGATGCGGACATTCAGCCCATCGAGTGTGTAAACCAGGAGCAGAATTATTCCATTCAGGCACTCATGCCGATGACACAGCGATTGGAGCAGATCTTTTAAAGCTTTGTGCCCTGTTACACAGGAACACGGGAAAGGGAAATTAGAGGTTACTGAAAGGGTAGGAATTAGGATAATCATCTTCAGTAACGAATAAAATTGGTGAGAAAACTGTTGGGAACTAAGGGAAATTGTGAGAATCCACTATTAATTAATTAACAACAGGAGATTTGCAAAGTCAAATGGAGTACATCAGAATCAGCATGGTATTTTAAAGAATTTATTTGTTCGAGTTCTTTAAATGTTTGAGAAGCAAAGTAGACGATAGGGATCCTGGAGACGTAAAATATCTGGAATTTGAGAAAGCATTGATTAAAGCGCTGCACAAAAGATTAAGCTGCAAAATAAGAGGACATGAGTTTGGGAGGACGTCATTCGCTTGGACAGAGGGCCAGTGACCCAACAAAATACAGAAAGATGGAATAGTTGTTTCGTTTAATGGTTGGCACCTTTTGGGGTTCTATAGAGTTCATATCACATGACCCGACTATTTGCCATCTATTGTATTACTTGGATGAGGAGATAGAAAACACTACAACCACATTTTCAGCTGATACTAAAACATGTGGCGAAGTAGGTTGATGCAATGAAGATGTAGAAAATTTACAAATGGACATGAACAGTTTAGATGAACGGGCCAACATCTTGCAGATAAAATTTAACGTGCATATGTATGGGATTATCAATTTCGATCAGAGGAATCGAACTTATTATGGAAATGGAGAGCAACTTCAGAGGGCTTACGTGCAGAGGCATCTGGGTGTACATGTGCATACCACAGAAAACTCACATGCAGGGACAGCAGGGAATGAGAAAGTGCAATTTCAGTATTTGCTTCTAACCGAATACAGTATAAAGGAAGGGAAGAATTGCTGCAACTCTGCAAGGTATTAGTGAGACTGTAACTTGCGTACTGTGTATACTTTTAGCTCCCTGGCTGCAGAGGAATGTAGTTACAATGAAGACAGTTCAGAACAAGTCCATTAGATCAATTCCAGAGATGAATTTGTCTTTTGAAGAGCGTTTGAGTAATTCAGGCCGATACATCTAGGTTTAGAAGACCTAGGTTTAGGAGACCCCGTTGAGGTCTGGAGGATGCTTAAGATGATTGACAATGTCGGTGTGGAGTGGATATTTCGTCATGTTGGGCAATTTAGGACAAGAGATCATAGTTTTAGGTTAAGGCAGAGCACATTTAAAACAGGGGTGAGGAGAACTTACTTCCCTCAAAGGGTTGTGAGTCTGTGTAATTCACTGTCCCGGAGTGCAGTGGTTGCTGTAACATTGAGTAAATGATGGGATAGGAGAGCGGCAAGAAAGTGGGACTGATGCCACGATGACATCAGTCATGATTGCATTAAATGGTGGAGCAGGCTCGCGGGGTTGGATTGTTCTCGTTCTTATTCAGCCCTTCGACTGTGCTACACAAGAAGGGGGGAGGACTCGTTATCAAACAGGAAGCAGGCACTCCAGATAAATCAGACTCAATCAGTTCGACAGAACGTAGCCAGTGGAGTCACACTGTGACCAGCAATGGGTCCTCAGCTCTTTACAATCTATATCAATTATCAGGAGGAGTTGAACAGGTGTACTTCTACTAAGTTTGGTGATGACACTAATATAGGCAAGACATTAAGTTATCAAGAGAATGTGGAAAGTCTGCAAATTGACATGGACAGATAAATCAATGAATAATAGTTTACCAGGTAAAATATAACGGAATATACTACCTGCAATCTGTTTCAGGAAGTTTGTAAGGAAGTATGATCCTGTAATGAAGAGGGATTACAAGGCTGAGTAAAACAGCGTGTTCTGGAGGTTTCACGCTGACCCATTCAGACATGGGAAGCGTTGATCCATCTGACTGATGGTCTGCTCCCTGATGTTCCCCGTGGCACCTATGCTGTCAATACAAACGGGATATTATGATGTGGTTGGTTGTCAGTGTGGAGTGGTGAGGGGGAAGGTGCTTGTGCCATGTACGAAGAGGACGGCCTTTATCCAAGATTCTATCCTTTCTTTCCAAATGGAGATCTGAGGACGATGGGAATAGCTGACTGTTTCTGAATGAACAGGCTGTGGCTGCTGCCAGGACAGTGGGCATTCACTAACATTATGTCCTGTGCATGGGTACACTGTAACATTAGTGAGGTGAGAGTTCCTTCAGTTCTTCTACCTTTCTCCATTGTCATTGGGACCCCACAGAGCTATGTACACCATCGGCAATCCCACTATTTTGGGAAAACAAAGATACATCCTGCTGAGGAGAAAACATTCACTTCATCCACCATATATATATCCTCCGTCGCTGAATGGTGACATTGATGTTGAGATACTGGGCGATGATGGATATGTGACCCACTCCTGCCCGGAAAGTTCCGGATCACAGAAGCTGAATAAAACTGTGACCCTAACAGCCAAAATCAGCACCGTCCTTCCCCTGGTTTGAAGCTGCAGGTCGTGTTGAAGGAGGTGACACCACTCTGTGACCAGCTCCTTGTTCACTCAGTCCCCTCGCACTCTGCTCCTGGGTTAAGTGGAGCTTGGGAAGCTGTTCCTGTTTCCCCACACACACTGACTTCGTGGTTTCAGAGCTTCCGTCTCTGCAGCCTCTGCTCCATTTATTGTTCATGTTACAGACCATGCTCCATTTATTGGAGATCCCATGCTCACCAAATTCTCGGTTATCCCTGAATATCTGAGGCAGCTCACTGCACAACCTCCGAAAATCATCCCCAGCACCTCCACTGACGTTTCAATTACAGGACACAAACAGAAGCCCCTCAGATACAAATGTTCTGGCACAGATCAGACACCCTCAAAACATTTTACCTTTTTTAAAACGTAGATATGAATTGGATGTTCCAGATGTGTTGGGACTGGTCAAACCTCTCAATGTTAAGCAAAATACAATTCATTCAAACGCTCTATTAAAACACAACCAAAGAGATGAATAATTTGGGATATCTTCTCTATTGGAACACTTATGCAAACAATAGATACAATGCCTTCAACTAATTAACTGTGTTAATACAGGAACATCCCATAGACATACCCCTCGGCAAAAGGGTAAATTCAAACACAGAATCTTACGTGCAGTTCTCCAATCAAGGAGGAAACAACATCAAGAGCGATTTCAGAGAGAAGAGCATCCAGAGATTATCTATCGAAGCTTCCAATCTTCTGGGATCCCAAGCAGCTTCTGAATGTTACAGCTAAAATCAAAACGAGAGGACATGGTCTGGGAGAGCTGGCCACTGCCCTTCCATTGTTCCCACTATTTTAATAAAATCTAAAGGCCTCCTCAGTTAATTACTTCAGCCGTTTTCAGTAGGCAGTTCGTGACCTCAGCCTTTAAGACCTCGCTTCAAAAAAACCCAAGAGAAAATAAACTTTTTAAAGTAATAATATCGTCACAAATCCCCATTTGAAGAAAAAATCATCAATATACAAAGACGGCCTCATTTTAAAACCTTTATTCTTACTTTTTAGTAGACTACAATACATAAATATTGCATTGACACTAAGCATGGAAACATTCACAACTCCATTCTATTTCAGTCAGTTTACTCCGGTCACAGAATACCACTGTCTTTCTTCATCCAAGTCTCGACAACTTGGCAGCAAGTACGGTTTCTCATCTTGTCACCTGTATAACTTCAAAATTGAATGGCAACAATAATAACCTCTATCTGAACAGACCGGAAGTTTTCACCCTTTGTTTTCCAAAAACAGTTCAGCATTATGATCGTATATAGATTTGTCTCAGGCACGTTATTTGCAAGTTAAATTCTGAGATGTTGTAACGCAAAAAACACCAGGCTCAAGGCCTCCTTCCCAATTGTGAAATATTTCTGTTGATGGTTTCACTGGACACTCCAACCACACATTACATAATGGAGCACGTCGCATCTCTCTCATAGTCCTTCTCAATGATATATCTCCTCATGTCTCAGCTTTAAAAGATTTACATGCTTCTGTACCTCTTAATGCTGTAACCCCTTTACCTGCTACTCCTGGCCTATGCCAGTAAACCTTACAATCACAGGTATATATTTTAAGAAGATCTCGCACATTCTTCTCAATTCCTCACAGAAGCCAAACTTTGATTTATGGGCCAACTGATAATCATCAATCATTTCAGCTTCTAATCTTGCCATTGTAACTCTCTGTTCTTCCACACGAGTTCTCACGACTGCAGGAAGTGAATATTCGAACTCCTCCAAAATAAGAATCCCTCTCAGAGTGCCATAGGTTTGCTTCGTTTTTCATACCCCTAAGCACCTTTCAAAATTACTTTGTTTGATTCTTTCAAACTCAATATACGTTTAATCAGAGACGCTTTTTAGATTCCTGAAACTCTGTCTGTCGGCTTCTGGCACAAGCTCATATACACTTCAGATGGCTTTCTTCACCTCCTCATACTGGCCAGATACCTCCTCTGATAGGGATGCAAATACCTCACTCCTTGTACCTACCAGCTTTGTTTGGATCAACTAAATCCACATGGTCAGTGGCCACTGCATTTGTTTAGCCACTTTCTCAAATGAAATTAAAAACGCTTCTACTTCCGTCTCATCAAATGTAGACAATTCATGGATATATTTTAACAGGTACCCGTCAGGCCTTTGGCTACCATAGAATTGCTCATCCTCACTATCCTCCTCCTTCAGCCTACCGTCTATCTTCATCGCCACTCTTCGAAGTCGACTTTTCTCTCAAACTGATAACATTTGAATTTGAAGCTCACTCTCTTTCTGCTTTTCTTCTTTCTTTTTCTGTTTCCCTTCTTCCTCTCCTTTTCTTTAATTCTACTTAAAATCAAATTTCAAATTGTTTTACTTCAGTTCTGTGTTCAAGCTGCCTCATCTGCAATTGAATTCCAGCCATTTCCAAAGATTCTGATGGTATTCCACCAAAATTCAAATGCCAAACTAAAGCTGTAATTAATTCCTTCTCTCACAAACAAACGCAAACCCAACTGCAGCTTGTCTGCCAATTCCAAAAACTTTGACTTGCTCACCTTTTGCAAAATCTCTAACTTCACTTCTTTCACATATAGAGCACCCTTAGAGACAGAAAGGACCATTACTACACAAATCACTGTTTAAACCAACTGAATTCAACACCAAGAACAAAAGACACCAGCAGCTACTAAACCCCGCATTTGTCCCCAACAATCTCTCTGTGTACATTCTCCGCGTCCCAACGTGTGTTTCCTCTGGGTGCTCAGTTGTCCTCCCATAGCCCAACGATGTGCAGGGTAGGTGAATTGACCATGTTAAATTTCCCGTACTGTTCAGGTATCTGTAAGTTAGTTGCATTAGTCAGGGGTAAATATGGAATAATAGGATAGGGGAATGGGTCTTGGCGGGTTAATCATTGGTGGGTCGGTGTGGACTTTTTGGGCCAAATTGCCTGTTTCCACACTGTAGGGATTCTAAACCTGAACCCAATTTGGAATTATCGATTTCAAAACGGACAAGAGTTCCCAGTTTGCGACGGACTAGACCAGACTGCCTTAAAATACTTTAGTATGTTAGCCTGTACGCCAACATTGTCTTATAGTAAAGGTAGATGTGAAGTGAATGTTCCAGCTGTGATGTGGCTGGTCAAACCACTCAACTTTAAGCAAAACACAATTTATTTAAACACTCTAATAAAAACACATATAAAAAGAAGAGGAGTTTAGAAAAACAACTACTGGAAATCGCAACAGTATAATAGATGCAGTACCTTCCACTAATGAACTGTTTCAATGTACGATCATCCCATAATCTCATTCCTTGGAAAAAAAAAGACACATCCAAGGCCATTTAATATCGAGTGCAATTCTCCAGTCTAGGAGGAAACAGCATCAGGACAGATTTCAGAGAGAATAGCAGCTCGGGATCATTTCCTGAAGCGTCCAATCCTTCTCTGACCGCAAACACCTGGTTACTGTTACAGCTCAGAAAAACTGGAAAGCCTGGTCTGTGCGAACTGACTATTGTTACCGCTATTTACAGAAAAAAAACCCCTAAAAGTCTCCTAAGTTATTTCCTTCAGCCATTTTCAGTAGGCAGTTCGGCTTTTAAGATATCTGTTTAAAGAAAAGGAGCAAAAAATCTTTTTTTAAAGTGACAGCATTGTCAGGGATGCCAGACACTTGGTCCTTTACAATAATACTCAAGGGGTTTCCTCTTGTTACTGACCACACGATCAGCTCAAAGGGACAAACATAGGAGTCAGACGTTCAGTGGACAGGCACAGACCAAGTTTCAAAGACGTGAGTCAAAGCTGCTGAAACCGCTGTCCAACATAGAGCACCACATGGGGCACACCGGGAAGTGAACAACAGACCGACACACACACCCCTGTCCAACATGGAACACCACATGGGATACACCGGGAAGTGAATAACATCCCAATACACACACCAATTTCCAACATGGAGCAGAACATGGCACATACCTGGAAGTGAACAACAGCCCGACACACACAGCCCCGTCCATGGGGAACCACATTGGACACACTGGAAAGTGAACAACAGCCCGGAACACGCTAACACCAACCCCACCCACCTCCGCCTCATCCATGAAGCACCACATGGGACACAACGGGACGTGAACAACAACCTGACACACACTATTTCATTTTTTCTGAGCTTCATAATGCCAGCAATTGATACACAATGGAGCCCAAAACCAGGGCCAGGGAATGATACAGAGGGACAGAGAGAGATTCACATTGAAGACAGAAACAGACAATTAATTAAGTGAGAGCATATTGTGGAAATATTTGGAAAAACAGGGCAGTGGGACTAACTGGAATATTGGACCCGTCCAGAACAAAATGACAAGAACCATGAATAACGGTATTTTCAGATCAGCTGAAATGGATCGTTTCATCAAATTCTGAATCGGTTTCACAGAAAACTTCAAACAACATAAACTGTGAGAAGACCAACATGGAGAGCTGTGCAAAACATGCAAGTGTATTGCTCAGTAAACTGGATTATCTGCCCAGCATGGGTGTGAGTGTGTGTGTGGGGGGGATGTGTGTGTCTGTGGGTGTGTGGGTGTGCGTGAGTATGTGTGGGTGTGGGTGAGGGGTGTGTGTCTGTGGGTGTGTGTGTGTATGTATGTATGGGTGTGTGTGCGTGTGCGTGTGTGGAGATGTGTGGGTGTGTATGTGGGTGTGTGTGTGGGTGTGTGCGTGTGAGTGTGTGTGGGTGGGTATGTGAGTGTGGGCATATGGGTGTGTGTGGGTGTGGGTGGGTGCGTGTGGGTGGGTGTGTATGGGTGTGTGGGTGTGTGTGCGTGGGTGTGTGTTGGTGTGGGTGGATGGATATGTGTGTGGGTGTGTGTGTGAGGCGGTGTCTGTGTGGGTGAGTGTGTGGGTGTGTGGGTGTGTGTCTATGTCTGGGTGTGTCTGTGTCTGCGGATGTGTGGGTCTGTGTGGTGTGTGTGGGTGTGTGTGGGTATGGGTGTGTGTGTCTGTGGTGTGTGTTTGGGTGTGTAAGGTGTGTGTGTGGGTGAGTGTGTGGATGTGTGTGGGTGTGTGTTTGTGTGAGGGTGTGCATGTGGGTGGGTATGGGTGCGAGTGTCTGGTGTTTGTGGGTGTGTGTGTGCGTGTGTGTGTGGGAGTGTGTGTGGGTGTGTGCGTGGGTGTGTGGGTGGGTGTGGGAGTCTGGGTGGTGTGTGTGTGTGGATGTGAGTGTGTGTGGGTGTGAGTGTGTGGGTGTGTGTGGAGTGTGTGGGGTGTGTGTGGGGTGTGTGTGGTGTGTGTGTGGATGTGTGTGGGTGTGTGTTTGTGTGAGGGCGTGCATGTGGGTGGATGTGGGTGCGAGTGTCTGGTTTTGGTGGGTGTATGTGTGTGCGTGTGTGTGAGAGTGCGTGTGGGTGTGTGCGTGGGTGTGTGGGTGTGCGTGGGTGTGTAGGTGGTGTGTGTGTGTATGTGAGTGTGTGTGGGGGTGTGTGTGTGTGTAGTTTGTGTGTGGGTGGGTGTGAGTGTGTGGGTGGTGTGTGTGTGGAGTGTGTGGGGTATGTGTGGTGTGTGTGTGGATGTGTGTAGTGTGTGTGGGTGTATGTGGGGTGTGTGTGGGGTGTGTGTGGTGTGTGTGTGGATGTGTGTGGGTGTGTGTTTGTGTGAGGGTGTATGTGGATGTGTGTGGGTGTGTATTTGCGTGTGTGTGTGTGGGTGTGTGTGGGTGTCTGGGTGGTGTGTGTGTGTGTGGATGTGAGTGTGTGTGTGGGTGTGTGTGTGTGGTGTGTGTGTGGGTGGGTGTGAGTGTGTGTGGGTGTGTGGAGTGTGTGGGGTGTGTGTGATGTGTGTGTGGATGTGTGTGGGTGTGTGTTTGTGTGAGGGCGTGCATGTGGGTGGATGTGGGTGCGAGTGTCTGGTGTTTGTGGGTGTGTGTGTGTGCGTGTGTGTGGGAGTGTGTGTGGGTGGTGTGTGCGTGGGTTGTGGGTGTGTGTGGGTGGTGTGTGTGTGGATGTGAGTGTGTGTGGGGGGGGGTGTATGCGTGTAGTGTGTGTGTGGGTGGGTGTGAGTGTGTGGGTGGTGTGTGTGTGGAGTGTGTGGGGTGTGTGTGGTGTGTGTGTGGATGTGTGTGGTGTGTGTGGGTGCGTGTGGGTGTGTGTGGGTGGGTGTTTGTGCGAGGGTGTGTGGGACTGTGTGTGTGGGTGTGTGCGTGGGTGTGTGTGGGAGTGTGTGTGTGGGTGTGTGCGTGGGTGTGTGTGGGTGTGGTGTGTGTGGGAGTGTGTGAGGGTGTGTGGGTGGTGTGAGTGTGATGTGTGTGGGATGTGTGTGTGGTGTGTGTGTGGATGTGTGTGTGGTGAGCGTGGGTGTGTGTGGGTGTGTGTTTGTGGGAGGGTGTGTGTGTGGGTGGGTGTGTGTATGTGAGTGTGTGGGTGGGTGTGTGTATGTGAGTGTGTGTGGGGGTGTTGTGTTTGTATGGGTGTGTGTGGGTGTGTGTGTGTGGAAGTGTGTGTAGGTGTGTGTGGGGGGTGTGTGGGTGTATGTTTGGGTGTGTGTGGGGGGAGTGTGTTTGTGGGTGTGTGTGCCTGTGTGGGTGTGTGTGTGGGTGTGGTTGTGCGGGTGTGTGTGGGAGTGTGTGTGGGTGTGTGTGGGTGTGGGTGTGGGTGTGTGAGGGTGTGTGTGTGAGAGTGTGTGGGTGTGTTTGTGTGAGGGTGTGTGGGGGGGTTTGTTTGTGTGTGTGTGGGTGTATGTGTGTGTTTGAGTGTGTGGTTGTGTATGTGTCTGGGTGTGTGTGTGGGTGTGCGTATGTGGTGTGTGTGGGTGTGTGTGGGTGCGTGTGTGGTGTGTGTGTGGTGTCTGTGGTGTGTGTGCATGTGTGTGCGGTGTGTGTGGGTGTGTGTGGGTGCTTGTGTGGGTGGGAGGGTTTGTATGAATGTGTGTGGGAGTTTGGGTGTGGGTGTGCGTGTGTGGGTGTGTGTGGGTGTGGGTGTGTGTGTGAGGGTGTATGTGCGTGTGTGGGTGTGTATGGGTGTGTGTGTGGGTGTGAGTGTCTGTGTGGGTGTGTGTGGGTGTGTGTGGGTGTGTGTGTGATTGTGTGGGTGTGTGGGGTGTAATGTGGGTGTGTGTAGGTGTGTGGGGGGGTGCGTGTGGGCGTGTGTGTGTGTGTGTGGGTGTGGGTGTGAATGTGTGTGGGTGTGTGTGGGTGCGAATGTGTATGTGGGTGTGTGTGGGTGTGTGTATGTTTGTGTGTGTGTGTCTGGGTTTGTGTGGGTATATGTGTGTGGGTGTGTGTGTGTGTGTGTGTGAGGGTGTGCATGTGGGTATGTGTGGGTGTGTGTGTGGTGTATGTGGGCGGTTGTGTGAGTGTGTGTGTGGGTGTGTGGTTGTGTGTGAGTGGGTGTGTGCGTGTGCGTGTGGATGGGTGTGCGTGAGTGTGTGTGTGGGAGTGTGTGTGGGGTGTGTATGTGTGTGTGCGTGTGTGATTGGGTGTTTGTGGGTGTGCGTGTGTGGGTATGTGTGTGCGCGTGGGTCTGTGTGTTGTGGGTGTGTGGGTGTGTGGGTGTGTGTGTGGTGTGTGTGGGCGGTTGTGTGAGTGTGTGTGTGTGGGTGTGTGGTTGTGTGTGAGTGGGTGTGTGCGTGTGCGTGTGGATGGGTGTGCGTGAGTGTGTGTGTGGGAGTGTGTGTGGGGTGTGTGTGTGTGTGGATGTGTGTGTGCGTGTGTGATTGGGTGTTTGTGGGTGTGCGTGTGTGGGTATGTGTCTGCGCGTGGGTCTGTGTGTTGTGGGTGTGTGGGTGTGTGGGTGTGTGTGTATGTGTGCGTGTGAGTGTGGGTGTGTGGGGTATGTGTGTGGGTATGTGGGGGTGTTTGGGTGTGTGTGGGTATGTATGGGTGTGTGTGTGTGTGTGAATGTGGGTGTGTTTGAGTGTGTGTGTGGGTGTGTGGGTGTGTGTTTGAGTGGGTGTGGGCATGTGTGTGGGAGGTATGTGTGGGTATGTGTGTCTGTGTGTGAGTGTGTGTGCGTGGGTGAGTGTGTGTGAGTGTGTGAGTGTGTGTGTGTGTCTTTGTGTGAGGTTGTGCGTGTGGGTGTGTGTGAGTGTGTGTGGTGTGTGTGCGTGTGTGTGTGTGAGTGTGTGTGTGGTAAGGTGTGTGTGGTGTAAGTGTGTGGTCGGTGTGTGGGTGTGTGTGTCTGTGGGTGTGTGGGTGGTGTGTGTGGTTTGTGTGAGTGTGTGTGCGGTGTGTGTGGGTGTGGGTGTGTGTGTTGTGTGTGTGTGTGTGTGAGTGTGTGTGGGAGTGTGGGTGTGCAGTGTGCCTGTGTGGGTGTGGGTGTGTGTGAGAGGGTGTATGTATGTGTGTGGGTATGTACGGGTGTGTGTGTAGGCGTGTGTGTGGGTGTGTGTGGGAGTGTGTTTGGGTGAGTGTGTGGGCGGGTGTGTGTGTGGGTGCATGTAGCTGTTTGGGTGTGTGTGGGTGTGTGGGTGGTTGTGTGGGTGTGTGGGTGCAATGTGGGTGTGTGTGTTTGCGTGTGTGTGTATGTGTGTGCCTGTGGGTGGGTGTGTGTGTGTGTGAGTGTGTGTGTGTGGGTGTATGTGTGTGGGTCTGTGTGTGTGTTGTGCGTTTGTTTGTGCGGGTGTGTGTGGGTGTGTGTGTGGCGTGTGCATGAGTGTGTGAATTGGTGTGTGGTGTGTGTGCGTGTGTGTGAGGGTGTGTGTGGGTGTGCGTTTGAGTTTGCGTGTGGTTTATGTGCATGTGGTGTGTGTGGGTGTGTGTGGGTGTGTGTGTGTGTGTGTTTGGGTGTTTGTGTGTGTGTAACGGTGTGTGTGGGTGCATGTGTGTGTGAGTGGGCGTGGGTGTGTGGCTGTGTGTGGGTGTGTATGGGTGTGTGCATGGGTGTGTGTGGGTGTGGGTTTGGGTGTGTGTGGGGATGTGTGTGTGGGTGTGTTTGTCTGTGTGTGGGTGTGGCTGTCTGTGGGTGTGTGCGTGTGCGTGTGCATGTGTGGATGTGTGTATGGGTGTGTGGGTGTGGGTGTGTGTGTTGTGTGTGTGCGCAGGATGTGTGTGTGGTTGAGTGTGGGTGTGTGTGTGGGTGCGTGTGTGGGTGTGTGTGTGAGCGTATGTGGGTGTGTGTGGGTATGTGTTTGTGAAAGGGTGTGCGTGTGGGTGTGTGTGGGTGCTATGTTTGAGTGTTGATGTGTGCGTGGGTGTGTGTGTAGTGTGTGTAGGTGCGTGTTTGGTGTGTGTGTGGTGTGTGTGGGTGTGTGTGTGTGGTGTGTGTGTGGGTGCGTGTGTGGGTGTGTGTGTGAGCGTATGTGGGTGTGTGTGTATGTGTTTGTGAAAGGGTGTGTGTGTGGGTGTGTGTGGGTGCTGTGTTTGAGTGTTGGTGTGTGTGTGGGTGTGTGTGTAATGTGTGTAGGTGCGTGTTTGGTGTGTGTGTGTGGTGTGTGTGGGTGTGTGTGTGTGTGTGGTGTGTGTGTGTGGGGTGTATGTAGGTGCGTGTCGGTGTGTGTGGATGTGTGTGGTTGTCTGCATGTGTGGGTGTGTGTGTGTGTGTGTGGGTGTGTGTGGGTGTGTATGTGTGAGGGTGCATGTGTGTGTGGGTGTGTATTTATGTGTGTGGGGGTGTGTGTCTGTGTTTCTGTGGGTGTGTAGGTGTGTGTGTGTGTATGTGTGTGTATGTGTGTGTGTGTGGGTGTTTGGGGTGTGTGTATGTGTGTTTGGGGTATGTGGGTGTGTGTGGGTATGTATGGGTGTATGTGTGTGCATGTGGGTGTGTGTGAGTGTGTGTGGATGTGTGGTTTGTGTTTGGGTGTGTGTGGGCGTGTAGGTGGGGGTATGTGAGGGTACATGTATCAGTGTGTGGGTGTGAGTGTGGGTGTGAGTGTGGGTGAGAGTGTGTGTGTTTGTGTGAGGGTGTGTGGATGTGTGTGGTGTGTGTGGTGTGTGTGATGTGTGTGAGTGTGTGTGCGGTGTGTGTGGGTGTGTGTGTTGTGTGTGTGGGTGTGTGTGTGAGTGTGTGTGGGAGTTTGGGTGTGAGGTGTGAGTGTGTGGGTGTCTGTGTGGGTGTGGGTATGAGTGTGTGAGGGTGTATGTGTGCGTATGGGTGTGCATGGGTGTGTGTGTCGGTGTGTGTGGAGTGTGTGGGTGTGTGTTTGGGTGCGTGTGTGGACGGTTGTGTGTGTGTGGTTGTGTGGGTATGTGTGGGTGTAATGTGGGTGTGTGTGTCAGCGCGTGTGGTTGTGTGTGTGGATGTGAGGGTGTGTGTGGGTGTGTGTGTGGGTATGTTACTGTGAGTGGGTGCGAGTGTGTGTGAGTGTATATGTGTGGGTGTGTAGGTGTGTGTGGGTGTGAGTGTGGGTGTGTGTGAGTGTGTGTGGTGTGTGTGTGTGGTGTGTGTGTGTGGGGTGTGTGTTTGTGGTTGTGGGTGTGGGTGAGTGTGCATGTGTGAGCGTGTGTGGGTGTGAGGGTGTGTATGTGTGTGTGCATGGGGGTGTGTGGGTGTGTGTGCGTGCATGTGGTGCGTGTGTTTGTGCGGGAGTGTGTGGGTGTGTGTGTGGAGTTGTGTTTGTGCGGGTGTGTGTGGGTGTGTGTGTGGTGTGTGCGTGAGTGTGTGTATGTGTGTGTGGTGTGTGTGCGTGTGTGTAGTGATGTGTGTGGATGTGTGTTTGTGAGTGGGTGTGTGTGGGTGTGTGTTTGGGTGAGTGTGTGGGCGGGTGTGTGTGTGTGGGTGCGTGTGTCTGTTTGGGTGTGTGGGTGGTTGTGTGGGTGTGTGTGGGTGTGGGTGTAATGTGTGTGTGTGTATTTGTGTGTGTGTGTATGTGTGTGCCTATGGGTGTGTGTGTGTGTGTGAGTGTGTGTGGGTGTGTGGGTGTATGTGGGTGTGAGTGTGGGTGTGTGTGTGTATGTGTGTGTTTGAGTGTGTGTGTATGTGTGTGCCTGTGTGTGGGTGTGTGCGTGTGTGTGTGTGGTTGTGTGTGAGTGGGTGTGTGCGTGTGTGTGTGGGTTTGGTGTGTGTGGGTGGGTGTGTGTGAGTGTGTGTGTGGGAGAGTATGGGTGTGTGTGGGTGTGTATGGATGTGTGTGGGGAGG
The DNA here is from genome assembly GCF_037043375.1 of Chiloscyllium plagiosum. Classification (NCBI taxonomy): domain Eukaryota; kingdom Metazoa; phylum Chordata; class Chondrichthyes; order Orectolobiformes; family Hemiscylliidae; genus Chiloscyllium; species Chiloscyllium plagiosum. Next base: position 76,830,482 of record NW_028270160.1, on the reverse strand, counting down.
TGCGTGCGTGTGTGTGTGTGTGTGAGGGTGTATGTGTGTGTGGGTGTGTATGGGTGTGTGCGTGGGTGTGTGTGGGTGTGTGTTTGGGTGTGTGTGGGTGTCTGTGGGGATGTGTGTGTGGGTGTGTTTGTCTGTGTGTGGGTGTGGGTGTGGTTGTCTGTGGGTGTGTGGGTGTGTTTGTCTGTGTGTCGGTGTGGGTGTGGTTGTCTGTGGGTGTGTGGGTGTGCGTGTGCATGTGTGGATGTGTGTATGGGTGTGTGGGTGTGGGTGTGTGTTGTGCGTGTGCGCGGGATGTGTGTGTGTGTGTGTGTGAGCGTATGTGGGTGTGTGTGGGTATGTGTTTGTGAAAGGGTGTGCGTGTGGGTGTGTGTGGGGTGTATGTAGGTGCGTGTCGGTGTGTGTGGGTGTGTGTGGTGTTGTCTGCTTGTGTGGGTGTGTTTGAGTGTTGATGTGTTTGTGTGGGTGTGTGTGTAGGTGCGTGTTTGGTGTGTGTGTGGTGTGTGTGGGTGTGTGTGGTGTGTGTGTGGTGTGTGTGTGTGTGTGGGGTGTATGTAGGTGCGTGTCGGTGTGTGTGGGTGTGTGTGGTGTTGTCTGATTGTGTGGGTGTGTGGGTGTGTGTGAGTGTGTGTGGGTGTGTGTGTGGGTGTGTATGTGTGAGGGTGCATGTGTGTGTGGGTGTGTGTTTATGTGTGCGTGTGGGTATGTTTGTGTGTGTGTGTAGGTGGGTGTGGGTAGGTGTGTGTGTGTCTGTGTGTCTGGGTGAGTGTGGGTGTGTGTGGGTGCGTGCGTGTGCGTGTGTGGGTGTGTGATTGTGTGTGTGGGTGAGTGTGTGGATGTGGGTGTGTGTGGGCTTGTGTGAGTGTGGGTGTCCGTGTATGGGTGTTTGTATGGGTGTGTGTGGTTGTGTGTCGGTGTGTGTGGGTGTGTGTGGGTGCGTATGGGTGTATGTGTGTGTGTGGGTATAGGTGTGCGTGTGTGGGGGTGTGTGCGTTTGGCGGGTGTGTGTTTGTGTGTGTGTGTGGGTGTGTGTGTGTGGGCGTGTCTGTGTGTGGGTGTGTGTGTTTGTGGGTGTGTGTGTGAGTGTGTGTGGGCGTGTGTGGGTGGGTGTGTGTGTTTGAGTGTGTGTGGGAGTGTGTGGGTGTTTGTGTCTGTGGGTGTGTGTGTGAGGGATTGTGTTTGTGAGTGTGTGTGGGTGTGTGTGTGGGGGGGCGTGTATTTGTGGATGTGTGTGTGGGGGTTTCTGTAGGTGTGTGGATGTGTGTGTGTGTGGGTGTGTGTGTGTGGGTGTGTGGGTGTGTGTGGTGTGTGTGTGGGTGTATGTGGGTGTGTGTGGGTGTGTGTGTGGGTGTATGTGGGTGTGTGTGGGTGTGTGTGTGGCTGTGTGGGTGCGTGTGTGGATGTGTGTGTGTGGGTGTGTGTATGTGTGGGTGTGTGTGTGGGTGTGTGTCCGTATGTGGGTGTGTGTGTGGGTGGGTGTATGTGGGTGTGAGTGTGTGTGTGTGTGTGTGTGTGAGAGTGCGTGTGTGTGTGTGTCACAGAAATGTTAGATGGATGGGCTTTTGATCTGATTACGAATCAGGTTTGCTTCTGCAGATGTCAAACCGAGAGTGACTGCAGCAGGTTGTTGTCATCATTAAGTCTGTATTTCACAGCTCAAGGTTCAAACAGCAGATGGGTTAAGCCAGTAATGCATAATCTGGAGCAGCGAGTAGTTAAATTTAATAATGGTCAGGGCATGGTGTCAGGAATCAGCTCATGGTTAAAAGGGTCACCAGAATTGTGATTCGTCTGTGTCAAAAAACACCTGCAAGTTCCCCTCCAAGTCACTCACCACCCTTACTTGGAAATATACCGCTGTTCCTTCACAGTCGTTGAGTGAGAATCCTGGAAATCCCTCCCTAACTGTTTTGTGGATCAACCCACGACAAGTGGACTGTAGCGATTCAAGAAAGAAGCTCACCACCACCTTCTTAAGGGCAAATAGGGATAGACTATCAATACTGGACAGCCAGCGATGCCCAAGTCCCAGGAATAAAAAAAAAATGATATTGGCCAGGGATGGAGCAAAGGATACTATAGGCGATTTGTGTGAAAGTGTGAGTAAAGTTCTGCAGGATGTGGAAGGATCCTTCGGGGTCTGGGACGGAGGTGAGGTGGAGGTGAGGGTCCAGGTTTTCTAATTATTGCAGTGGCAGGGGAAGGTACCAGGAGTGGAGGATGGGTTGGTGGGTGGCATGGACCTGACAAGAGAGTCGCGCCGGAAATGTTCTTTATCGAACGCAGATCAGGGTGGGGAGGGAAATATATCCCTGGTGGTGTGGCCTGTTTGTAGGTGACGCAAATGGTGAAGGATAATGCGTTGTTTCTGGAGATCTGGTGGGATGGAAGTTGAGGAAAAGGGTGTTCTTTCCCTGTTGCAGTTGGAGGGGTGGGATTCGAAGGCGGAGATGCGGGAAGTGGATGAGATGCTCTGGATGGCATCGTCAGCCACGTGGGAGGGGAAATTGTGGTCTTTGAAGAAGGAGGTCATCTGGGGTATACACTGGGTTGAGAGTGTGGTGCTGGAAAAGCAGAGCAGGTCAGGAGCAAGAAAATTTGGCGTTTTGGGCAAAAGTCCTTTATCCGGAATCAGGCTTTTGCCCCTGCTCCTCGGATGCTGCCTGACCTGCTAGGTTTTTCCTGCACCACACTCTTGACTCAAATCTCCCACATATACAATACTCCCCTTCGCCTACACGCTGGGTTCAGCCACTTCTGTAATACTGCCTTTAATTCTGTTCTCACTGCTGGAGAAAAGATGTTAAACTTGAACGTGTGCAGAAAAGATTTACAAGTATGTTGCTGGTGTTGTGAGTGCGAGTAAAGTTGAGCCACACTTAGAGTATGAATGGGTTAGGACTATGTTCCCTGGAGCGTTGATCTGAGGAGTGACCTTACTGAGGTTTATCGCAATGAATCCCGATGCTCCAGTTTGAGCAACGTCAAGTCCGGGGGAAATAAACAGGACAGTTATTCATATTAAAACTGGGCAATTACTCATGATACAACAACTTGCTGAACTATGCAAGTAGACTGAAGAATGTGACTCGCCGGAGTAGTCAGACTTTGGAGGGTCCCATCACATGAATGAAAACAAAAATAAAGGCATTGCCACATCAACTGAAATGATTACTTAAATCACATTCTCAATCCACCTCCCAGAACCAGACCGGACACCATAAACCGGAGAGGAGATAAGTGTTCAGTATGAAGAACTGTGCAGACCAGGCTCGTGTACTGCTGAACACAACGCTGCAATCAGTCCAGAGTGGAACACTGGGAAGACCACAGCAGTGCATTGATCTATAAATCTAGATGGGATATGTGACCAGGGTGTGGAACTGTGTTCACCACGTTGCTCAGTAACACTGTGTTAGATGCCTGCCCAGCGTAGGGAAACTTGCAACTCATGCTGGAAGTGACGGAATGTGCAGCTCCCATCCATTTACAGCTCCATATTGAGATACAATGTCATGGAAGGATGTGATCACAGGATCCAGAATACTGAAATGTAAACTTCTCAACAGTATTCTGCAAAATAAGACAGTATTTCCAGGAATAATGGGTGAACAGGATATTGTTGTGAGGTCAGATGATGGAGAGGTTTGGATGAGCATTTCTTCTGCAGCACTGTAACTGGGAGTAGGATCAGCACAGGCTTTGCCTCATTGAGCTGAATCTAACAATAGTTTGTCTGTTTGACATTTTCATTGAGTGTGACAGAGGGATCGTCTGTACGAAGCTAAGCTAGTTTCCTTGTGTTATTATATCGAACTCAAGTCATTAACTACCTTCCCTACCCCATGATGTCCCTCTCATTCAATGTCAGCCCGATTCTCTCACCCATCATGGCGGAAGGTACTTACTATCACCCGGATAACCCTAGATTCTGTAATCACTGGCACTGGAGCCATCTTTAAAAGGCCAATGGGCACACGGTTGAGCTTTCTAACTTTGGACCTGCCCTGAACAGTTTATCCTGAGCATGACAGATAAGGAGCAATTACACCACGGTTTGTCGATAGGGGCACAGAGGTCCTGGTGAATGCACTAGTAGAGAGAGGGGCATTCTCATCCCAGAGTGGTCCACACCACCAGAACCAGCGAGCATGGTCTGACCTCACAACCCAGCTCAGTGCAGTATCTGCGGTCTGAAGAAATGCCCAGCAATACAGGACAAGCATCAATAACCTTCCCCTTCCCCAGGATGAGGGTCACTGGATTATCTCTGCTCCCTCACAGTCACTGTATATCTGTTATAGCACCGACCCCCAAACTAGGCTCATTCTTTACCTCTCTCTCTTTCTCTCTCTCTCCGGCTCTCTCTCTCCAACCCCCCCCCCCCCCCCCCCCCCTCCCCCCCGTCTCTCCCACCCTCTCTCGCCTTTGCAATAACTCCATATGGTGATAAAATGTCCTGGAGAATGCTACTATGGAATGTTCCAGATAATGTTCCTAATAATTCCCATTTTCAGGAAAATGTCAATGCCCAAGGAGTAGAGATGTATATTTTTCAAATCACAGACAATTCAAATTCATCATTAGGCCATTCAGCCCTTCAAACTTGCTCTAGCATTTAATAAGATGGTTGCTGATCTGATGGTTTTCGCAGCTCCATGTTACAGGAACTTTCAGTCATTCAACCCCCCGAGTTCCTGTCACTGACCAGACGACAGTCAGGCACTTTTACCCCAGTTTTCTTCAAGCGCCTGTTTAAGGACATTTCCTATGGGGACGGTCTCTCCAAACAATATATTCCATCAGCTTTATACTTTTATATAATGGTAAGCACATTTTACACAGACCAAGCAAGAATATGTACTTAATTTATGGTTATTGAAAGCAAATCACAATGAGTAATTCTGGTCACTTCACTTGTTGCACCTTATTGTATTCAGCCAAAGACAGCTTCCAAACACTTGTCTTGTTATAAAATACAATTTCTAGCAGAGAACGTTTTTATTCTCAGCCGTTATCTTGAAAATGATCTGAATTGTACCTTTTTCCTTGTTATGAAAGTTGCTCTTGCCCTTTGTCTGTAACTGTTTCTGTCTGTAACAATCACACAGTCTCCTACTCAGTTGGCTGGACAGCTGGTTTGAGATGCAGAGAGAGGCCAATAGCGCAGGTTTAATTCCCCCACACTGACAGAGGTTGCCATGAAGGAAACGCTCTCGCAACCTCACCCCATCACCGAGGTGTGATGACTCTAAGGGTTAACTACCATGAGTTGTCTCTTTGTAACGACAGAGCAGTCCCATGCTTCTTTGAAACTCTATTCTATCACTGTTAGCATTTTAATATGTTATCATTTCGTTTTGCACTATATTCCTGGATGTTTTTCAATCAGTGTCATTTTGTACCACTGTCCGCATTTCCCACACACTGCACATTCCTGCCCATTCCCTGATAATCTTTCACTCTGATGTTATTTAAGAACCTTCTGTCTGTGCCTCAAAAATATTCAATATCTATGCCTCCAATGCTTTATGGGGAAGAGAGTCCAAAGTCTTTAAAACTGAGAAAACAAAAAATTATCTCATCTGTGTGTGAGATTTATTTTTGTCTCCTTACCTGAGAAAGAATATAATTACATTGGAAGCAGTTCAGAGATGTTTCACTTCACGTATTCCACAGATGAAGATTTTATATTATGGAGGCTTTAACAGGTTACTCTTGGAATGTGAGGTGATCTTATTGAAACATACAAGACCTTGAGGAGAGTGGATCAGGTAGATACCCACTGATTGTACCGTCCAAACTTGATGTCATTGTCACAAAACCTCGACAGTGAGGAAGCAAGACATTCTGCCCATCGAGTCCACACCGACACACCGAACAGCATCCCACCAAGACATGTTCCCGCTACCTTATTCATTTAACCCCGCATTTCCCGTGACTAACCGCCTAACCTACACATTCCCGGGCACAATGGGCAATTTAGCGTGACTAATCCACTCTAAGCTACACATCATTGGACTGTGGGAGGAAACTGGGGCACTGGAAGAAAACCCACACAGAGATGGGAAGAATGTTCAAACTCCACATAGAGTGTGGAGAAATTCACAAAATGGGATTTCATTCCAGTGGGAATTCTCTTTTCCATAAGTTTGGGATGGCTGAATCTTTATATTAGCTCGAGAATGGCTTCGTCTGATTTTCCACTGACAGGTGAATCAGGGATAATGGTGCATGGAGAGGAAGTGCAGCTGGGACCACAATGAGATGAGCCACGACCTTATTTACTGCTGAACTAGTGTCAAAGGGCCGAATGCCCCCCACGTGTCCCTCAGCCCTATGTTCTGATGTTCCATTCAGCCCTTCGAACCTGCTACGAAGGGGCAAATCGAGGCAACTCTGATGGTTAGGTGTAGTTTGGGAAATGCACTTGGAAAATTCAAACAGTCAGGAAGTGACCCCCCTCCCGCAATCCCTCTTTCCAGGCTTCCCCTCTCTGTAACTTCCGCTTCAGATGTGGGTCATGTTACAGACACAGATTCGCTGTGAATACAGCCCTGTACCCGCATCCAGGTTTAGCTCAAACAAATCATCTGTTCTCCCTGAATGCAACATTGTACAACACCATTTTCAGGAAAATAACCAGTTGTTTTCAGGAAAGGCCTAAAGAAACAACCTAATTACTTGCTGCATCAGCATGCTGATATAATGTTTCAGACACAAAAACAATCCCATCCCTTTGCACTGCTCCTTTTTTGGGAGACCCCTCCATTACATAACAGCCTTCCTTCTGGTTCTCTGTGTCATACTCAAACTCGGATGTATATTGCACTCAGCTCCCGCCGTCAGGCTATTGGTATAGCTTGTAAATAAATCTTGCCATTGCACTGATGTTTGTGATACTCCAGCAGATACATTTTATCAGGAAGATCCATTAAACCTGACTCTCTGATTTCTATGTGTTAACCAAAAGTCATCCCATGCTAATATATTATCTGTCATACTATAAGCTTCTGTCTGGTGTAACAATTTTTATTTTATGATACCTTGTGGAAGATCTCTGGAAACCCTCATGTATACCAGTTCCTATTTACCACGCCCGCTTGTTACATTCTCAGAGATCTCCAGAAAAACGTTGCATGATTCAATAGTCAAAATATAGATCACCTTTCGCAAAACAATGCTGACGCTGTGTGAAGCTTTTCCAAATTCCCTGCAGACCCTTCCTTAATAACAGCCTCTTGCAAATTCCCAGCAATAATTGTGAGGCTAAATAGTTCCTGCATTCAGACTCACTCCTTTCTCGAAGTCAAGCGCCACATTGGAGGGTCTCCAGTTTCGCTGGAACATTCCTGAAATCCAGAAACTTAGCGAATATTTCACACAGTACCACCAGTCATTCTGTAACCCTGCTTTTAAAACCAAGTGTTAATTACTGCTGACCTGGCTACCCTTATTCTTATCTGTTTATTTAAAAAACCTTGTTCCTATTGTACTATTGTACAAAATGCGGAGGAATGGGATTGTGGGAGATATAGCAGTTTGGATCAGTAATTGGCTTGCTGAAAGAGACAGAGGGTGGTGGTTGATGGGAAATGTTCACGCTGGAGTCCACTTACCAGTGGTGTACCGCAAGGGTCGGTGGTGGCTCCACTGCTGTTCGTCATTTTTATAAACGACCTAGATGAGGGCCTAGAAGAGTGGGCGAGTAAATTTGCAGACACTAAGGTCGGTGGAGTTATGGATAGTGACGAAGGATGTTGTAGGTTACAGAGAGACACAGATAAGCTGCAGAACTAGGCAGGGAGGTGGCAAATGGAGTTTAATGCGGACAAGTGTGAGGTGATTCACTTTGGTCGGACTAACTGGAATGCAAAGTACTGGGCGAATGGTAAGATTCTTGGTAGTGTAGATGAGCAGAGAGATCTCGGTGTCCAGGTACACAGATCCTCGAAAGTTGCCACCCAGGTTGACAGGGTTGTTAAGTGTTTTAGCTTTTATTAATAGAGGGTTCGAGTTCCGGAACCATGAGGTTATGCTACAGCTGTACAAAACTCTGGTGCGGCCGCACTTGGAATATTGTGTACAGTTCTGGTCACTGCATTATAAGAAGGGCGCAGAAGCTTTGGAAAGGGTGCAGAGAAGATTTACTAGGATGTTGCCTGGTATGGAGGGAAGGTCTTAAGAGGAAAGGCTGAGGGGCTTGAAGCTGTTTTCATTAGAGAGAAGAATGTTGAGAGGTGACTTAATAGAGATATATAAGATAATCAGCGGGTTAGATAGGGTGGACAGGGAGAGCCTTTTTCCAAGTATGGGGACGGCAAGCACGGGGGGGGGGCATAGCTTTAAATTGAGGGGTGATAGATATAGGACAGATGTCAGACCTAGCTTCTTTACTCAGAGAGTAGTAAGGGTATGGGATGCTTTGCCTGCAACAGTAGTAGATTCACTAACTTTAAGTACATTTAAGTTGTCATTGGGCAAGCATATGGACGTACATGGGATAGTGTAGGTTAGATGGGCTTCAGATTGGTATGACAGGTCGGCGCAACATCGAGGGCTGAAGGGCCTGTACTGCGCTGTAATGTTCTATGTTCTATGTTCCTTTTGTTCGAGGCAGTTCAAGAAGTTCCCTCCAAGTACCATTTTGATTATATCATTGAAATACTTACAGTGTCTTCTCCTATGAGGAATGATGTAACATTCTGGTGCAAATTATCTGTCTGTTCTTCATAGTCACATCCTTCATAGGTCCTCAATATGCTTCCCTGACTTCATTTCTACCAAAGGTCATACATTCATCTTGAACTTTCTTTATACACACAAAAAGGCTTGTGCTGCTTGCTTTAAAATTTCTTGCAAATTTGCTTATGTCATATCTTTTCTTCTCTTTTCCTTGCTTTCTAGAGTCATACAGAAATATCACACACAGACAGACCCTTTGTTCCAACTTGTCCATATTGACCAGGTTTTCCAAACTAAACAAATCCCATCTGCTTATATTTTGCCCACATGCTTCTGAACCTTTCCCATTCATACGCTTGTCCAAACGTCATTGAAATGCTGTAGTTGTACTTGCATCTGCCACTTGTCCTCTGGCAGCTCATTCCGTACACACATCACCCGCTATGTGAAAAAGTTGCACCTTTGGCACTTTTTAATCTTCCCGTTTCACCTTAAAGCAAAGTCCCCTCTCCTGTGGAAAGTACCTTGGCTCTTCACACTATCCATGCTTCTCAAGATTTTATAAACTCTATAACGCCACACTGCAACCTCCTTCACTCCATCTGATACTAACTTCAAGAGCAAGCATTTAAAGATAAGCACTGCAAATTTGAAACAATAGTCAAAATGACAGGAAAACAATACTCAGCCCAAACTTCATACTGTGATTTGTTTTTCTCCATATTACAATATTAAGACAGCGTGAAACTCTAACTAGTTTCATTCGGAAGTAAAACTCTTGAATTCCTTTGTCGAAATAGGGTGATGATCTCTGCAGTGAAAGCATATCTCTGGCCAAATTCAAGTAAGAAAGGGAATTCTTAAACCACACAATCTGCATGCAGTTGCCTTTAGCAGAGTGAGATGAAGGCTAAGTGTACTTTTGGAACGTTGGATCACAGTGTGAATTCAGTGCAAAGGGGGAGAGGTGTTTTCAATAAGGTTTACTCCATGAAGGATACTTTCTGGAGTAGGATGTGAGTGGGAGGTGGAAAATAGTATGAATGGAGAGGCCGAGCCACACTGAGACCAGAGGCAAAATGACACCACAAGACACATCTTGATGCTAGTGCAGGGAAGGTAGACTTGATCAAAGAGCTTCAGGTGAAGCGGGTAGGGACCATAATGTGAGGGAATGTGCTCTGTAATTTGAGAAGGAGAACCTGGAATCAGGAAGTGGAGACGAGCAGGGAAGAGGATGGAGCAGCAATGGCAGGGGTTTCTGAGGGGAATTCCGGAAGCACAGCTGCAATTCATGCCTAGCATCTGCTTCTTGTCCCTGAAATAAGCATTCTAAACCCGGGCACACAATAATACTCGTTAATTTGTGATTGAATAGTATCCTTGACAGATTTTGTGTACCACGAGTGGTTCATCTTCTTTCGAGTCCTTCTTTTTGAACAGAAACAATAATTTCTGAGGGTTATGAGATATGTTCTTGAATGTGTGCTCCTGTATACCCACTGGCCTTCCTCTGGATCTATTTCCACATCCCGCTTCAGACCAGATGTGAGACAGAAATCCTCAATTTAGATGTCTGGTTCTTTTCAATAATTCAGGGGAGATTTCTGCATATGGCAGAACACATGATCAGCGGAGGCTGATTCCATTCTCCCAGTTTCTCCGTCTCTGTTGTTTCGGTTTGATGATGCCACATTGCAGTGAGCTGCCTGTGACGTGACCTCCTTTTCCTTCAAACCAGAAATCCCCTAAATCCGCTGGACATGACCTACAGCTGTGACTGTCCCATTTCCCGCGATATCGCCCTCACTCCGTCACCTCCATTCCAGAACAATGATAGATCTCCCCTTGTCCTCACTTCCTACTGCACTAGAATCCACATTCACAGAATCATCCTCCGACCCTCCACCACCTCCTGCAGGACTACACCATCAAACATATCTTCCCCTCACGTCCACTGTCAGCATTGCACAGGGACCATTCCCTCTGTGACACCCTCTATCACCCCGAACACTTTCCCACTGCCCCCGTGGCACCTTCTCGTGCAATTGCAGAAACTGCAACACTTGCCCATTCACCTCTTACTTCCTCACTGTCCCAGGCCCCAATCACAACTTGCAAGTGAAGCAGCATTTCACTTTACTCTTTCAATCCAGTCTCCTGTCGTTCCTGCTCACAATGCAATTTCAGTTACACTGGGGAGACAAAGCAGAGACTGTTTTAAGGAACACTTCCACTCTGTCTGTAGGAATAATCCTGACCTTCCCCTTGCTTCCCATTCCAATAACCTACGTTGCTCTCATGCTGACTTTTCGGTCCTGAACTGCTGTAATGTAATGAAGCACATCCCAAGCTGGAGTAACACCTCCTTTTATAATTTGGTACGTTCCAGCCTGAAGGAGTTCATATTCATTTCCATGACTTTACAGCCTGACACCATTATGTCTGTTTTCCATTTTTCATGCATTCTGCTTGCTTGTCTGTGACTTTTTTTTTTATCTTGCACTCAATTGAGAGAACCTATTTCTTCTATTTACACTTTAATTTACACCCATTTTATATCTGTTTCCCTTTCACCACAATTAAAAGCTTATTCCCTTGTTGCATTGCATCTCCACATGCTCTGTTCCCCATCATCCCTCTTCCACTTTTGTCAAGGGATTAAGGAGTTCTTTTCAGTTCTCAATTAGGGTCACACTGGACTTGAAACACTATCTCTGTTTCTCTGTCTCCACAGATGCCGCTAGACCCGCTGAATTTCTCCAGCAATTTCTGGCTTTGAACAGCTTGAAAGACGTGTGTCCAAGCCGCTCAAATGTCCTGTCCATCATGGAGTGCCATACACCGAGAAGTGAACAATAACGCAAGATGTAAAAATTCATTGGTTCTGAAATGACGTAAGACTGGCATCATTGACGCTATAGAGTTCTTAATGAAGACAATGAGGAGAAACGGAGAGAAACACATTCAATTTAAACACCGAAGGTGGCATGACTGAAAGGGAAAAGATTCAGATGAATGTCTGAATTAGAACCGTTACAGTGTGGAAACAGGCCCTTTGACACAACACGTCCACAACGATTCTCTGAAGATTAAACCAACCAGACCCATTCTCATATCCTACATTTACCCCTGACTAATGGACCTAAGCTGCGCATCTCTGAACAATATGGGCAATTTAACAAGGCCATTGAACCTAAGCTGCACATCTTTGTGCAGTGGGTGGAAACCGAATCAGCTGGAAAACACCCACGCAGACACGGGGAGAATGTGCAAACTACACACAGACAGTCGCCGGAAGATGGAATCGAATCCGGGCCCGTAGTGTTGTGAGGCAGCAGTGCTAACCACGGAGTCACAGTGCTGCCCGGCAGAACACGTTTAGAGGTTTTGAGAATCATGACAAGTAAGAGGTGTGGCACCATGGACAAACGCTCAGAAGCATGAGAATACTAAAATGGAAGTGTTACCACATCAGTAACCAGAGTAGGTCATGGGGTGATGGGTGAATGGGTCTCGGTGTGAACTGGGGGCACACAGCAGAATTGCATTGCAGAAATTGCAGCTCAAACCTGTAAATTCATGTTGTACTGTCGATCACAGCTGTACAGAAGGAGAATTGTATTGAATCACAATCTGTAACATGTTGCCCAGGATAATCCCTCAGTCTGTCACTCCCATGAAGCTGATCGATGTTTCAGGGACACGTTGGTGAATGTACCAGTGTCAGAACCATATGTCCCTAAAAATGATGACAACTCATTTAAAGCTACTGCACCTGACCACTGTACTTACATTCCAAACAGCAGGACTAATGTCTGAGAGAGAGGGCGAAATGATTACAACGCAAACAGATCAGATAGAAGCTCTACAGTTCTGCCACTTCCAGTCAGAAATGGAGTTGAACTATGAAACAACTGACGATAAAAGAGGATTCCACAAATATTATTTAAAAACAAGATTGTTCAATGGGATTAGGGCGTCACAGGTTAGGTCACCATTTATTGCCCAGATGGTAGTTAAGAGTCAACTACTTTGCTGTGGGTCTGGAGTTACATGTGTCCAGAGCAGGTATGGATGGCAGTTTCCTTCTATAAAGGGCATCAGTGAACCAGATGGGTTTCTCCCACAATCAGCAATTGATTCATGATCATCATTAGACGCTTAATTCCAAACATTTGTTGGATTTGAATTCCACCATCTACTGTAACAGGATTCGATCTCAGGTCACCAGAACATTACTGGGGTTGTTAGACTAACATCTCAGCACTTATTGCTGTGGCTGTTGCTCTACCATTCCTCGAAAGAATGGAACCTTCCTGTATATCAGTGTAAAAGACGAGGATGCAGTGGAAACACCATCCTCAGCCAGAAGTGTTGCTTGAACGATGTCCACAGAATCACAGATGCCAGTCTTCAACCAATTCGATTTGCCACACGTAACATGAAGAAACAGCTGAACACAGTAGATACGACAAAGGCAATTGGCCCTGACACCATTCCTGCAATAGAACAGAAGACTTGTGCTGCACACCAAGCCGTGTGACTGGGCACGCTCTTTCATTCCAGTTCCAACTCTGACATCTCCCTGGCAATGTGGAAGATTGCTCAACTATGTCCGGTCCCCTAAGAGGGGACTAATTCCAATCTCACCAATTAACACCCACTCAGTCCTATCACAACAGTCAAATTGCTGGGAGTTCTTCCTGACAGAGCTGTCAAGCAGCACAGAAATAATCAGCTCAGCGCGGTTTCCCATAGATCCCTATGTGGAGATTTGCTATTGTGGAAATGTCACTAGATTACTAATCCAGACCAGGTTAATGCTTTGGCAGCTGGTGGAAGTTAGAAACAATTAATAAAATATCGAGATGTAAAATCTGGTGCCAGTAATACTGACTTTGAAACCCATGTCAACTGTCAACATCAATTTGCTTCCCCAATGTACTTTCAGGAAGTGAATCTCCCGTGCTTTCCTGGTCTGGCCTAAATGTGACTCCAGATACACAGACATGTGGTAAACTCTTCAATGTTCTCCGAAACTGCCAAGCAAGGCCATTGTATCAAACTGCTCCGAGGCCTTAAAGATAAACCTCGACAGAACCCCCGGCACCAGCCTCTGAATTGGAAAAGAGAACGGGATTCACAGTCCTGTTGACCCTGCAGAGACCTCTTTCCTAACATCTCAGAGTTTGTATCAACATGTACAGGGCTTTCCCACAGACTGCACAGAAACATCGGGAAAGGGGTAGATCATTTAATGCATTGAGCCTTCCCCACTTTAGTTTTTGGCGAAACATCTCTTCAACTCACTTTTCCCAAACACTGTATACTCAATATCCTTTGAACTAATTAACTATCGGGAATAAAAAATGAAGTAGGAACTTCGGTCCATCAACTTTTCTCTCCCTTACAATATAACGATGGCTGACCATGTATCTCCACACCAAACTCCTGCTTCAACTTCATCCCTTTAGTGTCTAGAAATCCTTCTTTATATTCAGTGCCTTGGCTTCCACAGCCTTATGTAGTAGAGAATTCCCCAGGTTAACCAGTCTCTGAGTGCAGACATTTATTCTCATCTCATTGCAGAGTGACCTGTTTGCATCTAATACTGTGGACCCCTTGTTTGAGACGTTCGAGCCAGGGGAATTATCATCCCTGCTTACAACCTGTCTCGCCCTGACAGAGTTTTATATATTTTACGAGATCTCCACTCATTTTCCTAAACCCCATGGAATACAGGCTCAGTCGCCCCAATCTCTGCTCCCACAACAAGCCTGTCATCCCAGAGACCAGTCTGATCATCCTTCGCTGCTCTCCCTCAATGTCAGGTTTATCCTTTATTAGGTAAGGAGACCAAAAGTGCACACAATACTGCACAATTTTCAAGATGGTGGCTCACCAGGCCCTGTACAGCTGCAGAAATAACACCCTTACTCCTGGATTCAAGTCCCCTGGAAATGTAGGTCAGCATGCCAATTATCTTCCTATCTGCTTTCTGTTGCTGTTTTCTGCGACTGGTGTTCAAAGAGATCGAGATCCTTTTCAATGATACATCAGCCCACTTGGTGGCTCTATGTACACTGGTCATGTGCCAATCTCAGTTCCAGTATTGACTTCTGGTTTCAGAGTTCACTGCCCTGCATTGACCTCAGAGTTTGGTGAAGAAGTCAACAAATGTATACACAGAAGTACCTTCATACAGCAACAGGTTTACATCAATTCTTTTTGAAATGCTAGCCTGTTATTCTATATTTCCAACCAGTGTGCTCAATTTCACGTCTATCCACATTGTTCCTCACCTGATATGTAATTCCCCATTCCCTTTGATTGTCTCAATCACCTTTAAACTTCTTTACATCCTGACCACCTGCTCACAATCTCAATTTGGGACCATCAGCAGATTTGGAAAGATTACATTGAATTCGCTTGAACAAATGTTTGATATGCTTTCTGAATAGTTGGGTTGCAATTCCTGGAATATCATGCAAGTCATTGCTTACCACTCCAAAATATACAGAACTGTTTATGCTGATTCACTTTTTTCTTTCAACTCTCCCATTCTCAACCCATGCCAGTATATTTGATCTCGCTGTTACACACTGTTGTGGACCAGGACAGACCTCCTCAAATCATTTCAAGGAAGTAGCGCAGTCCCAACCTTTGCTCATTGACTTAAGCAGGTGTAGGGTGGATATTCCAGGAGTAATGCAGCTGACTGAAACACATACACAAGAGGATAGCAGAAAGAATAACTTAACTATCTGAAAAACCAACAAATTAGCCCAACTTAATGGTGTTGTTCCAAGTACTTGAAACAATCCCCATAAACACCCCATGGCAAAAATGAAAGGAAACATCAACCCCAGGTTCTTACAGGAGAGAAGTCAGTGTGAGGGAGAATCAGAATGGACCTGCTTCTTTGAGTCTGGTAGTTTCACGACTGGCTGCCTGCTTTCAGTAAACAGGCAGACTGCGAAAAATCTGGCCAACCAAACCAAAGCAGAGGGTCTGCGCTGGGAGAGCTGGCCACTTCCCTTGCCTCAGAACAGAAGAACAGAAGCACTAAGAGCAAGAGTAGGCCGTCTTGTCATTCGAACCTGCTCTGCCATTTAATAAGATCATGGCTGATCTACTCGTGCACTCAGATCCACTTAACCCTTAATTACTTCATTCTTCAAAAGGTATCT
Organism: Chiloscyllium plagiosum; assembly: GCF_037043375.1. Classification (NCBI taxonomy): domain Eukaryota; kingdom Metazoa; phylum Chordata; class Chondrichthyes; order Orectolobiformes; family Hemiscylliidae; genus Chiloscyllium; species Chiloscyllium plagiosum. The sequence continues at coordinate 76,814,607 of NW_028270160.1, read as the reverse complement.
ACCTTAGCTTTAAAAACATCAACTACCTCACTGAGCAGGCAATTCCATAGAATTAGAACACTCTGGATGAAGAAGTTCGTTCTCAATTCAATTCTAAATCTACTCCCTTCACCTGCCAGTGGAAACATCCTCCCTACTTGTATTTATCCATTCCATTCAGTAGTTTGTATGTTTCTATAAGGTCCCCCCCCCATTCTTCTAAATTTCAATGATGATCATCACAGTATACTCAGTCTCTCCTCAGAAACCAACTCTCTCAACTCCGGATTCAACCCCATGAATCTCCTCTGCACCCCATCCAGTGCCAGTACATTCTCCTCAAGTGAGGCGGATTAATCTTCATCCAATACTCAAGGCGTGGTCTCACCAGCATCCTGTACAGCTGCAAAACAACTTAGCTGCTTTTAACTCCAATTCCTTCAGCAACGAAGGGCAACATACCATTTGCCTTCCTCAGTACTTGCTGTATCTGCAGACCAACCTTGTGTGTTTCATAACATGGATACGCAAGTCCCTCTGCAGCGCAGCATACTGCAACGTTTTACCATTCAAGTAATAATCCTTTTTACTGGTACTCCTAACAAATGGATGACATCACATTTACTTACATTGTATTCCATCTGCCAGACGTTTGCCTACTCACACAAAGTATCTGTGTTCCTCTAAAAAGTTTCATAGATCTTTGCACACTTTGCTCTGCCACTCATCTTCATGTCATCTGCAAACTTTGACAATCTACGGATGCTCCCAATTCCACATCATCTCTATAAATTGTGAATAATTGCAGCCTCAACACTGATCCCTGAAGCACACCACTAGCCACTGTTTGCCAGATATGAATAGCACTCATTTAGACCCACCCTTTGCTTCCTGTTAGTCTACCAATCTTCTATCCATGCTAATACTTTACCCATAACGCCATCCATCTTTATCTTATGCAGCAGCCTGTGTGGCACCTGCCGAACACCTTTTGGGAACCTAGATACACCACATCCACTGGGGCCGCGTTGTCTACCTTGCTCATAATGTCTTCATAAATTTCCAAAAGACTTGTTAAGCATGACCTGCCCTTCAGAACCCATGCTGTGTCTGCGCAATGGGCCGATTTCTATCAAAATGCCTTGCTATTTCTTCCTTGATAATACAATCAAGGCATCTTCCCCACTGTACAGATTAAACTAGCTGGTCTTTAGTTCCCCATCTTTTACCAACCAGCCTTTTTAAATAGTGGTGTCTCATTTGTTGTTTTCCAATCTGCTGAGACTGCCCCAGAGTTCAGCAAATGTTAGAAAGTTACCACAATTACACTTGATATTACCCCCGCTATCTTTTTTAGGACCCTGGGATGCATTTCATCAGGGTTTCGTCTGCCTTTATATGCATTAGCTTACCCAACACTGTAATAATGATTGTAAACATGTCCTCACCTACCCTCATCTCTTTGTCAATTATTGGCATGTTATTAGTGTGCTCCACTAGGAAGATTGATACAAAATACCTGCTCAATGCCTCGGCCATTTCATCCTATCCTATAACTAAATGCTCCATCTCATCCTCTAAAGGCCCAACATTTACGTTAGCCACTCATTTTCATTTTATATATTTAGGGAATCATTTGCTATCTGTCTCCATATTCTGCGCGAGTTGTTTTTTCTTGTGTTATATCCTACTTTTCTTTATACCTCTTTTCGTGGCTTTCAGTTTACCTTTAATGTTTTCCCAATCTTCTAGGCTCCTGCTGTTCTTGGCCACTTTGCATGCCTTCTCCTTAAACTTGATAGTCTCGCTTATTGCTTAGACACCAGATGCAGATTACCCCTTTTCTTAGAATGTTTCCTTTTCACTGAATATACCTTTGATTAGGACTTTGAAAGATTCCTTTGAAAATCCTCAAACTGCTCGTCACCTCTCACCATAAAGTCTTTGTTTCCAGTCGACTTCAGCCAAGTCCGCCCTCATTCTATTTTAGTCTCCCTTGTTTAAGGACAGGACCCTGGGATTGGATTTTATCTTCACACTCTCATCTGTATTTTAAATTCAACCATACTGTGATCATTCTTTCCAAGTTGATTCCTAACTATGAGATAATTAATTATTCCTGTTTCATTACAGATCTAGCATAGCTTGCTCCTCATTGGACGTGTTTTTATGTTAGAGTAGTCAAATTAATTTAATTCTCAATGATCCCTGGCAAAGCATTCTTTCTAATCGACTCTTGTATTGTCCTGATTGTTTCTTTGGTGCTAAGCAGGCTGTAATTCCCTGCTTTCTCCCTGCCTCCTTTAGAAATACTGGGGTTATATTTGCTGCTCTCAAATCTGTCAATTCAATCATCAGGAATTTGGAAGACAGCAAGCAAAGTATTCATTATTACCATGGCACCTCCTTTAGGAATCAGAGATAAAGATTATCAGGCCATGGGGATTTATCAGATTTCAGTCCAAAGAATTTCTCCAAAACTATTTATTTACTGATTTGTTTGCATTTCCTTTTTTTTCCTCAGTAGATCGAGAATTGCTTGGAAGTTCTTTTTTCTTTCGTGAAGGCAGAACTGAAGTAGTTGCTTCATAGTCTGTCATTTTCCTGTTCTCCATTCGCTGTTTTCAGACTGTAAGGAAGCTACAATTATTTTCGCCAACATTTCACCTTGGTATATTGTACGCTGAGAAGCTTTTACATTGTACGCTTGTTAATGTGCTCTTCTGAAACCTATTACTTCCTGTCTTAAGCGGTTCAATGATTGACCTTCCACAGCCATACAATCACAGAAGCATAGACTCTGTAGCGTCAAAATACAGCACGGTCTATATTATTCCAAATTTCCTACATCAGTCCCATAGCCATGAATGGTTTGACACTTCAAGTGCTCATCCAAATACTTTTAAAGGTTGTGAGGTGACTCGTGATACCTCCTCGCCTCAGGAAGTGAATTCCTGACCCCATCACCCTCTGGGTGAAAAACAATCACTGAATTCTCTCTAAACCTCAACTAATTCCCTTTAAAAGTGTGCTCCCCTGTTCTTGGCCCTTTGACTAAAAGGAGCAGCTGCTGTCTATCCACCCGGTCAATGCCCCTCGTAATCTTATCCTTCTGAATCACATCCCCCTCAGCCTTCTCTGCTCCAAAGTTAACAACCCGAGCTTATTCAGACTCTCTCCATAGCTGATATACTCCATCCCAGGGAACATCCTGGTGAATCTCTGTACCCCCTCCAGAATAATCACATCCTTCCTGTAATTTATCTCCCAGAACTCCACGCAGTATTACATCTTGGCCTAACCAAAGTGCTACATAGCTCTTGCAATCTATGTCTCGACGAGTAAAGGCTATGCCTACTGTTTCCAATGATTTCTTATGTAAAATTTGATCCTTCCCCGTTACATTCAGTGATGTGTGGAGAAGCACCCGCTGAGCTACCTAGTGTGCTGCCACTCATTGTGTACTCTCCTGTCTGGTTCCTTCCTCCAAAGTGCATCACCTCATATTTATCAGGGTTACATCCTATCTGCCATTTATCTGCCCATCTGACCATTCCATCTATAACTTCCTGTAACATAAGAACTTCCTCCTCACTGCCAAACACTCAGCCAATATTTGTGTCAAACACAGACTTGCATATCATACTGCCACTCCATTCCACGTTCACATCTACATAATTTATAAATACCACAAATAATAAGGGACACAGCGCTGATCATTGTGGTGCACCAGGGGACACCGGTCTCCAGTCACATAAACAGCCTTCTACCACCACCTAGTTTCTGCAATATTTTCTCGAACACTGATCTGATACACACTGGTCTATAATTTCTTGCTCTATCTCTACCACCTTTTCAATAAAGGGTGTTCTCCAGTCCTCGGGCACCTTATCTGTGACCAGATTCTATGTAAAACTTTGCATCAGTACCTTTCATCCTTTGTCTCCAACAGAAGCCTGAGATGTAACTGAGCTAGACCTGGGGATTGGTCCAATTTTATACCAGCCAAAACCAATTATCCCTGCTCACATCTTACATCAATCTGTTCAAGAGCTTCCCAGTCTATCTTCTTGAGTTCTGCACCTGCCTCCTCCTTTTCCCAAGTAAAACAGATGTGAAGTTCTCATATAACAATCAATCAGCGTTGTCCAGCTTGATCCCAGACCAAGCCTCCTCAGCAGACCATCGTGCCATCTGAGGGATTAATATGGAGAAAGCCCATTCAGTATATGTGATCAGTACATTTTACTTAGATCACGACATCAAAATTGTACAGGTACAGTCTCCCCAACTCTCTGTGTTACTAGTGCAGAATGTCTTTACTTCTAGAAGGAGCAAATCACTGCAGAAGCAGAATCTGTACTGAAACCAATACATGCTAGAGATCACAGTGAGTAAGACAGCATCCGTAAAGAGACAGCAAGCTATCACTTTGAGTCTAGTTGATTCTTCTGTATTCGGATTCCTTTTAAATGAAGGCGTTTAAAGGGACACAGCACTGACACCTGTGGCACACCAGCGTAACCGGTCTGCAGTCACACAAACAGCCTTCTACCACCACCTATGTTCTCCAACAGTTTCTCTAGTGCTTACCTTCCCCTGTTTGCATATGTTCCTACCAATACACTTTGCTTTAATGTTTCCTGCTAACTTACTGTGTGTGCTAATTAAACCTCCTCCTGAATATCTGACTGTACCACATTCACTCATTCGCCATTGTATACAAAAACAAGAGATATCTTCAAGAAAAATTTTGCAAATTATAACTTCCCTTTCATAAGTGCAGAACATTTCACTTGAAATTTGGTATTACTTTCTCAGTAATCAATGAGACCTTCGTTACAATAGGTTGCAAAAGATTCCCTACTGTGGATGACAACTAACTGGCCTGTAGTCCTCCACTCTCCCATTTCTTCCCTTCGTAAATCATTAGAATGCATTTATAACCTTCCGAAGTGAATACAGAGAAATACGGTGGTCCCTATTGCAGTCAATATGTGTATTGCTGTTTTCTCTGAAATTTCAGTTTGAATTATATCCGGTCTGTCAGACTGATCAATCCTCATCCCAGTTCTGTTTCCAAATACTACCTCATATATGAATGATTTTAGTCTTTAGTTACAAAGGTTCCATAGTGACTTGGTATTTCTGGGAGATTTCCTGGATCTTCCTCTTTGAAGGCAGATGCAATGTAACCGTTTCGTCTCCTTGTCATTTTCCTGTTCTCTACAATAAATTATCGTATCCACATATTCGCTGAGCCCATTTGATCTTGATTTCATTTTCCTTTCGACAAAGACAATCACAGCGCAGGAACAGGCCCTTCAGCCCTCCAAGCCTGTGTCGATCCAAATCCTCTATCTAAATCTGTCGCCTATTTTCTAAGGATCTGTATCCCTCTTCTTCCTCATATTAAATGACGTTATTGTCCCCGCCTCTACCACCTCTGCTGGCAACTCATTCCAGCCACCCACCATCCTCTGCGCAAAGAACATTTCCAGCATATCTCCAATAAACTTTTCCGCGTTCATCTTGAATTCTTGACCGCTAGTAACTGAGTCCCCCACTCTGGGAATAAGCTTGCTATCCACCCAGTTTACATCTCTCATGATTTTGTAAACCTCAATCAAGTCCTCCCTCAACCTCCGTCTTTCAAATGAAAATAAATCTAATCTACCAAACCTCTCTTTATATTTCGTTCTCTCCATGCTAGGCAACATTCTGGTGAAAATCCTCTGCCCTTTTTCCAAAGCATCCAGATCCTTTCAGTAATGTGTCAACCAGAACTGTCTGCAGTATTTTGAATGAAGCCGAACCAAAGTCCTATACAACTGTAATATGGCCTGCCTACACTTGTACGCAATAGATTCCAACAGATTTCCACCTGTTGGTGACGAGTTAACTGGTCTGTGGTTCTCCACTTCTTAAATTGTTAGAATGCAGGAAGGAAAGTATGCTGTATGCCTGCTTGATCATTCTATCACCTGCCACGTTCAGCGAACAATGGACCTGAACACCCAGATCTCTCTGTACATCAATATTCCCCAGGGCTTTTCCAGTTACTGTATAATTCCCGCTCGAATTGGAGCTTCCAAAATGCATCACCTCACATCTGCCCTTTCTCCACCCAACTCTCCAATCTATCTACATTCAGTTGTGTTTTCTGACAGTCCCCTCAACTTTCTGCTACTCTAAAATCATAGTGTCATCTGCAAACTTGCTAATCAAACCACTTATACCTTCCATCAGATCATGTAAATATACCACAACAAACAGTGGTCCCAGCACGGATCTCTGTGAAACACCATACAGAACAGTTGTCCATTTTGAGAAACTCCATTCCATTACTACTCTCTATCTACTGTTGCCCATCTAGCTAGTACACCATGGACGCCTTGTGACTTCACCTTCTCCGTCAGTCTATCTCATCAAACGCCTTACTGACGTCCATGTATATGACATCTACAGCCCTTTCTCCACTATCAAGTTTGTCATTCCTCAAATAATTCTATTATGTTTTCTAAGATGTGACCTTCCCTGCACAAATCATGGAAGGTCTTGTGTGGAGTCCGACTTGTATTACCCTGGAGTCATACTGTTTTTATTTCCAAAATAGGACTTTATAAAATGCCACAATGATTGGCTGCGTACAAATTGAATGTTGTTTTGAACAAAATACAATCTTTCCATAAATATAAATCTGCAAATGCAAAGTAGGCCCCCAGATTTATAAGTGTGTCTATGCGAGAGATGCGGAGTGTGTGTGCGTGTGTGTGTGTGTGTGTGTCTGTGGGGGGGGGGGGGGGGGGGGAGGGGTTGCGGATGTGTATGTTTGTGCCCGTGTGTGAGAGAAAGAGGGTGTGTGTGTGTATGTTTAAGGATGAGAGTGAGAGCCTGTGCTCACGTAAAGACACAGAGATATTTGCCGGATCCCTTTCCCCACACACACCCAGTCCGTGGTGTCAGAGCTTGCACTTGACCAACCACCCTGTGGCTCAATACTTCAACTCCCCCTCCCACTCCACCAAGGATATGCAGGTCTTTGGACTCCTCCATCGCCAGACCACAACAACACGACGGTTGGAGGAAGAGCGCCTCATCTTCCGCCTAGGAACCCTCCAACCACAAGGGATGAACTCGGATTTCACCAGTTTCCTCACTTTCCCTCCCTGCACCCTGTCTCAGTCAAATCCATCGAACTCACACCGCCTTCCTAACCTGCAATCTTCTTCCTGACCTCTCCGCCCCCACCCCAGTCTTACCTATCACCCTCACCTGGACCTCTTTCCACCTATCGCATTTCCGACACCCCTCCCCCAAGTCCCTCCTCCCTACCTTTTATCTTAGCCTGCTGGACAAACTTTCCTCAGTCCTGAAGAAGGGCTTATGCCCGAAACGTCGATTCTCCTGTTCCCTCGATGCTGTCTGACCTGCTGCACTTTTCCAGCAACACATTTTCAGCTCTGATCTCCAGCATCTGCAGCCCTCACTTTCTCCTCTTAAATTTATGTCCCCTTGTAACACTCTGTTGTAGCCGGGAAAAAATTTTCTGACAGTCTACTCTATCTATTCCTCTGATCATCTTATAAACCTCTATCAAGTCACCCCTCATCCTTCTCCATTCCAATGAGAAAAGGCCTAGCACTGTCAACCTATCCTCGTACGATCTATTCTCCATTCCAGGCAACATCCTGGTAAATCTTCTCTGCACCCTCTCCAAAGCTTCCACATCTTTCCTAAAGTGAAGCGACCAGAACTGCATTAACTTTTCAATAACAGGAGACAATCAGACTTCCCTCCGCTAAAAGTGAGATATCTACTCCTTTATAATTATACTTCAGGGTCCGCCTCATGTTTCTGACCACGTGATCAGCTGAGAGGGACAAACACAGGCCTTCAGTAGACAGGCACAGACCACGTTTTAAAGACATGAGTCAAAGATGCTGAAACTCCCTGTCCAACATGGAGCACCATATGGGACACATCAGCAAGTGAACAACAGCCCAGCACACACACCGCTGTCCAACATGGAGCACAACGTTGGACACACCGAGAAGTGAACAGCTGTCCTGCACACACACACCCACCTCTTCATGAAGCACCTCAAGGGACACACAGGACGTGAACAGCAGCCCCGCAAACACTCCCCTGTCCATGGAGTAACATACGGGACACAGCGGGAAGTGAACAATAGCCTGACACACACCATTACATTATTCATGAACTTCATAATGCCAGTATTCGATACAATGCACAACCAACAAACAAGGCCAGTGAAAACTATAGATGGACAGAGCGATTCACATTAAAGATACAAATGGACAATTCAGACAGAAACAGAGCATGTTGTTGAAATATGAGAAAAAAAAGAGGGAGTCTATCTGGAGCAGCGAGACGTTGGCGGCTCAAGTCACAAGAATGAGAACATTGAATAAAGGCATTGCCATATCAGCTGACAAAATTTGTTCCACTAAATTCTGAATTTGCCTAACAGAACAAACGCATAAACTATACACTGGGACAAGTAGACAACCCAGCATGGAGAGCAGCGCAGCATATGCCAGTGTATTGCTCAGTAAACCGGACTATCTGGCCAACATGGGGAGCGGTGCATCTGTGCCAGTGTTTTGCTCAGTAAACTGGACTCTCTGCCCAACTTGGGGAGATGTGCAGACCATGCTAGTGTATTGCTCAGTAAGCTGGACCAGCTGCTCAGCATGGTAGTATTGCAAAGTTTTGCCGGTATATTGCTACTACATTTGCACTGTGTAACTGACTAACATGGGGCAATTTGCCGCCAATACTGAGTGACAGTAAATGGGCTCCCACAAATTAATGTCTCTGTATCTTCATGCATCGGTTCAAGGCAAGGGGTTTTATGTGTGCGTGTGTGTGGTTCTGGGGCAGTGTTAGATTTGAAACTCATTGTGTAAGAGAGAGCACACGTAGAGGAAATCAGTTTAAATGTGAGCAACTGTTAGGGCTTGGTCTAATGGACAGAGAGATATAGTTCGTGGGCAGTTGTTAATGACGTGCTTGAGAATAGAAAAGTAAAGGCATTGCCCGACCCAATAGCATTATAGATCAGTGTGCACAGGAATGGTGAATGGATGGGATGTTCTGTGTGATATCAGATATGAGCTGTGGAGTATTGACTCAGATTTGTTTCTGCAGGTTTGCAGCTGTGAGTGTCCGCAACAAACGAATGCCATCTTTTAGACTGTATTTCACAGCTCATGGTTCAAATAGCAGTTGGGATGAGCCAGTGAAGTATATGCTAGATTTATCAGTAATTATAATTAGGAATGGTCAGGATATAGTGTCAGGAATTGTTTCATGGCCAAAGGGATCACCACTGTTGTCATTTGTCTATTTCAGCCTCAGATATTAGCCGGGGATGAGATGGAGTCAGAGGAAGGAAATGCAGTTTGTAACCAGAACAGAAGATAGTGACCTCAATGCTTTCAATATTTAGCTAGCAAGTGCAGTGATACAGTGAATCGTGGTTCACAGCTGAAACTGAGCAGGTTAACATAGCAACCCATGAGTAACACTACCTGAAGCAAGGAGGGAGAGAGTGAATTAACAATTTAGTCGTGGTTTGTCAAGTGAATTTGTGGATTTAGAGTCTTAGCAGGAACAATAACAGTGACAAGGAGAGTAGAGTGAACGAAAGATCAGTATTACTGTCAAACCATGATTTATAGAATTAATGACTGAACAGTGAGACTCACCAGGTACACCAACAAAAGCCAGGATTGGATAATAAAAATATTGTATAATGTAAAGTGCATATTTGATCCGCCACGATACTGACTTTCGATCATAACGTGTAGAAAAATACCAAACAATCCAGTTTAAACCCCTGTCCATTCTTGGGACATTCCAGGCTAATGTTCTCAGATTGTGATCCATTTCTGTAACATTCCAGTCTAATGTTCTCAGATTCTGATTCATTGTTGAAGCATTCCAGACTCTTGTGCTCAGACTCTGATCTCTCTGCCCTGTCTCTCTGGAGCTGCTGATCCCTGTTAACACTGTTGGTGATGCTCCCACCATACTGTGGGATAACACATTGAACGGAACCCACTTATCATTAAAAGATGGAAACCGTCCACTGGGGTAATTGCAACCCATAGAGACTAACATTAATCACAGTCACTGAACAAACAGGTCCAGTTAACTCCTTCCTGACATCATATTTCATATCCCAATAAAAGGGAACATTTACTCGGTGTGGGTGGAATAGATGGGCGTTGCTTAGGGATGGACCATAAATCTTTCAATCTTCTTATTGTTTCTTCCGTGTATGTGGGAATAGTGCCAGAACACTACAGGACTGTGTATATTATATACTGTTTATAAAGGGAGACAGTGGTAAAGTAACAAAACAGCTACATATGGTGACTGGTGGGGTAATTTCCAGAGCCAATAAACCAGGGTATATGTTTTTTGCCCATTGAATTTGTGTATTGTTGCTCCTGGTTTTATGTGCACTGTTGTCAAATTCTTCCATAACCTTGGGACATAATTCAGCGCATCCAGACTGCTGCGCAGGAACAGGAGGAAGTAATTCTGTCCCCATGCCCCTTTTACAAAGGGACGGGAAAGGCCATTTAGCTTCTCAAGTCTGTTACAGAGGGAAAGGAGGAGGCCATTCTGCTTCTTGAGCCTGTTATGCAGTAACTGTTAGTTATGGAGAAGAATAGTCCTAATATAAATTTTAAAGTTGTAAGTTGAGTCAGGCCAACTTTGAACGTTTTATGTTGGCACTTTGGAAAGCTGTTTTGGCGAAGCTATTGGAGGAAAGTGGGAGGCCTTCACAAATGATTTACAGAGTCTAGCGACAGCATATTCCTGTCCATGACCAGGGTAAGGTTGGTAGGTGTAGGGAATGCTGAATGGCGAGCAGAATTGAGGCTCTGTTCAAGTAAAGGCGGAAGCATATGATAGGTACAGACAGTAGAGATCGAATGAATCTATCGTGGTGTACCAGGGATAGGCTAATATCCAAGAGGGAAATCAGAAGGGCAAATTGGGGACACAAGATATCTTTCAAAAATAGGGTAAGGGACATTCCAAAGAGTTTCTACAAATACATTAAGGTCAAAAGAGTAACTAGGGAGAGAACAGGATCCGTTAAATATCAGCAAACTGACCTATGTTTGGAGATACAGGAGATCGGTGAGATGCTAAATAAATATTTTGCATCAGTATTTACCGTAGAGAAGGATATGGAAGTTAGAGAACTTGGGGAAATGAATGGTGATATCTTGAAATTGTCCATAGTACAGAAGATGGATTTTAGTACAATGAAGGGCATGAAGGTTAGTCTGACCTTAGAGTAGGATAATATGCCGGCACGACATCAACGGCTCAAGGGCCTGTACTGTGCTGCACTGTTCTATGATCCATGAACTGATCAGGTGTACTCCAGAATCTATTGGGAAGCTAGCAAAGTAATTGTTCGGTCTCTGGCTGAGATAAGTGTATCATGGACAGTCACAGGGAAGTTTGTGCCATTGTTATACAATAGTTCATAAGGAAAAACCAGGAAACTGTTGACAAGTGGGACTGATGTCATTGGTGGGTAACTTGTTGGAGGGGATTCAGAGAGACAGGATTTACTTGTGTTTGGAAATGTAAATTCCGATAAGGAATAGTCAACATGACTTTGCATGTGGGAAATCGTGTCTCACTAATTTGATTTAGCGTTTTTAAGAAGTGACGAATAAGATTAATGAAGGCACAGAAATAGAACTGTGGAATGGAATATGGACTTTAGTAAGGCATGGTTAGCATGGTGAGATCATATGGAATACAGGGAGAGTTGGACGTAATTGGGTCGAAGGTAATAGATGAAGGAAATGTTTGTGAACTTTTTCTTTGGACTGGAGGCCTGTGACCAGCAGTGTACCACAAGGATCTAATGGATTTTGAAATTTTATATAAATGATTTGGATGTGAATACAATAGGAATGGTTAGTGAGTTTGCAGATAACACCAAAATAGGTGAGGTAGTGGACAGTGAAGATGGTTAACTCAGAGTAAAACGGGACACTGATCAGATAGGCTAAAGGGCCAAGGAGTGGCTGATGGAATTCATATTAGACAAACGGAAGGTGTAGCATTTTGTTGAGGCAAATTGTGTTAGCATTTATAGCTAGAATCCTGAGAAGTGTTTTCAAACACAGACAGCTACATGGACATTATAGAAGCCCTGCAGTGTGGAACCAGGCCATTTGGCCCACCGAGTCCACACTGACCCTCCGGATAACATCCTGACCAACAAACCCAAACGTTACCCCGGTAACTCTACATTTCCCAAAGACAATCCAACGAACCTGCACATCCCTGGATACTACGGAACAATTTAGTGAGGTCACTGAACCTAACCTGAACATTTTTCGCTGTGAGAGGAAAACCAAACACCCAGAGGAAACTCACGCACACACAGGGAGAAGTTGCATACACCACACAGAGAGTCACCAAAGGTTGGAATCGAACCCAGGCCATTGGAGCTGTAAGGCAGTATTGCTAGCCACTGTGCCACTCAATGACCAGCCGCGAGAGAAACTGCATCCTCCCACTTTCTCTGGATCTGTCACATCTGTTCAAATGATGTTGAATTCCAATGCGGTGCTTTCGACAAGCCATCCTTTACCTCCACCCCAGGATTCACGTTCTGAATGACAGGGCCTTAAGCTGTGACTGACACATTGCCTGCTGTTCTGCCCTCACCCCTTCCCCTTCTTCCCAGATCAAGTTGTCCATTAATACTGCAGCATGCAAGATAATTGCTGACCTAAACTAAAACAAAGAGCTGCATATACTGGAGATCTGAAACAAAATCTGTTCGGATGAAGAATCCCCAAATTAAAAATGTCGACTCACTGTCTTCCTAGACAGGATTAGCAAAAAGTGAATTCTGAAAAGAATTCCTGATGAAGGGCTTATGACCGAAACATAGACTTTCCTGCTCCTCGGATGCGCCCTGACCTGCTGTGCTATTCGAGGCCCAAACATTCGACATTTTTCCTTCAAATGGTACCAGACCCGTTGAGTTTTGCCTGCAAACGCTTGTATATCTAATTTCCTGTTTAAAACGTACACATTTTTTCCCTGCAGTATTGACTTTCATGCGCATCTTACACCAGTGTTTGCTTGTACTTCTTGTTTATAACTTCCAGTCAAATTGTTTCTGTGTAATCTGATTGCTGGGTTGAGATGAATGGTAAATTCAGCGAGATATTTCCTGAGGCCTTTCTTGATGTCACAAAACCTCGCTGCACTTTGTTCGAGCAATATATGAATAGGAAAGTTAGAGAAGAATATGGGCCAAGTGCAGGGGAATGGGTGAATGTGGACAGACATTTTGGTTGCTATGGACCAGTTTTGGCTGAATGCCCTGTCTCTGTGCATGACTGTAAATGAAAGTGGTTTTGGGTATAGACAGAGAGGGAAGGATGTGTTCACAGGCTTCAGAATGCTGAGATATACACATTTCGATAGCATCCAGCAAAGTAAGTCAGTATTACCAGGAATGATGGTGAACAGAACATAGGTGTGAGAACAGATGATGGAGAGTTTTGGATGAGGATTTGTTCTGCAGCTCTGTAACTGTGAATGGGGTCAGCAGAGTCTTCAACTCATCCATCTGAATCTTACAATAATTTAGCTTTGAATGGTTTTCATTGGGTGTGACAAGGGGGATTGTCTGCACGAGGCCGAGCTAGTTTCCTGGTGCTATCTTATTGAACTCACCTCATTAACTACCCACCCTACCCCATGGTGTCCCCCTCATTCAATGCTAGCCCGATTTCCCCACCCATCATGGCTGGAGGTACCCACCATCACCTGGGTGCCCATGGATATTCCATTATCCCTGGCACTGGTGCCATCTTTAAAAGGACAATGGGTACTCGATTGAGCTTTCCTCTGTTTGTGGTTGCCATGTACAGTTTACCCAGAGCATAGCAGATGAGGTTCAATTAAGCCACGGTTTGTCAACAGGGTCACAGATGTCCTGGTGGACGGATTAGTACATCTCTTCCAAAGGGGGCCACACCACCAGACCCACCGAGCAAGGTCGGAGCTCACCACCCAGCTCAGTGCAGTATCTGCAATCTGTAGTAATGTCTAGCAATACAGAATAAGCATCGATAACATTTCCCACTCTGCAAGGATAAGGGTAATCGTATGCTCTCTTGTCCCTCACACTCAATGTATGTCTGTTCCAGCACCGATACCTGAACAAGGCTTATGCTCCACCACTCTTACTCCTGCATGAAGCACCCCCTTCCCCCACCCGCCCGTATCTCTTGCCTTTGTAATATCCCCCCAGATTGTAGAATGCTCCGGAGAATGCTGATTATGGAATGTTCCAGATAATATTCCAAATAATTCCTAGTTTCAGGAAAATGACAGTGCCCCAGTGTGTAAATCATTAGGTGAAGGAACAGAGTGTGTTCTTTTTTTAAATCACATGCAATTACAATCCATGATGAGTGCATTCAGTCCTTCAAATGTGCTGTACCATTTAATAAGATCGGTGTGATCTGATTGTCTCCTGGGCTTCACGTTGCAGGAACTTTCAATCATTCAGCCCCAGGTTTCCTGTCACTGATCAGACAACACTCACACACTTTCTACCCTGGGTTTCTTCAAGCATGTGTTCGGGAGGTTTTTCCCATGGGGATTAACCCTCCAAAAATATGTTCCATAAGCTTTTAACTTTCATACAATGGTTAGCATACTTCACACAGACCAATCAAAAATGTACTCATATTTTATAGTTACCGATATCTAATCACAATTAGTAATTCTGGTTATTTCGCTTGGGTCAACTTATTCAACCTTAAGAGAAACCATAATTTGTGGTCTCATTAATGAGCAAGTGGTCCTTTGGGACTCTATTCTATCCATGTTAACATTTTAATTTTTTCAAAAATATTTTTATTCAGAGAAAATCTTTTTAATGCTTCAATGAACCAATAAGTACCCAACTCAAAAAACAATGCAAATTGAACATAATTACACCCATGTGCATATACATAAAAAAAGAAAGGTAAATCAACGGACTGAAGAAAAATAAAAAAAAAAATAAAAATGAATAGTAGAGCTCAGTGTAACAAAACAATAGCTCTCAACCTTCAAAAGCATTAACTAATACACGTTCATTTGTTCGTAATTCTTCCTCTCTGGACATTAGATTCATTAGTCAAGTTCGTCATAGCTATATAAAAGTCCTTATTAGAGTGGCAGATCAGCCTGTACCTTGGTAATTCAAAAAGGGCTGCCATGTCTTATAAAAGATCCTTTATTTTCTGGTGCAACATACCTTTAAAAAAGTCCAAAGGGCTATGCTCCATGACGAGGTTACGGCAACCCAATAGACCCAGGGGGGTTTTCAGACACCCAACACAACAGAACTTGTTTTTTCTGAACACAGAGAGTGAGGGTATTAAAGTAATTTTTCCTAAGCACATCTGTGTAAGGTAGACTATGCAGGTCCAGGAAAAGGGAAAACTGGTCCATCTCCAATTCGGTCCCCAAGATCCTCTCCATCCCATCGAACACACCGCTCCTATAGCGCTGGTGGAAGGTCAACAAGCAATGAGCAAGAGTGTCCATAGTCATTCTGTATTTAAGACATACGCCTATCTTGACTTTTGAGAGAGGATCTGGGGCCAGATAGACGCTGTGAAGAATCTTCAACTACATGGCAAGAGTCTTCTTACAGATCGGAATACTTCTTGCATTTTCACAAATATCCTCCCCTGTGTCCGAAGAGATCTGAACCCCCAACTCTCTTTGCAGACTTCAGAAAGGCGCAAAGTCTCGTCTGAGGACAACTCTCCAACAAATGATCAAGGGTACTGACAGAGGGTGCGTTCTTAGCTCTAAGCACCCTCTTCTTTCTATCGGATCTGTACGGGTCTGTTAAAAGCGTGGTTCTTTTTGAATAAGATCTCTGATCTGATAAAAAGAAAACAAAAGAGATCTCTACTCAGTAGTCTATAGTTACGACTTATATCCTTGTTTCTCCTTCAGATAAATCATCAAAGCAAGATACACCCACGAGTTGCCCATAGTTTAAACATGGAATCCACTATTCCCCTGTCAGAAACGCTGTACACCAAGTTTTGGGGTAAGAAATGAGGTTTGGCTATATTGCCCTCGATCGGACACATTGCCCTCCCTACTTTAAAATTATTGATACTCATTGGGAAATGGCAATACTCCGTAACTCCAGCCTCATTTTGTCTACGAATAGCAGACTAATAAGGGAGCACTTTGCCTTAGAAATATCTTACCATATTGACGCCAAGGCCTCACTAACATCGGGTAACGAAGAGCTTAATTGATAGATTTTAATATCCGGGAGAACTACTCCCCACAAATTGTGTGGTCTTTGTAATTTGGTTAACTTGATAAGGGGTCGCTTATGGTGACAAATTAAAGGGCTAAATCATCCATTGAGTCTCCTAAATGTCTATCTGGGAAACATCAAATAAAGCATTCACACAGGGTATAGCAAACAAGGGAGGGAATTCATTTTAATAAGAGCTATCCGATCTAGCCAGAATATTGGAAGTGCCTCCCATCTTCTAAGGTCTTGTTTAATTTGGTCAAACAAATAGACAAATTCCACGTTAAATATAAGTTCAAAGATAGGATTAATGAATACGCCTAAATAGGGAATAACCCCATAAACCCCGGGACCATTGAAAAAGAAACCAGGTTTCTCCATCGACATCAGGTATTTCCCCGAAATTGCCCATAGACATGGCCTCCGACTTTGTAAAATCAATGGTATAGCCGGAAAAGGCACCATTCGAACTGATGCATTGCATGAGTTGAGGTACCAAAACTGTGGGATTTAACAAAAATATTAGACCATCATCTGCTGACAATGTAATCTTACGTGACTTCTCTCCCACTTCTGGGGCAGAATTGTTGGGGTCCCTGCAGATGGCCTTCACCAATGCCTCAATCACCAACGTAAACAACACTGGCGAAAGGGGTCTACTTTGGACTGCCTAAGCAATATTAATGTTATAGGATCGCACAACATTGGTGAGAAACGTGGCCAGAGGATCGCTTTCAAGGACCATCACCCACTTGATTAAAACTTTGCCTCGACCAAACCATTCCAACGTATACAAGAGATACAGCCACTCAACCCAATCAAATGCCTTCTCTGCGTCAAAAGGGATCACTTATACCTATATAATTTGTTCTGGACACGCTTGGACAATATTGAGTAATCTAATATTGTTGGGAGTATCTGCAGCCCTTTATAAGGTGGTGTGGTCCAGTTTGACAATGGAAGGAAACACATTTTCTAGCCGCAATATAAGGGTCTCAGACAAGATTTTGAAATCAACATTTAAAAGTGAGATGGGCCTATAAGAAGCACAATCTTCCGGTGTCTTCGTTTTCTTAAGAATAAGAGAGACATGAACCTCTCTTAAGGATGGTAGGAGTCAGTCGTGACTATGAGAGTGACTAACATGGTAAGCATCGGCCCTGACAATAGGTTTATAAATTACACGTAAAACTCACTTGGAAATCCGTCAGGATCGGGCGCCTTTCCGCCCTGAAGCTGCTTTACACCCTCCAGCACTGACAATTAAGGCAAGACACTTATTTGTGGGTTACCCCTGGAATATTCAAGTTCTTGAAGAAAGACTCCATCTTAATCCACCGAACCTCATTATGCTCAGTCTAATATAATTCGGAGTAAAATCTCGGAAATGGTGCTTTAACCTTTATGCGATTGCAGGTAAGGGTTCCAGTACCTTCCCTGAGGCAATGGCTTTGAGGCTCTCTTTTCCACGCAAGATAGGCTAACTACTTGCCCGGCTTATCACCATGCTCAAACAGCCTTTGTTTTGCAGAAGGTAGTTCCTTCTTGGCTGTCTGTGTGACCGTGGAATTCATTGTACACCGAAGTGTTGTGATCCTCTGCAGCCTAGCCACCGAGGGTCTATCACAGTATGCCCTCTCGGCTGCCTTCAACCGTGCCTGGAGCAAGCGTTCCTGCTCCAGCATCTGCTGCATCCTCAGGAATAATTATTCCTTTGGCATCAGCCTTAGCAATTTTCCATAGAATGGATGGGTTACTGGTTGGATCTAAATAAATGGCTAAGAAATATCTGAATAAATTGCAGAAATACTCAATGAACTTACTATCCTTAAGAATAAAGGGATCCATTCGGCAGTATCTTGAGCCTGCTATATTACCCTTAATTTTAACCAATTACTGCTGCATGGTCAGAAATGGTAATATTCCCAATTGTATAGAACACCACTGAATCGAAGATTGCTGCAAGGTGAGGAAGAGATCAACCTAGTGTGGCATTTCTGCGGGTTAAAAGGAAAAGGAAAATCCGTATGCATGAGGTGGATCTGCCTCCAAACATCCATCAGCCCCAGTTCCACACAAAAATCCAATAATTGCTGAGATTGTAAAGATGGTACTGGGGGCTTTTGGGCATATTTTCCACCGTGGGTGCAAAAGACAATTGAAGTCTCCTCCTACAATAATGAGCTGCACTGAAAGATTACTTAATTTGGAAAATGCATATATCAGGAATTTCAGGCTGTGCACCAGGGGGCAATAACATTCAAAATACCGTTCCTTCCCCATATATGTTTGAGGATTATGATCCTCCGTGGGTGCCTAGTACAATCTCGTGATGTAAATGGAAGATTCTTCCTATCCAGTACAGCTTCTCCTCTACTCCTAGTATTAAAAGACGAGAAATAAACCCGATCAAACCCGCCCTGCTGTAATGTCACATGTTCCTTGTCATCAAGGTGCATCTCCTGCAATAGGACAATATCCACCCTCTCCTTTTTAAGGCTAGAAAGTACTTCTTTCCTCTTAACTGCCACCCCTTAATGCTACAAATACACCATTTAAGCATGACATTAGCCATAACACACTGGAACAACATTTGAACTCCTGAGAAGAAGAACTTGAATTACAAATCGCTGAGCGTCAATGAAAAACGACTCATAGGCCCTAAAAGAAACATACTAACTAAAGCTACTACAACTAACAAGCTCTCCAAACGTCCCATAACTAAATACATACAAAAAAAAGGATACAACGTGCCAATGGCACTCAGGAGGCGCATTTACCCCCCCCCCCCCCCCCCCCCCCCGCCCACTGGGGGAATTTGCAGGTCACAAATCTTTATCTTCTGCCCCATTATCAATACTGCATCCAGGGAATGAACTGCCCTTAGGTAGACATTCAGTCATCATGATCACCTTCATAACTCCCTCCAGCTTGAGCCGAACCCGACACACAAACTAAGCAAGAGAAAAACGAGTAGTAATATTAATGAAGTTAAAAGTGTGTACTCTCCCTATCCACGACTATAATTTAACACTACTTAATACAAGAAAGATTCAACAAGCTTTCTTTAAAACGAGAGAAACATAATTATCGATATCTATTAAAGCATCCAGCCTGCTTTATAGTGTCCACAAAGTTTTCGCGTCCTCTGGAGTGTCAATGGATCTATTGAAAGATCCACCAGTGCGTAGAACTATTGAAAGCATACGGAGCACCGCTGCGTTCATGAAGGAGTACTGAATCTCAAGTTCCCTTAGTCTTCTCTTGATATCATCAAAAGAGTTTCTTTCCTGAATCACTGCCGCTGAAAAGACCTGAAAGAACATAATCCTGGAGCCCTCGTCGGATCTTTTCCCTGTGTTCTAGAAGCTTCCATAAGTCTTTGATTGTCTCTGCAACTACGTAATCGCACAAGGACAGGGTGAGGGCGCTGGTCTGAGCCTGACCTGCGCTCCGTAGTCCGATGAACTGCCTCACTCTTCACCCGTCCCTCTTCAGCTTCGAAGTGAAGGAACACGGCAGCCAGTTCTGGAAAAAAATCTCACTGGCTGAACACCTTATGTCTCCAGCAGACCGATGATATGAACATTCTTCCTTCTGCATCTGTTTCGAGGTCGTCACCTTGTTCAGCTAAGGTACGGACCTGTTTTTCAAGGGCGAGGATCCGTTCCTTAGAGGAATCGATCACAGACTCTGTCCCTGTAGTTTGGCGCTCGACCTCATCCGTTCTGTTTCCAAGGCTTTCAATTTGCTGCTCATGTTTGTGGAGCACGGCTGAGAGTGGTTCTAGCCTCCTGCTTAATTTTTCTTCAATCATGCCTTCAATCATTTCACATAACTTGGTGAACTCGGTGACCAAGACCTGGTGAGTAACTGGGCCATCGAACGAGCAGAGGGGGTTGCAGATGCGGCCACAGGCATGCTGACAGCTTCTGACGGGTGCACCGCTTGTTGGGACTTACTTGATCCTTTCCCATGTTGTCATTTCCACTTGACAAAATGGCATTAGTAAGGATTCTATAGCTCTTTTAGTGTTAACGTTTAAGTAAATGACTGTGGTGGGGTGGGGTTGAGCATCATTGTGATGCAGACCTCAGCAAAGCAGACCTTTCAGATCTCTGCCATCTTGTTTCCCCTTTAAAACTTTATCGATGTTATCCATTTCGTTTAATTCCTGGATATTCTGGAGCTGTGTCATTCAGTACCACTGTCTACATTTTCCCCACAATGCACATTACTGCTCACTCCTCGATAACCCTTGAATCCTTTGTGATTTGTGAACCTTGCCTCAAAAATATTCAATATCTCTGCCTCCTATGTTCTGCTGGGAAGAGTGTCCAAAAGACTCACTACACTGAGAAAACAAAGATAAACCGACTCATCGGAATGTGAGATTAGTTTTAGTTTTGCATTCTTATCTGAGAAAGGATATAGTAACACTGGAAGCAGTTCTGAGGTGTTTCACTTCATTTATTCCATGCATGAAGGGCTGATATTATGGAGACTTTAACAGGTTACCCTTAGAATGAGAGCTGATCTTATTGAAATATACAAAGCCTTGAGGCGAGTGGATAAGGTATATATCGACTGGGATTTGAATAGCCCAAACTTGATCCCGTTGTCATTAAACAGTGTGGAAGCAGGACATTCGACCCATCCAGTCCACACTAACCCACTGAACAGTATCCCATCCAGACCTGTCCCCCTACCCTATCCATGTAGCCCTGCAATTCCCATGAATAACCCACTTTACCTACACATCCATGGTCACGCTCCGCAATTTAGCATGGCCAATCAAACTAAGCTGCACATCTTTGAACTGTGGGAGGACACTGGAGAACTGGGAAGAAACCCACACAGACACGGAAAGAATGTTCAAACTCCACTCAGAGTGTCGGACGAGGTTGGCATTGAGCTCAGCTCCTTGTTGATATGAGGCAGCAGCACTAACCACAAATCTAACATGCTGCTCCGTTAGCCCTATTAGTTATCTGCGGCTGACGAAAGAAATCTGCCTGACTTGTTCCTGTCACTAAACCTGACCCACGCTGAGACCTTTATCATCGGTCATATCACCAACCTGGTTACATTTAAAATTTGTTGTGAGCAGTGGAGGAGTGGGACTAGAAAAGGAAACAAAGACACCCTCCATCCTCAGTCAGAACCGGAGTTAGTAAAAATTCACAAAGTGGGATTTCATTCAAGTGGGAATTCTCGTTCCCAGAAGTTTGGGATGGCTGAATCGTTATATTAATATTATATAATATTATATGATGTTTTTATGGCTTTGTCTGATTTTACATAGACAAGTGAAACAGGGATAATGCTGCATGGAGAGAAAAGTGCAGAAGGGAGCACAATGAGATGAGCCATGACCTTACTTGCTGGTGGAGTAGTGTTAAAAGGCCGATTGGCCCACTCGTGTCCCTCATCCCTATGTTCTGATGTTCGATTCAGCCCTCCGGACCTGCTACACACAGGCAGATTGAGGTCACGCCGATGGTTAAGTGTAGTTTCGGAAATGCACTTGGAAATTCCAGGCTTCGTCAGGAAGTGACCCCGAGCCGCAATCCCTTTTTCCAGGCTTCCCCACTCTGTAACTTCTGCTCTGGAATTGCTCAGAATATAGCTCCCATATCCCATCCAGGGTTAACTCAGGCAAATTTCCTCCTCTCCCAAATGCAACATTGTACAACACGACTTCCAGGAAAATAACCAATTACTTTCCAAAAACATAACGTAAAAACTTAAGAAGTAGGGACATGAGTCGGATATTCGGCCCCTCAGGCCTGAACTCTCATTCAATAAGAACATTTCTGATGTACTTCCGGGCTCAACTCCACTTTCCTACCCAATTCCCTGTATCCATCCACAACTCTCTGGGTTAGGGAATTCCAGACATTCACTGCCTTCTGAGAGAGTTCATCATTTTTCACCTCAGATTGAAATCGATGTTCCTTATTCGGTATCTACAGCTTCGTGTTCGAGACTCAGGGGAAACACCTTCTCAGCATCTACCTAGTCAAGCTCCCTCTGTATCTTGTACATTTCAATAATATCACCCTCATTCATTTCAACCACAATGAATAATCGCCTCACCATTGGAGATGCATTCAATAATTCATTCCTTTCATCCCAGGAAGCCGCCTCATGAACCAACCGAGTTACCTGCTGCATCACCATGCTGACGTTATGATTCATACACAGGAACACTCCAATCCCTTTGTACTTCTCCTTATTTGGGAGTCCTCTTCATGAAATAACAGCCTGCATTTTGGTTCTCAGTGTCATCCACAAACTCGGATGTATATTGCACTCAGCTCCCGCCATCAGGCTATCAGTATAGATTGTAAATAACTGATGCCATCGGCCTGCTTTTTGTGGTAATCCAGTAGATATGTCTTTATCATAAAGATCCATTAATCCTGACTCTCCGATTTTTATGTGTTAAACAACTATCATCCCATAATATATCATAATATATTATTCATCATATACGAGCCTCTGTCTTGTGTCAGAACGTTTATTTTGTGATACCTTGTGAGAAATCTCTGGAAAGTCTCATGTTGACCAGTTCCCTTTATCAAATCTGCTTGTTATTTTCTCAGGGATTCCTGATGAAGGGTTCCTGCCGAAACATTGATTTTCCTGCTCTTTGGATGCTGCCTGACATGCTGTGCTTTTCCAGCATGGCTCTAATCTTGACATTCTCAGGGATCTCCAAAAAATAATTTGTATGATTTTACAGGACAAATATAGTTTCCCCTTCACAAACCATGCCAACTCTCCATTAAGCTTTTCTAAGTGCCCTGCAATTCCTTCCTTAATAACAGGTTCTAGCAGATTCCCAGCAATAATGGTTAGGCTAAATTGTTCCTGCCTTCAGTCCCATTCCTTTCTTGAAGACAGGCGCCACATTGGAGGTTCTCCAGTTTCACTTGAACACTCCTGTAATCCAGAGAATTAAGGAATATTTCACACAGTGCCGCAAGTCACTCTGTGACCACTTCTTTTAAAATTAACTATGGATTACTGCTGACCTGTCTATCCTTATTCTTATCTGTTAGTTAAAAACCTTGCTCATTTTGTTAGAGACAGTTCAATAATTTCCCTCCTATTAACATTTTGTTTATACCATTGACATGCTTACAGTGCCTTCCCCATGCGAAAATACTGGTGTAAATTATCTGCCTGTTCCCTGTGGCCAGTTCTCCAGTCACCCCCTCCAAATGGCCTCAATGTATTTTCCTCACTTCACTTCTGACTCAGCTCACACACACACATCTTCAAGATTTTCTTATGTAGACGAAAAAGCTCATGATGCTTGTTTTTATATTTCTTACCAATTTATTACATCTTATATTTTCGTACATTTTCCTCACTTTCTCGATTCATAGTCATATCGTGCACAAACAGAACATTTGGTCAAACTTGTCCATGCTGATCAGGTTTTCGAAATTAAATTAATCCCATCTGTCTGCACTTGGCCTATATGCCTCTTCACATTTCCCATTCATACGTTGATCTAAATGCCCTTGAAATATTGTAGCTGTACTGTGCCTCTGGCAGCTAATTCCATATATACATCACCCTCTGTGTAAAAAAAGTTGCCCCTTTGTCCCTTTCAAGTTTCCCCCCTTTCAACTTAAAGCTATGCATCTGTGTTTGAACTCCCCGATTCTGCAGAAAAGACCTTGGCTATTCACCCTCTCCATGCCTCCCATGATATTATAAACTTCTAGATACCAACCCCTCAACCTCGTATACTCCTTTTAATAGGAGATCAAATGTTTAATGATAAGCACTGCAAATTTGAAAGAATATTAAAAATGACAAGTAAAGAAAACAGCCCAAACTTCACACTGTTAGTTTTGTTGTATGTTACAAAACTAAGGCAGCATGAAACTCTTATTAGTGCCAATAAGTGGTCAAGCACCTGAATTCCTTAGTGTGAACGCAGTGATGATGTATACTGTGAAAATGTATATATCTAGATCTATTTAATACTACCTGGTCAACATTCTCCCTCCTGTTCTCCCTATGACCTTGTGTGGTTGTGTCTTCTTTATCTTACACTCAGTTAGAGAGAACCCGTTTCCTCCATTCACACCTTAATTTAAACCCATTTTGCATCATCTTCCCGTTCACCACTGCTAATAGCCCGTTTATCTTTTTCCACGCCCTTTTTTCCAAGTCAACCATCCCCAATCACCGACAAGGGATTAGAAAGCCCAGTTTCCAACCCTTTTCAGTTCTGAACAAGTCACACTGGGCTCACTCTGCTTCTCTGTCACTGCATATTCTGCTAGACCTGCTGAGTTTCTCCAGAAACGAATAGGCACAGCACAAATTTTCAATTAAAGAAATAGCGAAGGATACTGGAACAAAAAAACACAAAAAATGCTGGAGAAACTGAGAGCTTCGTAAAAGGGTCAATGGACCCGAAAAATGAACTCCGCATTCACTACAGAAGATGCCGCCAGACCTCCTTTGTTTCTTCAGCAATTTCTGTTTTTGAACAAGTTCCAATGACGTGTGTGAAAGCTGCTCAAACGCCCTGCCCAACACGGAGCGCCCTACACTGGGAACTGAACGATACCGCAAAGTTCACACATTCATTGGCTCTGAAACATCAAAAGGCTGGCATCACTGACACCACAAAGCTCTTAATCATGGACAGGGAGAAAACGAGAGGGCAACGCATTCAATTCAAACACTGAAGATGGCATTACGAGAAAGGAAAAGATTCAGATGAATATGTTAAAGGGTTTGAGTAATGTAACAAATTAGAAGCATGACACCAAGGAGAGACCCTCAGCAGAATGATAATATTAAAATGGAAGGATTCCTGCATCAGACACCAGGTGAGGTCACTGAGTTCACGGCTGATGGGTGAATGGGTCCAGATGTGAACTGGGGGACAGTCAGCAGAATTGAATTGCAGATATTGCAGCTCAACCTGGGCATTCATGTGATGCTATAGACAACAGCAGCAACAGAAGCAGGATTGTATTCAAACATAATCTATAACATTTTCCCCAGGATATTCCATCAGTCTATAAGTACCATCAAGCCGAGTGATGGTCCAGTGTCGCGTGTGGGTGAACATGCCAAGGTCAGAACCAGGAGTACCTAAAGCTGATGACAAACCATTAAAGCTGCCGCACTTGCGTGGTTTCATTCCAAACAGCAGAACTAACATCTAATAGAGAGGACAAAATGATCCCAAGACCAACAGATCAGATCTAAGCTCTGCAGTGCTGCCACGTCCAGACATAAATGTCGGTGTACTTGTAAACAACTTACTGGAGGAGAGGACTCCAGAAATATCCCCATCTTAAGTAAAGGAACAGCCCTGCACATCAGTGAAAAATAGAAGGATGGAGTATCAACACCATCCTCAGCCAGAGGTGTTGAATGGATGATCCACCTCACCCTCGTCATGATGCCCACAGAATCACAGATGGCAGTGTTCAACCAATTCTATTCGCTGCATGTGACATGAAGAAACAGCTGAACCCAGCAGATACGACAAAGACAATGGGCCCTGACACCATTCCTGCAATAGGACTGAAGACTTGTGCTGCACATAAACTGTGTCCCTGGGGAAGCTGCTTCATTCCAGCTCCAACTGTGACAACTCCCTGAAAATGTGGAAAAGTACTCAACTATATCCCGTCCCCTAATGGATGAATAATTGCATTCTGACAATTTAACACTCCCTCAGTCCCTTCACGATAATGAAATTGGTGGGAGGTCTTTTTGACAGGGCTGTCAAGCAGTACAGAAATAACCTGCACAGTGTGGTTTCGGATAGGTTCCTATGTGGAGATGGTGCTGTTGTGGAAATGTCACTGATTACTAATCCAATACAGGATAATGCTTTTGCAGCTTGTGGAAGTTATAAACAATTAATACAATATCAAAATCTAGAATCTGGTGTCAGTAAGAGTGACCTTCCACCAGTGTTATGTTTAAACTTCGATCTCCTACCCCAATGTACTTTCAGGAAGTGAATCTCCCATGTTTTCCTGGTCTGGCCTACGAGTGACTCCAGACACACAGACATGTGATCAACTCTTCAATGGTCTCTGAAACGGTCAAGCAAGACACTATTGTATCAAACTGCTCTGAGGTCTTAAAGGATAAAACCGGACAGAATACCCAGCCCCAGCATCGGTACCGGAAAAGGGAATGGGAAACACAGACCTTTTGACCCTGCAGAGACCTCACCTCTGAGAGCTTGCGACAACATTTATAGAGCTTTCCCACAGACTGCACAGAAACATGGGGAAAGGAGTAGGCCATTCGACACATTGAGCCTCCCCCATTCTTGTTCATGGAGAAAATCCCCTCATTGCAGTTTTCCCGACACAGTGTTCATATCCCGCAATATGTTTAAACACTGTTAAATATAAAATAAGAACTGCTGACGTCTCTTTGGTCCATCAATTTTGCTCCTCCATTCAATATACAGGCAGTTCTCTGATAGCGCGTATTTATTAAATACGATTTCGCTGCAATGCGATTCGTGAATTGCGCACCTTTTTCTATAAAGTGAACTCCCGTTCACTGTGACGCGATTCCTTGCCAGGCACCAGCTGAACAACAAAACCCAGCCTCAGGATCCTCTGTCTGCAAAATGCACAATCAATGTGTTCAGCTAAAACAGGAATGTAATCGCTCTGCAAACCTTGAAACTGAGCCTGAAACTGGGAATATTAGTCTATATTTAGAAAGGACTTTATTTAAAACCGGAGGAGATTCTTGGGGAGAACTGGATACCGCATCAGCATCACGTGGTCGGTCAGCCCTGAATGCCTTCTGCTGAAGAGCTTGGTGAAAGGTACAGGGCTGTAGTCAGTGACTGTAGTGTGAAAGTGTTACATTCAGAGCACTATTGCATTAAAATATATGATTTAAAGGTTTACTTAGACTGTGCTAGTGTGTGTATGTTAGACTAACTTTAATTTTTGATTTTTACTGATATTTTGTGATTCGCTCCTTCCTGTTTTTTTTTTCCCATTGACCCCATTATTAATATTGCACGATTTTCTGTAACATAGTATTGCACAGATATACAGCTACCGTGACATTGGAGAATGACCTGTAAAGATATCTGATCCTCTATCTTCATACCTTACTCTTGCTCGCTCCATATCCCTTTACTGTATAGAAATCTTTATTTATATTCAGTGCCTTGGTTTACACAGCCTGACCTGGGAGACTATTCCCCAGGTTCACCAGTCTCTGAGTAGAGACATTTATTCTCATCTCAATGCAGAGTGGCCTGTCTGTATCTAATAAGTCCCTTGTTTTTGATGTCCCACCGAGGGAAATTATCACCCCTGCTTCCAATCTGACTCGTCCTGACAGAATTTTCTGTATTTCATAGAGATCTCCACTAATTTTCCTAACCCATTGGAATACAGGCCCAGCCACACCAGACTCTTCTCCCACAAGAAGCCTGCCATTCCAGAGATCAGTCTGGTCATTCTTCGCTGCTCTCCCTCAATGTCAGGTTTGTCCTTTATAAGACAAGGAGACCAAAACTGCACACAATACTGCACAATGTTCGAAATGAGATCTCACCAAGGCCCTGTCCAGCTACAGTAATACACCATTATTCCTGTATTCAAATACCCCTGAAATGAAGGTGAATACACGATTTATCTGCCTACCAGCTTTCTGTTCCTGCAATATTGCTTTCAGTGACTGGTGTACAGTGAGATCCAGATCCTTTTCAATGTTACAGCTCCCCATTTGTTGGGTCTGTGTATACTGGTCAGCGTGCCAATTCAATTCCCAGTATTGACTTCTGCTTTCAGATCTCACTCCCCTGCACTGACCTCGGAGGGCTGCAGAGATGGAAACAAGAATGCAGCTTAAGTTCCTTTATAGATAATCGTTTTTCAAAAAAAATCCCTTTTCAAATGATAGGCTCCCGTTCTGTTATTCCCATCAAAGATCACAACATCACATATCCCCCGCTCCCCTCATTGCTCTTCATCTGCCACGTATTTGTCCAGACACTCCACTTGTCTCAATCACCTTGCAGTGTTTTTGACATCCTGCTCACCCACTCACAATCCGATATTCTTTAGTGCCATCAGCAGACTTGGACATATTGTATTTGATCTCCTCAACCAAATATATGATGTGTATTGGGAATAGCTGGGGCCCAAGCCCCAGTCCTGCTATATCCACTAAGGGTTCCACTCGAAACAAAACTTGTTTATTTCTACTCACTGCTTCCTGCCATTCTAAAGCCGTATTAGCTCTCCCATTCTAAAGCCGTATTAGTTCCAGTCCCATATGATTTTAATTTGCATAATTGGCTTGGGACTTTATCAAAAGTCTTCCTGAAAATCGAATCGTATTGTATTGATTGCTTCTCCATAAGTATGCTAAAAGTCACTTTCTCAACTATTATTCCCATTTGATAAATATCTGTTGACCTTGTCTGTGCTCATTACTTACAGTTACAATACTTCCTCTAAAACTCTTTGGTTGCTAATTTCATTCTATTCTCATTTTTTCAACAAACTAATGTTCGCTAGTATTGTTGGGAAGTTTTCTTTTTTGTTTTGTTTTCTTCTGTGAAGACATAACTGAAGTATTTGCTCCATAGTTCTGCCTTTTCCCTGTCCTCAATTCTCTGTTATCAAACTGTAAGAAAGCTGCACCTTTCTCCACTTAATTTTGCCATTGACATATTTTCAGAAGATATTACAAGTTCAATCTTAAAACCCTTGTTTAATATACTCTTCAGAAGTCCATCAATTCCTATCTTAAACTACTCAATGATTGACCTTCCACAGCCATGCAAACACAAAAGCACAGACTTTGTACCATCAGAAATATCGCACGGTCTACATTAGCACCACTTTCCGACACAAGACCCGTAGCCGTGAATCTTATGGCAGTTCAACTGCACAGCCGTATATTTTATGATTGTTGTGAAGTTACCATGACAACTCCTCTCTCAGGAAGGGCATTCCTGACCCCAACACCCTCTGGGTGAAAAACAATTCTCAATTCCTCTCCAACTCTCAAACACATCACTTTTAAATGTGCTCCATTATTCTTGGACCTTTGACTGAAAAGAACAGCTGCTGTCTATCCATGTCCCTCGGAACACTATCCTTCCGAATCACGGCCCACTCAGCCTTCTCTCCTCCAAACTAAACAACCCGTGCTGATCCAGCCTCTCTCTATAGCTGATTTGCTCTATCCGTGGGAACTTCCTGGTAAATCTCCTCTGAGCCCCCCTCCACTACAATCAGATCCTTTCTGTAATGTGGTTCCCAGAACTACATACAGTATTCCATCTTGGCCAAACCAAAGTTCTGCACAGCTCTTATAATCTATGTCCTGGTGAATAAAGGTTATGTTTACGTCCCCGATGCTTTCTCAAATTGTGTATTAACCTGTTTAGTCACATTCAGGGATGTGTGGAGAAGCACCCTCTAAGCCTCCTCCTGTGCTGCCATTCATTGAGTACTCCCCTGTCTGAGTACTCCCCTGTCTGAGTACTCCCCTGTCTGGTTCCTTCTTCTAAAGTTTATCATTTCATATTTATCAGGGTTACATTCCATCTGCTATTGATCTGTCCATCTGACCATTCCATCTGTATCTTCCTGTAACATAAGGCCTTCCTCCTCACTGCCAACCACCCGGCCAATTTTTGTATCAAACATAAACTTAGTTGTCATAATCCCGCCAACCCGGTCTGTATTCAAAGCTGCATCATTTATGAGTACCACAAATATGAAGGTTATAGTTCACACAACACCAGGTTATAGTCCAACAGGTTTATTCGGAGGCACTAGCTTCGAAGGGCTGCTTCTTCATCAGGTGTTATCACTTTCAAAGCACGTGCCTCTGAATAAACCTGCTGGACTTCCACCTGATGTTTTGTGATTTTTAGGTTTGTGCACCCCAGTCCAACACCAGCACCTACGAATCACAAATAATAAGGGACACAGCACTGATCCGTATGTTACACCATTGGACACCGGTCTCCAGTCACACTAATAGCCTTCAACCACTACTCTCTGTCTCCTTACACTAAGTTAATTTGGATGCAAATTGGCAAGTCACTAATGACTCCTACCTGTTCCCTTGTTATTATTTCCTGCTTGACACACTTGCAGAATATCTGGGGATTCTCCCTAATTTTACCCTGCCAGCAGGTTTCTATGCTCCTGTTTTAGGCAGTTCTCACCGAGTGTTGAATTTCCTCATTATTAAGGTCTTAAGTGGCCAAACCCTTATCTTGCTTTTATTTGCATTGAATGAGGACGAGACAGCCAGGGAAGCGTTCTGTTCATTTCCAAATTGTCATATGCTTTGTGAATTTTCTAAATTTCACTGTGACCCACCTCTCATTCTTTGAAACTCTGGAGAACATAGGTCGAGTTTCCTCATCAGGCAACCTCGCCATCTGTGGCATTAATCTGGAGAACGTCCATTGCACTTTTTTTTTGTGGTCAGTATATTCTTTCTCAGATTGGGTCACCAACACTGTACACAATGGATGCAGATTTGGAATGGTCATTTCCAGGCATTTCATTACCTTACTAGGTAACATCTTCAGTGGACCTCATACGAAGCAATGCTGAAAATTCCTGCTTTCTATTTGTATGTTGAGGTTTCTTTGAGTTGTTGATGTCATTTCCTGTGGTGATGTTATTTCCTGTGGTGAAGTCACTTCCTGTTGCTTTTCTCAGGTGTTGGTAGATGGGGTCTAACAACCAATAGCACATCAAGTTAGACATCTGTCAGAAATACATACGGATTCTCTCCAGTGTTGCTGTTAAGTTCTAAACATCCAGTATCACACGCTGTATAATAGATTCCAATAGTTTCCCTTCAGATGTCAAGTTAATTGGTCGGCAGTTCTCCAAACTATGTCTTCTTCCCTTTATAGATGCTTGGATCCTTTCCATTAATCTTTCGTGCTTGGACCCTTTCCATTAATCTTTCGTGCTTGGACCACGTTTACTAACTTCAATTTATCCGCAATGGATTCCAGCCTCTGCAGAATGCACAGGAAATTAAAACAGTCTCGACAGTGCATTGAATACTTCTATTACTGATTTATGCCTGGCATTTTAATATGAAGTACATCAGGCTTGTCAGACTTAGCAATGCTCAATCCAGTTACACTTTCACATATTACCTTGTTACTGATATGAATTCACTTTATGTCTTTAGTTGCACAAGCCCCACAATATCACTGGGTATTACTGGGTGATTTGTGGATCTTCATCCATGAAGACAGATGCATAGTAACTGATTATTTTCTTGACGATTTCCCTGTTCTTCACAATAAACTCTCCTCTCCTGATTACAAATTTCCATATTTGACCTTGCTTTTATTTTGTTTCCTTTGAAATACAGATTGTAGATTTATGGAGTGTTTTTGTTCCTGTTTGTTAGCATTCATGTTCTCTTTCTGATTTCCTGATCAGTTTCAAGGCCCTCGTTTCTGGATCGTGAATTTCTGAAAATTCTCAGGTTTCCACAATGACTGAAATTCTTCTGAAGCCACTTCCTATGATTAATACATTTTCGAATTTGTTATGTTAAACGTCATTGTGTCACTTTTCCTTTCTTTAGTGTTTGTACCTGAAATAAATAGACGTATTTTTCAGACTTTGTATTTGTATGAATCTCCTGGTCTGACTTGATATATTCAGGAACACTGCAGGAGGACAGAGAATGAATTGTGGGAGACCTGGCTGATAGTTTTGCATCATCTCTGATCAACGGGTGAGGTCCCGGAGGACTGGAAGGTAGCGAAACCTGTGCCCTCTACTCAAGAAGGGTTACAAAGAAAAACCTGAGAACTATAGACCAGTAAACCTAAAATCTGTTTAGGTATCTTAATGGAAAAGGTTCTGAGAGATAAGATATACATGCATTTGGAAATACACGGTGTGATTAGGAATAAGATTAGAGTAGTGCTGGAAAAGCACAGCAGGTGAAGCAGCATCCGAGGAACAGGAAAATCAATGTTTCAGGCAAAAGCCCATCATCAAACTCAGCACGGCTTTGTGCATGGGAGATCATGGCTCACAAATTTGTTCGAATTCTTTGATGATGTGACTAGCAAATTTGAGGAGGACAGGGTGGTATACGTAGTCTATATGAGTTCCAGTAAGGCCTTCAATAAGGGGTTCCACATGGTATGCTACTCTAGAGGGTTAGATTGCATGAAATTTAGGAGGAGCTGCCAAATTAGATACAAAATTGTCTTGATGGTAGGAAGCAGAGGGTCAATGTGGAAGGATGCTTGTCAGACTGGAGGCCTGTGAGTAGTGGAATGCCTCACGGGTTGGTGCTGCGACCACTACATATTACATATATCTATGATTTAGATGAGAATATATAGGCATGATTTGCAAGTTTGAAGATGACACGAAAATAAGCAGCATCATGGAGAGTGAGGAAGGTTATCAGAAATTTCCGAAAATACAGCAGTATCTTTATCAGCTGTAGAAGTGGCTGAAAAATGGCAACTGGATTTTAATATAGATCAGTGTAAGTTCTTGCATTTTCGAAAGTCAAATCAAGGTTGGAATTTCATGGTGAATGGTTGGGTCCTAAGGAGTGTAGTGAAACAGAGGGCCCTTGGAATTCAGGTGCATGGCTCTCTGAAAGTTGATTCAAAGATAGACATGGCAGTGAAGAAAGCTTTTGGCGCACTGGCCTCCATCAGTGTATATCACTAAGTATGTAAATTAGGGAGTTACGTTGCAATTATACAGGATGCTGGTGAGACCATACTGGGAGCGTTATGATCAGTTTTGTTCACTTTGCTATGGGAAGGATGGTATTAAACTGGAAAGAGTGCAGAAGAAATTTACAAGAATGTTGCAAATGACTCAATGGTCTGACTTATAGGGAGAGGTTGGACAAGCTAGGACTTTTTACTTTAGATGTATGAGGCTGAGGGGGAATCTGATAGAAGTGTATAAGATCATGGGCGGGATGGACAGAGTGAATGCACTGAATTTTTTTTTCCCAGGGTGAGGCAATCACGGATAAGAGCGCATCAATTTAAGGTCAGAGGGGAAACAATAAAAGGGAACCTGAGGATCAACTGCTTTTCACACAGGGGTGATACGCATATGGAATGATGTGCCAGCGGAACAGGTTGAGGCGGCAACATTTGCAACATTTAAAGGGCATTTAGACAAATACACGGACAGGAAAGGATTAGAAAAATACAGGGCAATGGGATTAGGGTGGATGGACATTTTGGTCGGAATGGACCAATTTGGGCCGAAGGGCCTTTTCCGTGCTGTCGGACTCTATGACTCTAACAACCATTGCTTGTGTACTACTGAATGTTATATTGTACTTTCCCAATTCACTGGAGCGAACTTGACCCTCCAGGTTACCATGATGTTTGACCAGAATGCTCAAGCATTCTATTTTATATGCAGACACCGTGTAAATAACACCTTATTAATATCACTATTCCTTAAAATCTGTTTCAGAGCAAGGTTATTAATTCATCCTTCTGGTCACACAACACCAAATCCAAAATAACCTGCTCTCTAGTTTGCTTCACAACATACTCTTCAACCCAACTCATATGCACTTACCGAATTTACCTTTCACAGCGGGAGCAGTCACTTAGTTAATGCAGTTTAGACGCAACTTGAGACTAGCCAACAAAACTGCAGTATTCATGATACTTGCATATCTAATTTCCAGAGCATATGATGCTCAGATTTCCTGCAACCGTTTTGGTTTCGATATATAACACACCAATATTTGCATCTCCTGGCTATCTTTAAGCTCTAGCTAAACTGATTCTGTGGAATCTGAGGGTCAGCTCTGTGTCATTATTAATGATAGACTTGGACAAGTCATTCAGGGACGCTCACCTCGACACTGAGATGATCTGAAGAAATACAGGACAAGCATAAATAACCTTCCCACTCTGTCAGGATAAAGGTCACCATATTCTCTCTGCTCCCTCACACTCACTGTGTATCTGTTATAGCACCTACCCCCAGACAATCCTCATGCTCTATTTCCAAATAAGACTCAGGCAGTACCACTCTCACTGTTGAATTCAGCAACTTCCTTCCCACATTTTCTCTGTCACCTATGCAATACACCCCACACTAATAACACTATCGACTGACTCATTCCGGACACCTCATAACTCCCCCCAGCCCCACCTACACCAGCACTAACTGCAGGGCCACCCACCCCTGCCCTCCCTCCCTCCCTCCCTTTCTCCCATTCCAAGAGATACAGCTGGGAATAGGACAGAAATGGCCAAGCCAGGGAAAAGACTTTGTCTATTTATCCTACCCATGCTCCTCAGTGAAGAATAAAGAGTTCCCAATATCCATTCCCTCACCCGCCTAACACCGCCATATGGAGAGGACCCTAGTACAAGATGGACTGGGATAAATCGCGTGGAGTTTCTGAAACATCCATATCCCACTGACCGATTAAGGAGCAGTGCTCAGTGAAAGACAATTCTCACTTTAAACCCACTGGTAGTTCCAACGACAGTCCTTTCACTTCCCCCCCACCCCGCCAAATATAGATGCAGACACTGAAATCCACAGAATTACTGGTAAACATCCCAACATACGAACAAACAATACATACAAGGGGACAGGCAGACTCACAAGTAGAAACACACACAGACATATAGAGTCACACACAAATAGACACAAACACAGATAAAAAAAAACCTTCACTGCCTGTGTGTTGTAAGAGGGGAAACATGTCTTGACATTTATTCCAGGGAACTTCTTATATCAATATGTAGCAGATACCAAAATGAGTGCCAGAAGAGCAGTGAACGTGTAGGGCTAAACCCAAGAAAGTTAGTAGAAGAACAAAAATGGGGTTAACAAAAACATTTGCAGGCAATAGTTTCAATAATCTAAAGACATTTTATCGGTTTATTAAGGGCAAGAGGTTAACAAGAGAAACAATAGGGAGTATTTGGGCCCGAGGAAGCAGCCTTTGCACAGAGCCAGAGAATATTTTAAACACGGATTACATATCGGTCTTCACTTTGGAGAAGCAGTTCCTGGATTCACTGTGAGTCCCTAATAGAGTGCTTTGAGCAAATTGACACACAAGCGAGGAAGAATTGGAAGTTTATGCTGGATAAAAAGCGGGCAAGTCCCTAGATCCGAATGAACTGTACCTTAGGCTGATGTGGAAGATGAGGGCAGAGATTGCAGGCTCCTAAACGTCGGGTTTTTGATTTTGCATCTGGCCACAGAGGTGTTGTGATCGAATAGGACAGCATTTAACCAATGTTCAATTTCCACACAGTGCTATAAAAAAAGCCATGGGTTTAAAGAACACCAAGTCTCACATCAGTGGGAGCGAAACAACTGTAGAAAATTGTGAAGGCAGTTGAGGCTGGATCACTAAATATCTTCAAGGCTGAGGTGGACAGTTTTTTAAACAAGTGTTACGAGGAAAATGCAGGAAAGTGGAATGGAGGGTTATCAGAATAAATATACGCTAATTAAAATGAAAAGCAGAATCAGTGAGCGGATTGGCATAGTGCCACTCATGACCAATGGTCAGGTTTTTTTTTCCAATAGCCTGTATTGAGTGGAATTTCAACCTCTCTCCCTGGGGAGTGAGACACAGTTTGGAATGCAATCAAGAGATTCAAGGTATTCATAAATGCAGTACCATTAGGCAGAAAATACCAGAGGACTGCGACAACGCGGATTGGATGTCGGGGGAGTATTTGCTTCAGCGCAGTCACCACGACCAGAAGGAAGACCTCAGTAAGGCACCTTCTAAGGTCAAGAAGTGACCTGCACTGACGAAAAGAGTGTGTATGTGGTGTGAAGGAGTGCTTAAGACCCAATCACTACATCACTGTGGTGACTCCCTTCTTCCCTCGCCAAAACTAAATGTGGAGCGGTCCATAGATATGCTATCAGGAGCAGAGTAGGTCGTCGTGCTTTGATTTGAGCGGTTTCAGTGAGCAGCAGCTCAGCAAACGGTGCCGATAAGTTCAGGTAAACTCGTTTTAACTCTAGTCTTACAGCAGTCGAGATGGCAGTTTGGGCAGTCGCATGTTCTTCCTGCAGGATTTGGGAGTTAAGGGAGATTTCAATTTTTTGATGAGTACACGTGCGTGGGATGTGCACACAGCTGCAGCTCCTGGGAGACCGCGTTCAGGAGCTGGAGCTGGATGCACTCCCGATCATCCGAGATACTGAGAACTTCATAGTAAAGGCTGGAGATGATACAAAGAGGTGAATTCCAGTCTGGAGATGTCACAGAGATAGGAAGTCCAGGCCGGATGTCTTACAGAGAGAGGAAAGCAAGGCTGGAGATGTTACAGAGATAGGAAAGCAAGGCTGGAGATGTTACATAGAGAGGAAAGCAAGGCTGGAGATGTTACAGAGAGGGGAACGCAAGTCTGTAGACGTTGCAGAGATAGAAAAGCAAGGCTGGAGATATTACTGAGACAAGAATGTAAGGCTGGTGACAGGAAAGCATTGTGGTAATGTTAGAGAGATAGGAAAGCAAGGCTGGAGATGTTACAGAGAGAGGAAAGCAAGGCTGGAGATGTTACAGGGATAGGAAAGCAAGTCTGGAGAGGTCACAGAGATCGGAATGCAAGGTTGAAGATGTTAATGTGACAGGAAAGCAAGGCAGGAGATGTTAATGAGATAGGAAAGCAAGGCTGGAGATGTTGCAGAGAGTGGAAAGCAAGGTTGGAGATGTTAAAAAGACCTCTCCATTTCAATCTTGGGCGACCGACTCAACACATACATTTACTATAAACCGACCGACTCCCACAGCTACTTAGATTGCACCTCCTCCCACCCTGCCCCCTGTAAAAAACGCCATCCTATATTCCCAATTCCTTCGCCTCCCCCGCATCTGCTCCCAGGAGGACCAGTTCCAATACTGAACAACCCAGATGGCCTCCTTCTGCAAAGACCACAATTTCCCCTCAGACGAGGTTGACGATGCCCTCCACCGCATCTGCTCTACTTCCCGCTCCTCGGCCCTTGAGCCCTGCCCCTCCAATCGCCACTAGCACAGAACCCCACTGGTCCTCACCTACCACCCCACCAACCTCCACATACATCGGATCATCCGCCGTCATTTCTGCCACCTCCAAACAGACCCCAGCACCAAGGATATAATTCCCTCCCCTCCCCTATCAGCGTTCTGGAAAGACCACTCCCTCCGCGACTCCCTCGTCATGTCCACACCTCTCATCAACCCAACCTCCACTCCCAGCACCTACCCCTGCAACCGCAAGAAATGAAAAACTTGCGCCCACACCTCCCCCCTCACTTTCTACCAAGGCCCCAAGGGATCCTTCCATATCCGTCACAAATTCCCCTGCATCTCCACACGCATCATTTACTGCATCCGCTGCACCCGATGTGGCCTCCTATGCATTGGGGAGACAGGTCGCCTACTTGCGGAACATTTCAGAGAGCACCTCTGGGACATCCGCACCAACCAACCCAACCTCCTCGTGGCTGAACACTTTAACTCCCACTCCCACTCCGTCAAAGACATGCAGGTATTTGGCCTGATCCATCACCAGACAATGGCAACACGACACCTGGAGGAAGAGCGCGTCATCTTCCGCCTAGGAACCCTCCAACCACAAGTGATGAATGCAGATTTCTCCAGCATCCTTATTTCCCCTCCCCCACCTTATCTCAGTCCCAACCCTTGCACTCAGCGCCGCCATGTTGACCTGCAATCTTCTTCCCGACATTTCCGCCCCCACCCGCTCTCCGGCCTATCAACCTCACCTTAACCTCCTTCACCCTATCACATTCCCAACGCCTCACCCCCGTGACCCTCCTCCCTACCTTTTATCTTCGCCTGCTTGACACAGCCTCCTCATTCCTGAAGAAGGGCTTACGCCCGAAACGTCGGTTCTCCTGCTCCTTGGATGCTGCCTGACCTGCTGCGCTTTTCCAGCAACACATTTTTCAGCTCTGATCTCCAGCATCTGCAGTCCTCAACTTCTCCTCCGATGTTACAGAGATAGGAAAGAAAGGCTGGAGATGAAAAAGAGATAGGAAAGTAAGGCTGGTGATGTTACTGAGTTAGGAAATCAAATCTGGAGGTGTTACAGAGATAGGAATGCCAGGCTGGAGATGTTACAGATAGGAAAGCATGGCTGGAGATGTTACCGAGAGTGGAAAGTAAGGCTGGTGATGTTACAGTGACAGCAAAGCATTCAGGTAATGTTGCAGAGATAGCAAAACAAGGCTGGAGATGTTACAGAGATAGGAAATAAGTCAGGAGATGTTACAGAGATAAGGAAAGCAAGTCTGGAGATGTTACAGAGAGAGGAATGCCACGCTGGAGATGTTAAAGACATAGAAAAGCAAGGTAGGAGATGTTACGGAGAGAGAGGAAAGCAAGGCTGGAGATGTTACAGAGATTGGAAAGCAAGGCTGGAGATGTTACAGAGAGTGGAAAGCAAGGCTGGAGATGTTACAGAGATAGGAAAGCAAGGCTGGAGATGTTACAGAGATAGGAAAGCAAGGCTGGAGATGTTACAGAGATAAAAGCAAGTTTGCAGATGTTACAGAGAGAGGAACGCAAAGCTGGAGATGTTACAGAGAGATTAAATCAAGGCTGGAGATGTTACAGAGAGTGGAAAGCAAGACCAGAGATGTTACAGAGAGAGGAAAGCAAGGTTGGAAATATTAGAGAGATTGGAAAGCAAGGCTGGAGATGTTACAGAGATAGGAAAGCAAGGCTGGAGATGTTACAGAGATAAAAACAAGTTTGCAGATGTTACAGAGAGAGGAACACAAAGCTGGAGATGTTACAGAGAGATTAAATCAAGGCTGGAGATGTTACAGAGAGGGGAAAGCAAGACCAGAGATGTTACAGAGAGAGGAAAGCAAGGTTGGAAATATTAGAGAGATTGGAAAGCAAGACCAGAGATGTTACAGAGAGAGGAAAGCAAGGCTGGAGATATTACAGAGATTGGAAAGCAAGGCCGCAGTTTGTACAGCGATAGGAGATCAAGACCGGAGATGTTACAGTGATAGGAAAGCAAGTTTGCAGATGTTACAGAGAGAGGAAAGCAAGGCTGGAGGTTTTACAGAGAGAGGAAAGAAAGGCGAGAGATGTTACAGAGATAGGAAAGCAAGGCTGGAGATGGTTCAGAGAGAGGAAAGCAAGGCTGGAGATGTTACGGAGAGAGGAAAGCAAGGCTAGAGATGTTTCAGAGAGTGGAAAGCAAGGCTGGAGATGTTACAGAGATAGGAAAGTAAGTTTGCAGATGTTACAGAGAGAGGAAAGCAAGGCTGGAGATGTTACAGAGAGATGAAATCATGGCTGGAGATGTTTCAGAGAGTGGAAAGCAAGGCTGGAGATGTTACAGAGATAGGAAAGCAAGGCTGGAGATGTTACAGGGATAGGAAAGCAAGGCTGGAGATGTTACAGAGATAGGAAAGTAAGTTGGCAGATGTTACAGAGAGAGGAAAGCAAGGCTGGAGATGTTACAGAGAGAGGAAAGCAAGGCTAGAGATGTTACAGAGATAGGAAAGCAAGGCTGGAGATGTTACAGAGAGTGGAAAGCAAGGCTGGAGATGTTACAGAGATAGGAAAGCAAGGCTGGAGATGTTACAGAGACAGGAATGCAAGGCCGGAGATGTTAGAGATAATAAACCAAGTTTACAGATGTTACAAAGAGAGGAAAGCAAGGCTGCAGATGTTACAGAGAGAGGAAAGCAAGGCTGGAGATGTTTCAGAGAGAGGAAAGCACGGCCAGGCATGTTACAGAGATAGGAAAGCAAGTTTGCAGATGTTACAGAGGGAGGAAAACACGGCTGGAGATGGTTCAGATAGTGGAAAACAAGGCTGGACATGTTACAGAGAGAGGAAAGCAAGGCTGGACATGTTACAGAGAGAGGAAAGCAAGGCCGCAGATTGTACAGAGATAGGAGATCAAGGCCGGAGATGTTACAGGGATAGGAAAGCAAATTTGCAGATGTTACAGAGAGAGGAAAGCAAGGCTGGAGATTTTACAGAGATAGGAAAGCAAGGCTGGAGATGTTACAGAGATAAAGCAAGTTTGCAGATGTTACAGAGAGAGGAACGCAAAGCTGGAGATGTTATAGAGAGATGAAAGCAAGGCTGGAGATGCTACAGAGAGAGTAAAGCAAAGCTGGAGATTTTACAGAGAGAGGAAAGCAAGGCTGGAGATGTTACAGAGAAAGGAAAGCAAGGCTGGAGATGTTACAGAGAGAGGAAAGCAAGGCTGGAGATGTTACAGAGATAAAAGGAAGTTTGCAGGTTTTACAGAGAGAGGAATGCAAAGCTGGAGATGTTACAGAGAGATGAAAGCAAGGCTGGAGATGTTAGAGAGAGAGTAAAACAAGGCTGGAGATGTTACAGAGATATGGAAGCAAGGCTGAAGATGTTTCAGATAGTGGAAAGCACGGCTGTAGATGTTACAGATAGAGGAAAGCAACCCTGGAGATGTTACAGAGATAGGAAAGCAAGGCTGGAGATGTTACAGAGAGAGGAAAGCATGTTTACAGATGTTACAGAGAGAGGAAAGCAAAGCTGGAAGTGTTACAGAGACTGGAAAGCAAGGCTGGAGATGTTACAGTGATAGGAAAGCAAGGCTGGA
Organism: Chiloscyllium plagiosum; assembly: GCF_037043375.1. Taxonomy (NCBI): domain Eukaryota; kingdom Metazoa; phylum Chordata; class Chondrichthyes; order Orectolobiformes; family Hemiscylliidae; genus Chiloscyllium; species Chiloscyllium plagiosum. Next base: position 76,773,604 of record NW_028270160.1, on the reverse strand, counting down.
GATGTTTCAGAGAGTGGAAAGCAAGGCTGGAGATGTTACAGAGAGAGGAAAGCAAGGCTGGAGATGTTTCAGAGAGTGGAAAACAAGGCTGGAGATGTTTCAGAGAGTGGAAAGCAAGGCTGGAGTTGTTACAAAGATAGGAAAGCAAGGCTGGAGATGTTTCATAGAGTGGAAAGCAAGGCTGGAGATGTTTCATAGATTGGAAAGCAAGGCTGGAGATGTTACAGAGAGAGGAAAGCTAAGTTGGAGATATTACAGAGAGAGGAAAGCAAGGCTAGAGATGTTACAGAGATAGGAAAGTAAGGGCGGAGATGTTACAGAGATAGGAATACAATGCCGGAGATGTTACATAGATATGACAGCAAGGCTGGAGATGTTACAGAGATAGTAAAGCAAGGCCGGAGATGTTACATAGATATGACAGCAAGGCTGGAGATGTTACAGAAATAGGACATCCAGGTTGGAGATGTTGCAGAGATAGGAAAGCAAGTTTGCAGATGTTACAGAGATAGGAATGCAAGGCTGGAGATGTTACAGAAATAGCACATCCAGGTTGGAGATGTTGCAGAGATAGGAAAGCAACTTTGCAGATGTTACAGAGATAGGAATGCAAGGCTGGAGATGTTAAATAGATTGGATTGCAAGGCTTGAGATGTTAATGAGATAGGAAAGCAAGGCTGGAGATGTTAAGGAGAGAGAGGAAAGGAAGGCTGGAGATATTACTGACATAGGAAACCAAGTCTGGAGATGTAACGGAAAGAGGAAAGCAAGGCCGAATATGATACAGAGATAGGAAGGCAAGGCTGGAGTTGTTACAGATATAGGAAAGCGTGACTGGAGATATTACAACGATAGGAAAGCAAAGCTGGAGATGTCTCAGAAATAGGAAAGCAAGGCTGGAGTTGTTACAGAGAGTGGAAAGCAAGCCTGAAGATGTTACACAGATAGGAAAATAAGTCTGGAGATGTTGACCAGAGTGAGGAAAGGAAAGCTGGAGATGTTATAGAAAGTGAATAGCAAGGCTGGATATACTTTTGAGACAGAAAAGCAAGGCTGGAGATGTTACAGAGATGGGAAAGCATGTCTGGAGAGGTTACATAGATAGGAATGCAAGGCTCTAAATGTTAATGAGATAGGAAAGCAATGTAGGAGATGCTCTGGAGAGGGAGGAAAGCGAGGCTGGAGATGTTACAGAGAGTAGAAAGCAAGGCTGGAGATTTTACAGTGATAGGAAAGCAAGGCTAGAGATGAAAAAGAGATAGGAAAGTAAGGCTGGTGATGTTACTGAGATACGAAAGCAAATCTGGAGGTGTTACAGAGATAGGAATGCCAGGCTGGAGATGTTACAGAGAGGGGAATACAAGTCTCGAGATGTCACAGAGATAGGACAGAAATGCTGGAGATGGTACAGAGAGCGGAAAGCAAGGCTGGAAATATTGTTGAGACAGGAATGCAAGGCTGGAGATGATACAGAGATAGGAAAGCATTCTGGTAATGTTACAGAGTAAGGGAAGTCATGCTGGAGATGTTACAGAGAGAGTAAAGCAATACTGGAGATGTTTCAGAGATAGGAAAGCAAGACTAGAGATGTTACAGAGAGAGGAAAGCAAGGCTGGAGATGTTCCAGTGAGGAAAGCAAGGCTGGAGATGTTTCAGAGATAGGAAAACAAGACTCGAGTTGTTAAAGAGAGTGAATAGCAAGGCTGGACATATTACTGATACGGGAATGCAAGACTGGAGATGTTACAGAGATAGGAAAGCACTGTGGTAATGTTACAAAGATAGGAAAGAAAGTCAGGAGATGTTACAGAGACAAGGAAAGCAAGACTGGAGAGGTTACAGAGATTAGGAATGCCAGGCTGGAGATGTTAATGAGATAGGAAAGCAAGGCCGAAGATGCTACAGAGATAGGAAAGCAAGGCTGGAGATGTTACAGAGAGAGGAAATCAAGTTTGCAGATGTTACAGAGATAGGAATACAAGGCTGGAGATGTTACAGAGAGAGTAAAGCAAGACTAGAGATGTTACAGAGACGGGAAAGCAAGACTAGAGATGTTAAAGAGAGAGGAAAACAAGGCTGGAGATGTTCCAGTGAGGAAAGCAAGGCTGGAGATGTTTCAGAGATAGGGAAACAAGACTCGAGTTGTTACAGAGAGTGAATAGCAAGGCAGGACATATTACTGATACGGGAATGCAGGACTGGAGATGTTACAGAGATAGGAAAGCACTGTGGTAATGTTACAAAGATAGGAAAGAAAGTCAGGAGATGTTACAGAGACAAGGAAAGCAAGTCTGGAGAGGTTACAGAGATTAGGAATGCCAGGCTGGAAATGTTAATGAGATAGGAAAGCAAGGCCGAAGATGCTACAGAGATAGGAAAGCAAGGCTGGAGATGTTACAGAGAAAGTACATCAAGGTTAGAGACGTTACAGGGATAGCAAAGTAATGCTGGAGACGTTACAGTGATAGGAAAGCAATGCTGGAGATGTTACAGAGATCAGAAAGCAAGGTTAGAGATGTGACAGAGATAGGAAAGTGAGGCTGGAGACGTTACAGAGATAGGAAAGCATTCTGGTAATGTTCCAGAGATAGCAAAACAAAGCTGGAGATGTTAGAGAGAGAGGAAATAAGTCAAGAGATGTTACAGAGATAAGGAAAGCAAGTCTGGAGAGGTTACAGAGATAGGAATGCCAGGCTGGAGATGTTAATGAGATGGGAAGGCAAGGTAGGAGATGTTACGCAGAGAGTGCAAAGCCAAGCTCGAGATGATACAGAGAGGCGAAAGCAAGGCTAGAGATGTTACGGAGTGGAAAGCAAGGCTGGAGATGTGACAGAGAAAGTACATCAAGGTTAGAGACGTAACATGGATAGCAAAGTAATGCTGGAGACGTTACAGTGATAGGAAAGCAAGGCTGGTGATGTTACAGAGAGGGGAATACAAGTCTGGAGATGTCACAGAGATAGGACAGAAATGCTGGAGATGGTACAGAGAGCGGAAAGCAAGGCTGGAAATATTGTTGAGACAGGAATGCAAGGCTGGAGATGATACAGAGATAGGAAAGCATTCTGGTAATGTTACAGAGAAAGGGAAGTAATGCTGGAGATGTTACAGAGAGAGGAAAGCAACGCTAGAGATGTTAAAGAGATTGGAATGCAAGACTGGATATGTTACGGAGAGAGAGGAAAACAAGTCTGGAGTTGTTACAGAGATAGAAAGCAAGGCTGAGATATTACAGAGAGAGGAAAGCAAGTTTGCAGATGTTACAGAGATAGGAAACCAAGGCTGGAGATGTTACAGAGAGAGTAAAGCAAGACTAGAGATGTTACAGAGCGGGGAAAGCAAGACTAGAGATGTGACAGAGAGAGGAAAGCAAGGCTGGAGATGTTCAAGTGAGGAAAGCAATACTGGAGATGTTTCAGAGATAGGAAAACAAGACTCGAGTTGTTACAGAGAGTGAATAGCAAGGCAGGACATATTACTGATACGGGAATGCAAGACTGGAGATGTTACAGAGATAGGAAAGCACTGTGGTAATGTTACAAAGATAGGAAAGAAAGTCAGGAGATGTTACAGAGACAAGGAAAGCAAGTCTGGAGAGGTTACAGAGATTAGGAATGCCAGGCTGGAAATGTTAATGAGATAGGAAAGCAAGGCCGAAGATGCTACAGAGATAGGAAAGCAAGGCTGGAGATGTTACAGAGAAAGTACATCAAGGTTAGAGACGTTACAGGGATAGCAAAGTAATGCTGGAGACGTTACAGTGATAGGAAAGCAATGCTGGAGATGTTACAGAGATCAGAAAGCAAGGTTAGAGATGTGACAGAGATAGGAAAGTGAGGCTGGAGACGTTACAGAGATAGGAAAGCATTCTGGTAATGTTCCAGAGATAGCAAAACAAAGCTGGAGATGTTAGAGAGAGAGGAAATAAGTCAAGAGATGTTACAGAGATAAGGAAAGCAAGTCTGGAGAGGTTACAGAGATAGGAATGCCAGGCTGGAGATGTTAATGAGATGGGAAGGCAAGGTAGGAGATGTTACGCAGAGAGTGCAAAGCCAAGCTCGAGATGATACAGAGAGGCGAAAGCAAGGCTAGAGATGTTACGGAGTGGAAAGCAAGGCTGGAGATGTGACAGAGAAAGTACATCAAGGTTAGAGACGTAACATGGATAGCAAAGTAATGCTGGAGACGTTACAGTGATAGGAAAGCAAGGCTGGTGATGTTACAGAGAGGGGAATACAAGTCTGGAGATGTCACAGAGATAGGACAGAAATGCTGGAGATGGTACAGAGAGCGGAAAGCAAGGCTGGAAATATTGTTGAGACAGGAATGCAAGGCTGGAGATGATACAGAGATAGGAAAGCATTCTGGTAATGTTACAGAGAAAGGGAAGTAATGCTGGAGATGTTACAGAGAGAGGAAAGCAACGCTAGAGATGTTAAAGAGATTGGAATGCAAGGCTGGATATGTTACGGAGAGAGAGGAAAACAAGTCTGGAGTTGTTACAGAGATAGAAAGCAAGGCTGAGATATTACAGAGAGAGGAAAGCAAGTTTGCAGATGTTACAGAGATAGGAAACCAAGGCTGGAGATGTTACAGAGAGAGTAAAGCAAGACTAGAGATGTTACAGAGCGGGGAAAGCAAGACTAGAGATGTGACAGAGAGAGGAAAGCAAGGCTGGAGATGTTCAAGTGAGGAAAGCAATACTGGAGATGTTTCAGAGATAGGAAAACAAGACTCGAGTTGTTACAGAGAGTGAATAGCAAGGCAGGACATATTACTGATACGGGAATGCAAGACTGGAGATGTTACAGAGATAGGAAAGCACTGTGGTAATGTTACAAAGATAGGAAAGAAAGTCAGGAGATGTTACAGAGACAAGGAAAGCAAGTCTGGAGAGGTTACAGAGATTAGGAATGCCAGGCTGGAAATGTTAATGAGATAGGAAAGCAAGGCCGAAGATGCTACAGAGATAGGAAAGCAAGGCTGGAGATGTTACAGAGAAAGTACATCAAGGTTAGAGACGTTACAGGGATAGCAAAGTAATGCTGGAGACGTTACAGTGATAGGAAAGCAAGGCTGGAGATGTTACAGAGATCAGAAAGCAAGGTTAGAGATGTGACAGAGATAGGAAAGTGAGGCTGGAGACGTTACAGAGATAGGAAAGCATTCTGGTAATGTTCCAGAGATAGCAAAACAAGGCTGGAGATGTTAGAGAGAGAGGAAATAAGTCAAGAGATGTTACAGAGATAAGGAAAGCAAGTCTGGAGAGGTTACAGAGATAGGAATGCCAGGCTGCAGATGTTTCTGAGATGGGAAGGCAAGGTAGGAGATGTTACGCAGAGAGTGCAAAGCCAAGCTGGAGATGGTACAGAGAGGTGAAAGCAAGGCTAGAGATGTTACGGAGTGGAAAGCAAGGCTGGAGATGTGACAGAGAAAGTACATCAAGGTTACAGACGTTACAGGGATAGCAAAGTAATGCTGGAGACGTTACAGTGATAGGAAAGCAAGGCTGGAGATGTTACAGATAGAGGAAAGCAAAGCTGGAGATGGATCAGATAGTGGAAAGCAAGGCCGGAGATGTTATAGATAGAGGAAACCAAGGCTGGAGATGTTACAGAGATGGGAAAGCAAGGCTGGAGATGTTAAAGAGATTGGATTGCAAAGCTTGAGATATTAATGAGATAGGAAAGCAAGGCTGGACATGTTACGGAGAGAGAGAAAAAGAAGGCTGGAGATGTTATAGATATAGGAAAACAAGTATGGAGGTGTTACAGAGAGTGGAAAGCAAGGCTGGAGATGTTACAGAGATAGGAAAGCAAGTCAGGAGATGTGACAGAGAGTGGAAAGTACGACTGGAGAGGTTACAGAGATAGGAATGCAAGGCTGGAGATCTCACGGAGAGAGGAAAGCAAGGGCGAAAATGCTACAGAGATAGGAAAGCAAGGCTGGAGTTGTTAGAGAGATAGGAAAACAAGTCTGGAGATGTTGAGCAGAGTGAGGAAAGGAAGGCTGGAGATGTTATAGAGAGTGAATAGCAAGGCTGGAGATATTTTTGAGACAGGAAAATAAGGCAGGAGATGTTACAGAGATAAGAAAGCATATCTGGAGATGTTACAGAAATAGGAATGCAAGGCTGGAGAATTTCAAGAGATAGGAAAGCAAGGCTGGAGATGTATCAGAGAGAGGAAAGCAAGGCTGGAGATGTATCAGAGAGAAGAAAGCATATCTGGAGAGGTTACAGAAATACTGGAGATTTTACAGAGGGAGAAAAGCAAGGCCGATGATGCTACACAGATAGGAATGCATGGCTGGAGTTGTTACATAGAGTGGAAAGCAAGGTTACAGATTGTACAGAGATAGGAAAGCAAGGCTGGAGATGTTACAGTGATAGGAAAGCATTCTTGTTATGTTGCAGAGATAGGAAAGCAAGGCTGGTGAAGTTACAGAGAGAGGAAACAAGTCAGGAGATGATACAGAGATAAGGAAAGCAAGTCTGGAGAGATTACAGAGATAGGAATGCCCGGCTGGAGATGTCAATGAGATAGGAAGGCAAGGTAAGAGATGTTACAGAGTGAGGAAAGCAAGCCTGGAGATTTTACAGTGATAGGAAAGCAAGGCAGGAGATGTTACAGATAGAGGAAAGCAAGGCTGAAGATGTTACAGAGATAGGAATGCCAGGCTGAACATGTTAAGACACAGGAAAGCAAGGCTGGAAATGTTACGGAGAGAGAGGAAAGCAAGGCTGGAGATGTTACAGAGAGAAGAAAGCAAGGCTGGAGTTGTTACAGAGAGTGGAGTGCAAGTCTGGAGAATCTATACTGGGTGGGCCATTTCAAATCCATCACCCAGAGGGGCTCAGCAGCAGCATTGCTGATCGACATGGTCGTGTCCATAAGATCATAGCTGCTTGACTGGGTCTGCACCGGGTCGGGAGGGAATGACTGACAGGGAGAACCACACTTTACCTCATCTTCTTCAATCTACCGGCTGCGGACACATTGATGATGGCCTTATTGGGAACAGTGACTGCCGCACACAGTATTTCTGGAGACAAAGCCCCACTTTCACATTGTGAATATTGTGTTAGTGTGTGTTTGTGTGTGTGTGTGTGTGTGTGCGCGCGCGCATGAGCGCACATGTGAGTGATGCTATCACTATTCTAAACGGAACAGATTTCAGAGATCTCGAACTCAGCACTGGCCTGTGTGAGGTGATGTGGGTTATTACCTACAGAAGCAGATTTGTACTCTTGCATAATTTTCACTGTCCATGCCTGGCATATGCTCCACTTTACCCTGACCATCAGGCTAGTGGATAAACCCTTGTTCAATGGGGAATACAGGAGGACGATCCAAGAGCAGCACCAGGTACACCTCAAAATGAGGTGACGTTACCAAACAGGACCACGTACTCACCAAATAGCATAAACAGCTAGTGAAAGACATACCTAAACAACAAATCAGACCTAATCTCTGCAATCCTGTCACATGCAGTCAGGTTGAATTGTTTGGTCAATCAAACAACTCAATAGAGAAAGAGGATCCCACATACCAACTTCCTCAATGATGGAAAAGCCTAGAACAGCAATAGAAAAATTTAGGCTCAATCATTCGCAATAATGTTCTGACAGAAGTATCGATGGGATGATCAATTTTAGTCCCCTCCATGTAGCATTCTTCAGCTAATTCGATACACTGTATGTGGTATCTACAAACGGCTGGAGGGATTGGAGAATGCAAAGGCTGTGGGCCCTGATAACATTCCAATCAATCTGTTCCTGCTGGGATACAGCACTGGCACCTATCTGACAATGTGGGAAACTATCCGGGTGTGGGTTCAATGATATGGTCAGTCCAGTTCTGGATAACGGTAATCCCCGGGATATTGCTTGGTGGGTGCTCAGTGACGGTGGCATTGAAATTGGAAGATATGGGTGTGTCCGGGTGTGTCCTGTACACACACTGTCAAAACATCAGGCAATCAATGATTGCTCTAATCCCAATCATTAATAAAGTGATGAAGATGTCATCTACAGTGGGATCAAGCAGCACTTCCTCAACACCAACCTGATCACTGAAGCTCAGTTTGGGCTCTCATCCCTTGGGCTCATTGAACCCTGGGTTTAATGATGCACAACAAGAAAACTAGAGGGGAGGCGACAGTGACTGCACTTAACATCGTCATAACTGCATTTGACCAAATGTCGTATCCAGGATTAACGGCAAAACTGGAGCAAATAGGAATCATCTGAACTGGCTGAAGTTATACCTGAAAGGAAGGTGGCTGGGGTTGATGGGGAGCAGACATCTCAGCTCCAGGACAGCTCTGCAGCAGTTTCCCGGGAGAGGGGTTTCTGAGTAAACCTGTAGATCAAAATTGGAAAGGTAAGGCACCATACTCCTACAGGATGATAGGGCTGCTCTCTCGTTAAACAGAGACGATTGGTGGCAGTTTATCTGGACAGTCATCATGCCTCAAGTAAGGGAGAGGTTGAGTAGGACAGTCCTTTAGTCACCCCAGTCAGTGAAGAAAGTAAATCCACACTGTTTAGCATTAATATCTAGCCGTCCAATTGATTGAGCTAACCAAGTCCTCCCTCAGCTTCATGGGGAAGATACTGTAACATTACTCTGCTCAGATATGTTGTTAGACACCTCTGGAGCAGGTGGAACTAGACGCAAGCTTCCAAGCTCAGACAGAGGGACAGCATCAGTGAGCTCTCAGAGTGCTCTCTGCCCCAGGCCCAATCATAAATGACCATCCCTACACTGCAAAGTCACAACTGGGGATGGTTGCCAATGATTGGACAATGTTCAACACCATTCATGATTTACTCAGAGACTGAAGCAATCCTTATCCAAATGCAACAAGGGCCTGAAATATGAAGGAGTTTGCTTAACAGTGGCAAGTGCCATTTCCATTACACACGTGCCAGACAACGATTACCTTTAACAATAGAAAATTTAATCATTCCTTCCAATGTTCAATGCCACCACCATCACTGAACACCCACCTAGCAATATCCCGGGGATTCCCGTTATCCAGAAAAGGTCTGACCATATAATTTCATTACCCATTCCTGTGAAGGGTTTATACTCAAACGTCGACTCTTCTGTACCGCAGATGCTGCCTGACTTGTTGTGCTTTTTTCCAGTGCCACAATGTGATACATATAAATTGATTGGCAACAAGAATATGTCAGGAGCTAGGAATCCTGCAGAAATAACTCACCTTGTGGTTTCCGAAAGCCTGCACGCCATCTATAAGACACACATTGAATGTGTGTGTGATGGAATAGCCACATTTGCCTGTGTGAGTGCAGCTTCAACCCTCATCCACTGGCACTCAGTAGCAGAAATGTCTGCCATCTACACGGTGCTCTGCTGAAATTTACCAAGGCTCCTTACAATGTACTTCCGAAACCAAGACCATCAAGAAGGACAAGGGAAGTAGACACATGGGATCATCACCATGTTCACGTTACATTCCAAGCCACCCAACATCCTGATTGGGAAGCATATTGCGGGTCTTTCAGTGTCACTGTTTCAACGTCCTTCCGTAATGCACATCTACAACACATGGACTGCAGCGGGTCAATGCGGCAGCTCACCCCCGCCTTCCAAAGGCAATACGGGATGGGTAATAAATACCATCCCAATCATATTCCATGAATAAATTAAAATGAAAAATATTGTCATGCCCAATGCTGGACACTGTGCTTTGGGTTTTGTCTGCTCAGGCTGGTGAGGTCCAGGCAGTAACTTGCTTTACGTGAACAGCTGAAGGAAAATGATGTTTGAAACAATCTGTCCATCTCTCAGATGCATGATCTACATACCGAGCATTACACAGACACTGAAATTCATATCCCACATTAATGAGCTCTGAGATAGACAGAAGCAATTCAAAATGTACCCCTATCAGACTGTAACTTGTTTAAACACACAGTGATATTGTTGCC